>NC_070593.1:22243676-22566176 GCF_027409825.1 Scomber japonicus | reverse complement strand
TTAATAATCAACAAACACTGCTAAACATTAAAAAGACTACTGTTTTTTCCCTGAAAGGGGAACTCCACTTATTTTACACTTCAAAGTCTGTTTACAGGTCTTGGGGAGTACTACTGTAGTGTATGTATTTAAGATAAAATAATGTATAAGTCTTTTATGGCTCCAGAGAGAGTTGTGCAAAGTCTGATAAATGAACGCAAGTGAGTTGGTTTGGGGCTACTAGTCTGAAAATGAAAAACTGGGGTGGTCTGGAAGTAGATAGTTAGGTGACCAGACTTTCTTTAGCTTTACCTCATCTCTGCTTGAAGCTATATTACACGCTATTACCATAACACACCCAAATATCTGTGGTCAAATTGAATTGTGGGTGATGTAGGCGACAGGTTTTGATGAGAAAGAAGAAGTCATGGAGGAAAAAAAGGCAATATCTCTTATTCTGCTGTGGCCATTGTGAGTACATCACTGTCAGTTTATTATCCCCCTCCAGGTTGACCTCAGCCCACTCCACTGAAATTCATCCAATCTGAACAGAAGACGCATATTTCAAAATGTGTGACTTTTTTACCAAACACTGAACCACAACCACTGTTCAATAATCCACAAAACACAAGTATACATATCAAGCAATCTTTAGAGTGCACATGGGTATCCCAGTGTCAGATGTATAAAAGAAAAATAAATGAATATCAGCACAATGTACCAGTCTGGGCCATGGAGGAGGGTTAGGGATTTTATTTCTCTATGTGAGTGTGTTGCATGGAAACACATTATTCAGAGCTCTGTAAACTGCATTTAGTACCTTCTATGACCTGCATTTGCAAACAAATATGGAAGATTTACTGATCCGAACACAGTAATAACTTACAAACATGATGCTATATATCAAACAGACAAAGCTGCTCTGTGTTCTTACTCTATTAGAACCATTTCTTCTTCTTATGCGATTGCCCCTCAGGATTTAGTTATGCTTTGTATAAGAAGTGAGTATCTGTCTCTATCACTACCTCGCCACGTTGCACATACTCATATTATTTCTGACTTTCTCCCTAACAATTCTTGGCCATTCTCTGTGTCTCTGTGTTGCTCTCTCACCGTAGGCATCAGTAGGAAATGGAGTGTGTGAAACAGGATGTGAGGGTAGCCATACTTGTTTATTTATACTAAAAAAGCCCACAGCCTGGCTAGAAACCACTGATGGATGACAAAAATGGACAGAGACAGTTAGAGACAGAAGGAATGCTGGTTTTCCCTCTCTGCATGACTTTATGCCATTGATGACATTTCAAATTACAAAAAGGTTAAAGACTATTACAATAATGACCAGTACTTCCAAGATATAATAGCAAAAGGTTTAGAGAAAAAGCTCAGTAAAGAAAAACAAATAATTAAAGCATAATTAAATAAAACCCAATTATGATATGATTAATTTTAGCAGGTGCATCATTTGACCCCCACAGTTTAATTTTTTAATTAAAAGTCAAAAGTTAATTGCAAACACTGCTCATACCTCAGTCTATCTGTCATGGAAGGTCAGTTATGTTGTCATTTACTGTGAACTTTGCTTATACCTCAGGAACGGAATGGTCACTAATGGATCATTAAAAAATAATAATAATAATAAAAAGTTAAAATATTAAAGTAAGTTAAATATTTCCTTGACAGTTGGATAAAAGCACTGTGGGAAGATACTGAAACTGACTGTCCTTGGTAGAGGGGGAGTGGGGGGGGGGGGGCATTGTTTCACAGCGGTTACCTTCTAAAGCACAAGTAAATACACCCAGACCTCTACACAACCCTGCAGGAAGGTGCTGCATTGCCGGATTTTGTGAGAAAGCAGAGTTTCATCCTGTCCACTGTGGCCTCTCTGCTCTGTGTGTGTGGAGCTCAGCCCCGCCTTCGGTCAAGCAGACACACAGACCTGCAGACCTGGGGGGCTACACATCCACTGCCCAAAGGCTGACACCCAGAAACATCCTGAACATAGAGAATAATATAATATGACAAGAAGGAAGAAAATACAGGATCTCTGTTCATAAATACACTGCTGCACACTAAAACATAAATGATGATTGAGAGGGATTATTTTTGATATGAGTCTATACATTGTTATTTTAGGAAAATCCTGAATAATATTAAGAAGAAATAAGTAATGGAAAAAATAAAGCAATTTATATTATAAAGCAGTTTATATGATTGCATCAATCTAATACCTTTTCAGCCATAAATCTACTCTAAATGTGATGCAACAGTATTATCATTTTAAGGCATGTCAAGAGTAAAAGATGACCTGCTGAAAAACTGCAAAGTTGGACAAAAAAGTTTCACAGCGCCCTGGATTAAAGAGCTTGGCTTTCCTGCTGAGCTGTCACTGACCAGTCTGACGTATAAATAGACTGCAGATTAATTAATATGTGTGTTGTGCTGCCTTCAGATGCTGCAGGGATTTAATGACCTGAAGGAGAAGCTTTTCATACAGGAAGAAGCAGTTGTTGACAATAGCTGCCACAATCAATCATATTCATTCAGAAATCAATGCAGACAACTGCTTTAATCCCATTAGACTTTATATTTTTATTCCGATTTAAACACATCTATTGGCTTGGGAGCATTTGATTAAATATACTTTATTTGTATTATAAGCTTTATTCCATTACTTATGTGCATTTGCTGATTCAGTTTGCTCTTGCTGATAAAAGCAGCAGAGTGACACTGCTACAGAAACAAACATCTATTCTCAGCAAAGCAACACTTCCTCGTTTTGCACTGTTTCATCTGAATAAACCCCCTTCCTCCCCCTCACCCCCACCTGTTTCTTCCTCTCCTCCCACCTGTGTGCTGTCTGTGCTGCGCTTGGCACCAAAATACACAGACAGGAAATGGTCAGAGTTAGTCGTTATAATCAGTAACTAGAGGCTTCTGTCTCTCCCACTTGGTCTCTCAGCTCTCTCTCTCTCTCTCTCTCTCTCTCTCTCTCTCTCTCTCTCTCTCTCTCTCTCTCTCTCTCTCTCTCTCTCTCTCTCTCTCTCTCTCTATCTCTCTCTCTCTCTCTCTCTCTCTCTCACTTGCTTGCTGTCTCTCACCAAAATAACCTGTTAGCTGTTGCATCCAAATAACAATTGGCAAGCTTGGTAGTTCACAAAAAGCTTCAGCATAATATTTCCATGATCATGTTGGGGAGTTTTAACCTCTTAGGCCTGTTCTTAGTGCAGCATATGTCTCTCACCCAGTGTGAGTTCATTTGCTGAGTGCACATAATGTATGTTATTGCTAATACAGAATTATTAAAATACATGATATTACTGATATCAATATGATACTGCTTATCGATACCGAAACTGTAATTTAGTGCAAAAATTCAAAAAGACTTGACCTGAAAAAAATGTGAAAAGGTTCAACAATTATTTACTTTCAAACATAACAGATCAATTAGAAGTGCTTAAAACCAATGTTGTGTTGTGAGTGAATAACTACCAACTTATTTTTATAACAGTTAGAGCTGTAGACAACCAAAGAAAATCTCAATTTACTGAAATTCTACCTTCACTTCGACCAATGGATTGTTTGGTAGAGACAGTGACATTCAGGTTATATAGTAAAAAAAAAAGTTAACCCTCCAAGCTAATGCACCCTAACTATGTAACAGGTAATATCATGGTGACATCTCATGTCTGCAACATTTTTCCAACACTAGATATCAAAAACAAGTCAGTCACTATATATATTAAGTTGCTGTGAGCTGTAAATTCACCCTTTCTAAGCAGAAGGCAGAAAATAACGTTATCTTGGAGTCTGACAAAGCTTCTCTTTTTCTCCAGGCAGCTCTCCTCATCCTGCCTCTGTCTTAGACTCCCCTGGTCGGCAGCTGAGGAGACAGCCGCAGCTGCATCTTGTTTCTGTTTTAGGAGCTTATTAATACATCAGTACTGACCAGTCAGGAACCATTCATAATTTAGTACCAGTTCTCGATACCTATCCATACTGGCATTAACTACTTGACCCCAGTCAGAATCAGCAGTATATGTATGTATTTAGACATATAACACAAACATAACTCTATATGTTGAATATTTGTAGTATTAAGGACACACACATTCAGCGAGGTGCATAGTAATATCATGTTGAACTCTTTACTGTCTAGCACATTTCAAACAAGGATGTCATCAGTTTATCTTCTCTCCCCAGTCACCTTTCTTCCCTCCAACTCTGCCTCTTTTTCCATCTCCCTCTCCTCTCCTCTCCTCTCCTCTCCTCTCCTCTCCTCTCCTCTCCTCTCCTCTCCTCTCCCTCTCCTCGGCCTTTGACTCTTTTTCTATTTTAGTGATTCCAATTTCTCCCTCTGCCTCTCTCTGTCAATCCATCACTTCTCTGTTGTCTTCACCTGTCTGATGATGTAAGTATACCTATGTCCATCTATATCAACATTGCAACATAGTACATAAGCAGTTAGGATACACTGATGTAACCGTATTAGTATTCCAGATGTGCGTTACCTTTTGGTATTGATGGAGAATGCTCATGGTGAAACCGTTAACTTCAGATTCTAGCATTTTAACAGCAGTTATTCACAACAATAAACTAATTTAAATACCTCATACTACCAAGTATTTTAAGGACATTATGGAAATATACCATCAGCAGGTGCCCCATATTAATAAGGAAATGGGAAGCTGTTCTATAGCCCAGAGGTTTCCAAATAATGTTGATTACCAACAAACTCAAAATTTAGTATGCATGCTGGCCCTTTTAAGTACACATAACTTTTTCACACGGCACAGTAAAGACCTACATTCTCTAAACAAAATTGGCATATACTGTAGTTAAGGATTGGGAAACCAGAACAGTCTGCTCAACACTGCAGCAATACAACAGCTATGAATGACAAACAGTACCTATTTATAGCAACATACTTCTTACGTTGAGCAACATTCAACTCCTACTGTACCATACTAGTAAGAAGTAAAACCAGTGTGTGGCAGAAACAAAGGAATTTGAATTAACCTATTATATGCTTTGCAGTACTATATAATATCCTTTCATTGACAGGTCTAAGCAGATTGTATATTTATACTTTTTTATTGTATTTATAATGCTTATTAAACAACAGAGAAAAAGAGCCATAAATGAGCCAGTTACCTTAGAGGGCTAATTTCCATCTGTTGTCCCTGGCCAGATGTTAAAGAGGCAACCTAAAATGCATGGTACACAACAGGATTAATACACCTAGACTAAAGACAGTACACATCCACCAATCAAACAATGTCATACACAATGTAATTAACAACAATAGATACTAATCTTAATCTCAATTTCAATATACACCCAATATATGCAAATTATAACCACCTCTGTAAATAGTGTGACATATTATCCAAACAGGATTGTTATAGTGTTATTTCCTGAGTCAAAGTCCTAGTATGTGTCAACAGTAAAACTGATTCTTAATGTAGAGACACATAAGCTACAGTGTGTTTTTGCTTTGATAGCACTTTGTTTAGGACATTGCTTTGGGTGAATTACTGTTCTGCTTAGGTAGACAAAAGAGGAATGGGTTTTATTTTAAATGTGTTGGCTATATTCCCTGTTGTGCTTTTTAATTTATCCGTTTCATTAATGCATGTCACCCTCTCTGCACTTGTGTTGCCTCAGATGCCTCCATTTCCCCTTCTTAAAGCAGAGTGTTCAGTCAGACAGCTTGCAGATGCTATCCTTCCTCCCCTAAAGCTAAATGTGTCTCTGCCAACATGCCTTGCACTTTTTCATAGCTCCGGTCTCTGCTGTGCACACTTCTGATCTCAGATTTCTCTTCTTCTGTTTTCTGTGCTGGATAGACCGTATCTCTTTTCATTGTCTCTCAGCCTGTGGTCAGTTATCTCCGTCCCTCGTTCTCTCTGCCTCATTTCTTATTGAGCACCTTGGTTTAACATTATATGGTTACATTCTCTTTCATTCTTTCTCTCTTTCTTTCTTTCTATATTTCTTTCGATCCTAGTTGTAGTCCATCTCTGCTTCATCTTAGTCTGTGTTTTGACTTGCTTGTCGATGTGAGACTGAATACCTTCGTCTCTCTTTTTCTCTACCCCTTTGTGTATACCTTCACCTCCCATTTCTTTCCGGTGTTAAAAATAGATGCACCAGCACATCCTGAATTCTTAACAGAAGGTGTGTTGTACTGCTTGTTTTTCCATATTTTTTGGTAGGTATGTATTCTCTTGCGGTGATCAAAGGATAACACTGGTGCTTTCTCAGGTCATTTTCTGGTCATTCAGCTCTAATTAAAACTATATTTTGCCTTACGTACTGCATAATGTGTTATATATTGGTTGAGTTCTTTATTTTAGGTTTTCATTTAATGGTTGAAAAACTATTCCAGAGGCTTTTCTACAGTGTAAGTGTAAGATGTAGGGGTGAGCTCAGTAGATAATAGTCATGTCTATGTGTAGCCATGTCCAGAGGCCACATGATGACAATACCAGAAGAAGGAGAGGGTGCATATATATAGATTTATACACCAGACCACTGTCAAAAATGAATAAAAATGCAATATTTGACTGTTCACTAAACCCTTCCTCCAAACATATATTGTCCAATAATTGCTTAAGAGCTAAACAACATGCCTATTAAGCTTTGGATTTTTTCAAATGCTCACACATTGTGTATTGGGATGTAGTAAGGGGGGTGGACAAATTGGTATTTCAAGAGGGTATTTTTTAAGCCTTTGAAAAAACTAAAAATTAGGGCTGGGCCGATATACTTTTGTGCCGATTCGATTCTCTAAAAATTTTTGTGTCCCAATTTGATTTAAATTGCGATTCGATTTTACCAAGTATTGCGATTTTATATTTCAATTATTGTGATTTTCTTTCCTTAAACAAGAACAGGTTGAACCAAACACAATTTATTTTTAAAACTGTGGACCTGCCCTCACAAAAAACATTCTCATCCGCCAACATCTTACAATAAACTAAACTGCTACATTTAGCTGGTCTGCAGAAAATAAAAATAAAAAATATTTATTTATTTTTTTTAATTAAAGAAAATATAAATATATATAAAAATCGATTTTTTTTTTTGGCCCAGCCCTAGTAAAAATCATAATGGAAAAATATATGAACTAGATGAATCTGTTTGTTTATCTGCTGTAATATAAGTTGCAGATGTTATGGCTAACTAGTAACCTGCAGTAGTAACCTAGTGTTCCTTCCAAGGCCAAGAGGGAACATCTAAAAGACCCACACAGTTAATACTAGTAAGAAAACTAACCAGAACTAATACAATCTGTCAAATACAGTCATCATTTCAGCTGACTAAATCAATGGTTGCTGACTAAAAATGAGAAGCTCAGTTTTGTCTATTACTGTCTGAAGTAAAGGACTCATTGCTTCAAACATCCCTAAGGATTTTGATAAATCTGCTCTAGTTATCATTGTATAGGTGTTGTGTTATATTGGTGTAGGTGTAGCAACAGTAACGTATAGTTGCGGGGGATGTTTTGGAGAGCGTTTGTGCACTTTGTTCTGAATGTGTTGGAGATCTGTAGGCAGAGGTTTAAAGATTTTGTCAGTGTGCATGTGATGTGGTATGATGTAGATACATTGCCACGTGTCTGATGTAGTATGGCTCAGATGTTTCCAGTCAGTTAACAGGTTATTTCACTGTCACAACAGCAGACTGCAATGTGTACTTATTACACTGAAAGCATTTTTAACCTTTTGAGATTGAATTGGAATGTGTGTGCACTCTGTTGAACTGTGGTAGACATTTTTAGGGGTTTTGGTGGCTTCAGTCTTCAGGCCATGTTTGGGCTACGCTCTCAATATATGAATGAATAAACACACAAATAAAGAGATGTACATTTTGAAAAATGGGATTAGTTGGGTTTATGCACCACTGCATCCATGATTCCTCTCTATTCTCTCTTTCTTTTCTCTCTCCATCCATCTGTCCCACGATGCCTTTGTTAGCTGCTGATGTATGTGGAACATTTAGTCAGGAAGTGCACTGCGGTTCTCCAAATATGGATGGAGATGACTGAACTCATTGGAGAAATATGTTGTCAACTCCCTCGACAGGAAATGTGCTGCCTACGCCTTCTTAATGACTCGTGTGTGTGTGTGTGCGTGTTTGTGTGCATCTGTTCTGTAAAACGATTCTAGTTTACAAACAGATCTGTAAGCTGAGGCTATTAAATACAACATTCAGACAGTTTGAATAATAGCTTGTGAATGTTAATCAGAATAAAACACTAAAGAGGATTAATTCATTTACTGTTTGTAATGGTGTAGTCAACTGTGGCGTAATGAGTCATGTTAAAAGAATATTATCTTCATCCTTTGGTCAGTGCTTTACTTTCTATACATGTCGACTTGCCTTGTTGTTGCACCAACATATTCTCCCACTCTCACGTCTCCAGCTGGTCGATCTCATCTTATAGACAAGCAAGACTGATGTGGGTTGTGAGGCTGACCTATGTTAAGTTTCTATTGGTAATTAGAGGTAATATCACACTGTTTTGTTTTGAAACTGCATAGTTGTATATGCTGCCCAGTAATAGTAATGAGGAAAAAAAGGAATGAAAATCCATAGGTATTGCTGTGGGGGTTTTGTTAAGTCGTGCCCTTTTCTGGAACATTGCAGACAACAGACCAGCTTGGTGCCAGGTACACCAAGAGAAAGGAGAAAGATGCTGAGAGAGATGAGGGGAGTCTAGACCACACAGCTTGTTAATGTCAGATGTTGCAAACCACACTGTCCATCCTTACTAGTATGTGTGGGGCTTGAAGGAATGGAAGTAAATGACAGGAAGATTGTATTATTTCCCATAGCTCCATGACACTGATATGCTTCTCTACCAATGGTCCACGCTTTCTTTGTCCTTTGTGCACTGTGCACACAGTGTCAGAGAGGGATCCTCCATCACAATTTAGATGTGCATACTGGCTCCAGTGAACTTTCATTGCCAATGTTGTATTTGCTCACCCAACTGCAAAAAGCTAACCATAACAACTGTGGCCTTTTGGGAACTCAAGCTCAGTCCTCAACCCCAGAGGAAACTTTATACTCAAGCTCAGTCCCCAACCCCAGAGGAAACTTTAAACTAGGCACACTTCCTGTAGATCCAGTGTAACAGCCTGAACCCTTTTTCTCAATTTCCAAGAAGTAAGAATTCACCACGCTCAAGTCTGTAGCCTGGTCTAAGTGCTCCAGAGGTTCTGGAAGGAATGTGAAGAAATGTGAGCATGACTTTGAATTTGTGTACTTCCCTTCAAAGCTAAATTCCAGGAACCATCAGTGCCCTTTCCAGACTGGAATCTGAAAAATAGCCATCCTTTATGTCCACAATGATTGATCAGTATCCCTAGCAATAGTTTGCTTGAATGTACAGACTGTCAGCATTTTTCAGGATAGCAGCCATTGATATGTTGAGCCCTTATGAATGTGAAGGAGAGAGAAGATTCCCAACCTTGTTTGATATGTGAAAATTGAACCCAGCCTGTCTGTGGGTCTTGGCCCTTAACAAGACCGTTGGCATCCTGGAAGCTGGTAATTGGCGAACGCCCCTTTGAACATAGTCCAAAAAAGAAAGAAAGAAAAACACAGGGGCATGCTGTGTAAGCCCTTACTAGCCCAGCAATGTAAATAATTAAGTGGTTGGCAACAAACTGAATGCAGAGTATGCTTAGCGAATGGTGGCCATCTTCTACTGCAGTCATTTTCACAACTTACCAAGACAGAATCCACCACCTCTAGAGGCAAGCTGCTGTTGTGAAATCAAAATAATCAGTGGCTGTTTCTGTAGACACAGCAGGGGGTTTATCTTAAAGGTGGTCACCTATGTCATTTGTGGGTCAGTCCCTGTACAAATAGATAATGAAACTGGGTATAGAGATAGTCTCATCTTCTTCTTTTGTATTCGATTGAATGGAAAAGAAATGCTGATACAATTTGACATCCCAGAGCATTAGCTGTATATCAGCACCATGGAGAGCTCCTCCCTGCTACTATGTAGTGCTAGCAGTCTGTTCAGCATCAGTTATGGCAGCATTGTGGCTCTTCAGGCAGCAATTTAGAATTTAGAAACAGTTTCTTCACATAGGCAGTTCAAGCAGTAGTATACCAATTATCATAAATATAAGCACCATAAAAAAATAATTGCTATGTTATAATGCTCATATTTTTATAAAGCACTACAGTGTTTCAGCTCTTTTGCAGGGCAGGTGAATCCAGTTAGCAGCTTTCAGAGACACGGTTTGTCAGTAATTGCAGCCCTCTGAGGTTAACAGATTGAGTTTGAAGCTCCAGTTGTGGAGCGAGATACACGCAGCATTCTACATTCAACATTGGTAAGTCAAACGTGATCCACTCTCTAGCGTTCTTATCTCTGGGGGACTGGCCTCATGACAGTACAGCTGGATATTGAATGTGGCTTTCTTTATTGAACCAAAACAGAGTGACTACTAACAAGGTCATCATTTTTAGAAAAAAAAAATCACAGTTAATGGGATTTGATTGCAAATAATTAACAAAAAGAACCACTCAGCTGTGTTACAACTATTTTAGGGGAGGGCACACTGGAAGAGCTGCTATTGTTTCCTAATTCTGTTATTTATTCTGAGAGCCTTTTAAAAATGTATTTGGGTACTCGTGGTGAAAAACTCCCCCTATTAACTATAGAGCTGTAAGTTGATGCTGAAATGACTACTAATTGTCATTATCATGTGTGACACATTTAACAAGGTATTTATAGAAGACAATGTAACAATTCAGAGAGAACGCAGAGTGAGTAAACATAGCGTTTTCTAACTTACATGCACGCGCACACACACACGTATCATCTTTCACAGTAGCCAGTGAATGATTCTATGACTGTGAGGTGACAAGTAGCTTTTGATGGATAAATTTAGATTAGTCACACTCCCAGGTATTATGAAGTGATCACACACAGTGACGTGCAGGTATTTTTAAGCAAGGGCTAATCACACACACACAAACACACACACTCACACACACAGACTCTCTCTCTCACACACACACACACACACAGAGGTTGTCTTAGGTCACTTTTGGGGACATTAAATAGAATTACATTAATTTCCTGGAGACTTACCCTAACCCTAATTCCAACCACTACTAAACCCTTAACACTTAAATCTAACCCGAACCTTAACCACTGACCCATAAATCAGTGTTTTACCAATTGGGGACATCGTGTTTGACAAGCTGTCCCCAATTAAATGGTCTTAAGTGGTCATAAATTGTCACCAAAAGTAGCCTATGACAGACACACGCACACACGCACACATACACACACACACACACACACACAAGCTGTATTTAGCCTAGTTATTGTGTTGTGTTGGCTATTTGTGTACGTTTGTTTGTGTACTCGATGCCCATGCAAACAAGTGCACACACACACAGTGGGGGATCTGTATTTAACCTAGATATTGGAGTGATTAGCCAGTGGCTATTGATAAGTCTCTGCCATATTAAAGGCAACATAGCACCAGCATATACACACACACACACACACACACATAGAGGGAGAGAGAGACCATGATGATTGCATAAGACCTGGTTCAAAGACATCTGTTAGACATTAAATAACTTTCCATATGTATGAGGTTCACTGCATCAGCATCAGGTATCAAATTGCACCTAATGAACTGAATACACTCATTTGTATCAGTTTCTCATTTTCCAGGCATTCATCTTTATCTTGGTGAAACTGCAGGTTTGAATCCTCCCTCCACTTTTTTTACACCCTGACTCTGTGTCCTCCAGAGGCCCTCAGACTTTTCTCCCTCTATGGTTTGACTGGATTGAGTAGGAGGAAGCTGATTTAAGTTGTCTCTTCAAAAGACTATATTTCATGATGATTATTTGGTTGCTTATATTGGTTGGTCTGTCTTTGTTTTCACGCCGTCTGAACTCGTACAGCATAAGCTCTGTCTCAGTGATTTGTGATAACTGCTTGTTTCATTTTTGTTTGTCTGTGTAGTTCTTGAGCTTGGTGTTGTTTTCCCTCTGAGTCATGGCTTTTTCTTTAGTTTTATCTCTGCTTTGCTATGGTTTTATTCTTGTCAGTTGGTAAGCTCTGTTCCTCCTGTGTTCCTATAGTCCTGCCCAGCCTGCTTTCTGCTGCTCACCTGCTTTGCATCAGTCTCATTTGCCCTGTCCTGCTCCCTGGTTCTTCCCCAACCCATCAGCTCCTTTACTGTTCTCCTGTTCCACCTGCAGGCCATCCCCTCTTAGTTTGTATTGAAGCCCTGGTTTTCAGTTTAGTTTAGTTGGATCTTTTGTTCAGTGTTGTTCTGTTTTGCTCTGATCTGTCAGCTTTGTTTTGACTGCATGAGCCTGAAATACAGAAAGTCATCTTCATCCTTTCTCTGCCTGCAGCCTCTTGCATTTGGGTCCACCAGTTCTGCTCCACCTTATATTCACATTTTTACAAAAGTGCGGTTTTAGCTACCAGAAGGGATAAAGACTAGAGTGGTGTCTGAGCTGTCATGATTTCCATTTTTTACGTTCTGTGTGAGATTCAAAAATACTCTAATCCATTTACAAAAGCAGTCTAAATCCAGAGATAACCGTTGGCTGACCCATCCATCCTTTACAGTCTACAATAAAGTCCTCTAAAAGAACATCTGTGTTGCAATCTGTATGATTGTCCAACGTCAGACTGCTACAATTACACTTGCTAAATACTAGATAACCTTTTACTTTTGACGTCAATGTGATTATGTGCTGGACATAGGAGCAGTATTTTAAAATGACAATGACAGGAATTTGAAATTGACAGTGTGTCAAGCGGCCCACTGTATCTATAGATATCTGATAATTGATCAGATACTGCATTAGACCTAGAAGATCTTAGAATTAGTCAGCCTAATAAGTAAACCTCATTAAATTATAATAATGGTTTTCTTTAATATCCTCCCTTCACTCAACACACCTATAATTAATGTTTTTATAATAACAATTGATAAGAATGTGTAATGTAAGAGGTGTTGCTTGTAGTGATGAATCTACAGAGAATTATCACCCACACCTCTGCAGCTTCCCTTAACTTTACAAAGCTTAATAGAGAGTTTCATCTTATTGTTTTGCTGTTCAGCTGCAACTTGACTGCTTTAGTTCACTGTCACCACTCTCATAATGTTGTTTCTGGCCACAGCAGGCAGCTGTTGTCAGCTTAAAAGCTCTAAAACCTACTCTACACTACCTGCACAGCACAAAATGCCAAACAGACACAGTTGGTGGCCAGCTGGTGAACATTGTGGAACATTTAGCAGCTAAAGAGCCAAATATTTTTCTCTCTGTGTGGCTAAAAAATATGTTATTGCAGCTTTAATCTATACTGCATATCTTGCTTCACACTGATTCAGCCCAGCATACACAGACACCTGGGAGCTGCCTAGAGCCACAGTCTGCTACTTTAAAGATCTCGCAGATTGTCTTTTTTTTTTGTTCTCTTTGGCGGCACCATATGGCGTTAAGTAGTAATTACAGGTGTGTTTTTGGATCATACTCAACCTCACGCCAATCTGTTGCATTAGGTCCACCTACCTCAACCACTGAGTGATGGAAGATACGTTATAAACTGTACCACTTGTGATTTGAATGCATGGCATGGAAAGTTGTCACCAACACCTCGTTTCTAATAATAATGATGAGAGCTTTAATCAGGAGGCCATAGGCTCAATTACCATTGTGTTACCTCATTCGGCAATAGATAGTGACTAAACAGATGTTTATTTCAGAACATCTTTGAGATTATAACTTTAAACTACTGAGCTGCTTCAGTGGAGCAGGCAGCACCTTGGCTGTAGCTTTGTATGTAGGACATCATGGTAGATTTGCAAGACTAAGTAAATCCCTGAAATGTATATTTAAAAAGTTGTTGTCCATGTACCATGGGCTTCTGGGAAAAAAGTACTGGAAAACAGCACTTGACCTGACCATAACCCCCTTCTGTTCACTTTGAAGAACTCTTCTATTTTTACTACTACGACACAAAGAGACACCAAGGAGCAAGGTAAAAAACAGTAAGAGAGGTTTCTGAAAGTTTAGTATTTACCGCACATAACTGCTCCATCTTACAATCCATGAGCCACGCTGTGATTCACCTTTACTTCTTTTCTTCCTTCTTCTTTTCTCTCCGCTGCTGTGTATTTCTGCAAATCTTAAAAAATTAATGGTAATTATTTTTGACTGGCTTTTTTATTTTTCAATACTGAATACATTAGATTTGGCATTTGTGTGTGTGTGTGTGATTGTGTGTTAAATGCGCCGCAGTTAAATAATGAAGGAGTGTGCTCATGTTTGGATCACTTTAAATTATTTAACAAAGCCCACACACACACACAAACACAATCCCCGGCGACATTGTGCTTGCACGCCACAGTTCTACCTGTCTCTTTCTGTTGGTCTGTCCTCCTCTCTCTCTCTCTGTATCTCATTTCTTATTGAGCACCTCGGTTGGAAATTACAAGGTCAAGACATCTTTTTTCAGGAAGTAAACATCTCTGTGAGCTGGCATGAGACCAGCACTTGCCATAGTCTGTTTCAAACTTGACCGTGTCTAAAGTGCTTCCTTGAGATGGAGGGGGGGGGGGGGTGTAGAAAGACTTTATTTAGAAACTTTGATGACAACAGGATGGAGGATAGGAGCAGTTACCATGGAGGAGTCTACAAGGACGGAGTCTGTTTTTCATTTATATTTCAAGCATTTAGTTGAGAGTAACTTTTATTCTTCCTTTAGTTGTTTTGATATCTTTCAACTTGATTATACCAGGTACATACAAGTAAAGTAACCACCATTGTTGAAGAACTCACTTATACTCAATACAGCATCAATACAGACCTTTTATTTTCTTTCAATGAAATAATCCAAGTTAGCTATGTTCCTCTGAGGCTGTACTCTTTTCTTTGATGGTGCTAGAGGGAAAGTCTGAGGTTCACCAAAGTCACAAGGTTTCAGCCTCGGGGGGACTAGAGATCTCTGTACAAAATGTCATGGCAATGGAGACATTTCAGCTTAGATGAAAGTGGTGAACCAGCCGTTGACTGGCAAACTGTACTGATCACAGTTGCATCAGTGGACATCAAGACAAAGTAACCGTTGAGAGTTGAGATTTCTGATAATGTAGCCTTTGATAAATCCATTGGGGAATTTCCCCACACTGTCCACATTAAAAACTGCTGGCTATGAGACACCAACATCTATATGCTCTAAGATTATTAAAGGATGGAGGAGTGTTGTTATACATGTGTTTAAAGTTCATCCTGAGGCAATGACATACAGTCACCTTGTATTCTCAAAGTCAAACCTTTTCGAAATAAAATTAAAAATTGGACTAACCAAAACAATGGTACAACATTGTATTTGTAAAAAGTTTTTGTACAATCCTAGCGGTCCAATGTACCCATTTCTAGGGAGATTCATTGGGAGTTCCAGGTGCAATATTCTCAACAGTATCAAAAAGTAGAGGATTTAGAGCAAGGGTTCCAAAATTACAGTACATCACTGGAAATGTGCTTGTTCCATTAAAAGCAGCTACACTATGTAGCAGCTTCTAATGAGCTGTGAGTGTATTCCCTTTACAGCTTTTTCTGTAAAAGTAAATGTCAGGGTGAAAAAAGAGAGCTTTTACAATTACAAGAATATTCATATCTAGCAGAGTGGGTAGAGTGAAAGAACTGTTCTCTGGTAAAAAAGGGTGAAGTGAAATACTCAACCAGGCATCAGTCTTCTTGATGGCTGTCAATGCTGAGCTCTGGCTATTGATGGAACTGCCAATATTGTGTTCTGACTGAGTTTCCCTGGAGACTAAAGGTAAATTACCATCAGTTAATTAAAAAGTAATGACTATAAATTAAAAAATAATGGTGTTAATTATTGAGTCATGTGCAAATGAGGAGATGGCTTTCCTGACCAGGAACCTTATTGCAGTTTAAAAAACAAGGTGATATGTAAACATTATCATCCGTTATTGCATTGCAATGACTGCTAATGGAAAGGTTATGGAATTTTTAATCTTTGGAGATGTAAGAATGGTGTGCTGTGTAAATGCCACAGCACACCATGTGGGAAACGTATTAGAAAATACCATACAGTACAAAAAATACAGCATAAAAATATAAAAATACAACCTAACCAGCTTCACTCTGTGTTCTGCCAGTGGTCATCCACTACTCCCATAATGGTGTAGCAGAGTAATTCCACATTATGAGGTAAGTGCTAATCAGCCAGTACATAGTTGTTACCATTAGTACATAGCTGTGACAAATAGCATGAAATGACAGCCTTCAAGTCCTCATGTAACTAACTAACCCGCCTGTCACCTGTAAATTATAATCAACGCAATGCGGATGAAATAATGGTGCACTTTGCAAAAAGCAAATGAATGAGAGAATTAGCCTCGTTCATTCACTCTGATTAACTAAAAAGGTTTTTGTCTCCTTACAATCTGACACCTCCAACAGAGACTTCTAATCGAAATTGCAAGCAGAGGAATTAGCCGTCCTCTCCAGCAACATAGAGACAGGCGGTATAAATGAGTGGCACAGTTAGTGATGGAGACTCTTGAAAATAATGTGCTTTAACCCTGTTGCAACTCTATAAGCAGCTTAACATTAAGTATTCCCTGATGTACCTGTGCTGCTCAAGGGAAAAGTTAACTCATTCCATGTTTTGATGTCTGTCTCAGGATGATCGCAGTTAATTTGTTGTATTTCATTAAGCCAATTTAGAATTAAATATGCATTAGATACTGGATTTTATACAGTCTCAAATACTCTGATCATCGCCATCATCTGTGCAAATTTAATGTTTGGTTGGATCGTCTTTCAAGTGGAAATCTAGTTAGACCACAGATCATTTTAAGCAATTCACATTCAAGGTATAACATTCAGAGCTACACAAGCTGTTGGGGATTGTCTTGTATGCGTGTTAGAGACTCTAGCCGTTTGATTGCATCTGCACCAACACGGAAAAAAGTCAATAGTTGAGATGTGAGGGGAAAGCAGCAGGATGGGGGGGAAATATTTCGATGGGCTCTGAGCTCCCACAGACCTTAGAGTTGAAGAAGAAACCGTTCTTCCTGTAAGGAATATCCTTTCAGCCAGATTGGCCATGCTCTGTTTTCCCTGTGAGAATATAGACGTTTTATTTTTAATTGTTCGGAAAGATGATAGATGGCTGCTTCTTCATTTTAATTACAATCTTTCTCTTTCTCACACACTAACTTCCACACTTACTACTACTATCTCTGGTGTTAAGCAGTACAATAGTGAATAAGATGGAAGATAAACAGGAAGACAGATGAGAGAGACAGAGATTTATGCTTCCATGTTCCCTGTTGTTCTGTCACAAGAGCTATTTTCAGACACGGCACTCGCGCACGTAAACCAACAATGTGTCATTACAAGCTAATGCCATAATATGTTTGCCATGTCCTCCCACAATGCTCTGCTCCGTAGGCCAGTGCCATTTACTGATCTGCATATAAACAAACAAAAACAAGGTCTTTTGTGTGTGTGTGTGTGTGTGTGTGTGTGTGTGTGTGTGTGTGTGCGTGTGTATATCCGTGTTGGGTTTTGTGTGTGTATTCTTATGTAAACATGCAGCCTCCTCTTGCCTCGAGGATGATGATGGAAACAGTTTGTCATCCTCCCACCTCTCTGTGTTTCTCTCACCTGCTCTCTTTCTATCATTCAAGCGTTCAAATCAAATGTGCTCTATTGGCTTAACAGGAGCATATCCGGGGTAACACAGCCGCGCAGACATACACAATTAATTAATTAGCGATTTCAAAACGCGTGTCAACAATGATGTTTGTGACTTGAGCTGCTGTCACACACTGTCAGATGTTAAGCCCCCCCAGACACTGCAGGGTTGTAGAGTGGAAGTGAGGAGACACTGCTATGGCCCCAAACATCCACTAGGAGAGAGAGAGAGAGTATGGGTGAATGAATGTTGCCTGGATCACACTTTGTATTAAAAAAAAACTCATAATAGGAGCAAAGAAGTATAATAATGTGACACTGTCAAAGATAATCTCAGCCTTTTTTGATTTTAGTGTCTGTCAATAATTGATTTAATTACATTATCGACTTGTATAATAATTATGTCTATATATGGACTTATCGTCTTTAATATTGCCACACTTCGCATTAGCAGCAAGAGGCTATTCATGTCACATTGGCTAACAAGAGTAGTGTCCTCCATTCCTCACGTGCACATCCTGAGTGGAGACTGCAGAAGCGAGTGTTACCACTTCTATGAAATTAAAGGTAAATAATTCTGTCCCCAACCATAATGACAGTCTGCATTTTTACCAGGCGGGGACTTCTGGTCCTCTGAAATGAGGCCAACGCGGAAGTAACTTAGAGCTGCATTCTATCAAAAGGCCACCAGGGGGCGACCGTTCAAAAGGACTTCCGTCTCAATACAAGTCAATGAATTCACCAACTTCTCACTTGATTTCTAACCTCAGTAAACGTTTTCAAAATGTGTTTATGGTCTAAATTGCTAGTTTAAAGCCTTCTTCAATGCAGTATGATGATCATTTGTCAAATTTTGGCCTCCCTGATTTTATATTTGACGATAAAGCAGGGTATGCATTAGGGCGTGGCTACGTCATGATTGACAGGTTGATTGCCCAATGTCCTCGAGATCCAGCCCTCACAACCAATCGCAACCTCCCCGCTTTGCTGTTGGCTCCGCCCATACTTTATGTGATTACTAACAACAACCAAAACTGAAGAAAAAAAATATATTTATAGAAAAATATTTGAATATATTACAATATAAATACATATTTTGAGAAAGACTTCTCTGACTGGCAAATTCTTAGCGGTTTGCTCTTTTTTTTTTCTTTTGAATGTTTTTAAAGAAGTTCTCTTAGCTACAGTGCAGCTAATGAAATGTATCTAATTTGCTTTTCATTGGATTTCAAAAGTTTTCTTGCAATTTGTTGGACACTTGAATGGAAGTGTTGCCTTTTCTCATTGTGTGTCTCTTTTTTCATCTCTGTCACACTCCCGTGATCTCGCCTTTTCTACTACTGTAATTCAGTCCATTACTGTCACTGTCAGTCTCTCATGTATTTGAACATAAAACAGCCCAAATTTAGGCTTCTACAATGAAATATTCAGTGCCCCTTCATGTTTTTTCTCACCCCAGAGAGCCCATTATGAAAATAAACCTTTTTTTTCTGTGTAACTTTTTTGCCCCTTTTTTCATCATTTAGTGTTTTTCTCTGATTTTCTTTTGAATGGTTTCAGTTTGACTTTGTTCCCTTCACATCAGCGCCGCCTTTTATTTTGTCACATATTTATGGATTCACATTTACTCAACTTCAATCTCTTTGCTTGAGAACTCCAGTACCCTATGATTATAAAATATTCATATTGGTATTTATACTGTCATCCTTATGTTAATGCTTAGTTTGTTCACAATTTGCACTCTCACTTTGTTCCCAGATGAATCACAGTCATGTCATTCTTCAAGACTTGCAGAATATGTAATGCATACCATGTGTATGTGCAGGAAACCTATCTCTAATCTATAAAGTTGAATTCTCTTAAAATGACATTTAGTTGCATATTGAAATGAAAGAAGGTCTGGAATCAGCTTAAAAACATGAGAAATGATGGAAACTACTGGGTACAATTTTTAAGCAATGATGTTCAACATTCTAATAAGATGGTAAGACCTTCACACATAGCATACATTTTTACTTAGAGGCATTTGTTGACACCATACACAAACATACAGTAAGTTATCCTGTCTAAATAGCCTGTTCAGAATCCCTGATGATTGTAGTCTACAGTACTGTATGTTAAAATATAAAGGGGATTATGTGGGGGTGTGCACGCGGGCATCTGCTTGCTTGCGTTTGAATAAGAGCGATTTAGTCTCAGCAGGGACTCAGAGAGCTATCCATTAGAACTGGGCCTGATTATTTCAAGCTAAATGTCTGTGTGTGTGTGTGTGTGTGTGTGTGTGTGTGTGTGTGTGTGTGTGTGTATCTGTTCCCATTTGTATATGTATGAGCATATTAAAGACACCAAAGCTCCTCAGTGCTCCCCCAAGTGTAAATGTCTAATAGAAAGTGAATAAAGTGTATTTGTAAAGACAGGATAGATTAATAGGATTTTTTTTTTTTTACAACAATGGAAAGTATCTCACCCCGTTCTTTATGCTTTTGGCAGGGATGAGTGTATCCATGTGCTGTGGCAGTTGGGATAACAAAATGAAATAAATGGTGTCATTTTATCAACATGAAACACTTACACACCACTGAGAGAATGAAAATACGGCAAAGAAAATCAGCACTTGTGGAAATCTCTCATTGTGTTTTTCATTTTGAGACGTTGCATTCTTTGGCAGATGTGAGTGGGGAGAAAAAACAAAATACAAACGAAGCATCTGCTTGTTCGGCTTTCTGTGCCTTTCAGCGTTGGTAGTGTTATGGAAGACATTGTTATACTGCACAGCCAACACCTCTAAAGACATTTTCACACCTATTTGGTTTGCAGCAGTCATTTTTAACCCTGGAGAGGTTTGTTTGGGTGTATATGAGAGCACTGAAATCACATAGAGACTGTGTTGAGAGGCTGGTTTGTCGGTACATTTCCAAACACATCTCGGAGTTTTGTTTGGAGTGTGATGCAGAAAACACTGAGAATTATGGGTTAAATAAACTGTGAAGTATTAGTTAATGACACACTCTCTGGTTTTGTTGTAGAGCATAATCATGCCTGTAAATCCCAGTTTTTTTTCTACCTAGCTCACTGCTGGTATTCACATAACATCAGTTGTGAACAATATGCACTCTGGCTGGATTCTCATCTTTCTGTGTTCTGGCAAATTTGACCACGGATTGGTTTTTGCTGCCTGTGTTTTTTTTTTACCCACAAACAGCGAATATGACAGGTTCCTCTGACAGTACAGTTGCTCTGTTTAGCCGCCCGTGTGTCTGGAGTGTGCCTGTGTATACGTGTGTGGCAGATTGATTTCAGAATTTAGCAGGTAATTCTTCACATCTTCTTTTTTAGTTGTCTCACAGGTGCAAACACAAGATAAACTCAATTCTTTTTGCACAAGATCTTATTTTTTTCAATTTAGGTGCACCATGTGACCCTGACCCAGATAAGCATGTTTCAAAAGTAGATAAATACAATTGTAGTGGAGCCATCTTCACTACAATCCACATCTTCCAATTGACCTTAAATTCATTCACATCATCTCTATGTTTTGCTTTGCTTTCTCTCTAAAAGCACCTTTCATAGTCTTCAGTCGCTTCCTGTTTGCATGCTACTGCGATATATTATCAAAAGACTGCTGCATTTCAAAAGGGATTCAGTTGTCTCACACTATACTGTGGAAAAGGCAAGACCTGCAACAGATGCTGCTTTTACGCATCTGTTTTTGTGCAACCAGGCTAAGTCACAGATGCCCAGCAGACACAAAGCATGATAACCTAAGGAAAGCATTGTAAAGGATCAGTGCATTGCCCTAAAGCTGCACTTAAGGCTGTAAACAATGCATATTTCTATACAGCTATACATTAAACATGATACAGCTGTATGCAGTTAAGCACTGTAACACTATAGCTTAGAATGTTACTACAGTAGCTGTATCAGTCTAATCTACCATGATAAAATTGACCCGAATCAAAGTCTTTTTTTTCTTCTTTTTTTTAAAGGTAGGCCTATACGTCTCCATCATGAAGTCTGTGCTAAACATGACAAATACTATTGTGCGAATAAAGCATTCATGAATCTGAGAACAACAACAACTACAACGTTAGCATGCTGATGTTTCGTAGATATAATGATAACCTTTAATTTCAGGGCGGTAGCATGCTAACGTTTTCTTTTCATCACTTTATTTATCACTTCATATATCTATTTGTCTATCTTACCTAAGACTAAGTACATCTGAGGCTGATAGGAATGTAGTTGCATGTCACAAACTAAGGGACGATCTAACACTTTAAAATGATGATGGTACTAGAGAGTATTACTACTAGAGTAGAAAGTCTAGAGAGAAAGTCAGAGGATCACCAAATTCCATCACAATCCATCGAAAGGTGGTTAAGATATTTCACTCTGAACTAAATGCTGCTAGCATGGCTAAAGAGTATTTTGCATTAGTTACTACCCAGCAGTCCATGGCATATACTCCTCTGTCTGAATTGAATGGTAGCTTACAGTGCATAATGCCATTGAAACACCTTACTGCTCTAGATTTTATCATGAGCCCATGATGTATGAACTGCTTTATATTCTAAAAGGTAGGTTATGTGTCTTAATGGCACCACCAGTCCTTGATCTCTCATAAAACAATGAGCTGAGAGACCGTTTGATATCAGATACTC
Source organism: Scomber japonicus (assembly GCF_027409825.1). NCBI lineage: Eukaryota > Metazoa > Chordata > Actinopteri > Scombriformes > Scombridae > Scomber > Scomber japonicus. The sequence continues at coordinate 22,543,788 of NC_070593.1, read as the reverse complement.
CTTACCATCACTGATATATATGTGCGCATGCGTTTTGAGGGATAGAGATAGCAATGTTATGGCATAGAAATTGTCTTGTAAACACAATATCATCTGATAGCTGTTGATGGATGCACTCCGGCCTGTTTAGAAAAATAGTGCTGTGATGTAATGGTGCGGAAATAGCATTATAGACCAGATATTACACAGTACTATCATGAATCAGGCACTTAGAGTAGCACTGTTAGACGCCTACCGCCAAGATCTCCTATTACACATCTTCCTCCTCTCTTTTTTCTTTCACTGCTTCCATTTCCCTGCCAATTGTACACGTACTGTAATGCATATAGCTGTGTTTAAAAATGGATGTAAAATCAATACTCAAGTAGTCCATGTGTGTCTGGATATAAATCTAGTGTGTACTTCTGTGTATGCATCATCATATACATAGCATTTGTATGTAAGTGCTTTAGCATGCTCACACATGTGTTCTCTCATTCCACTGCCATTCAACTGACCTTGGCTTCCTGGCAGCTCATGAGTGCCTATAAACCATCCTGCTGGCTGTATGTGGCTGTGATTGGTTTGATTTCACCCATTAATGCAATTTAGTGAGTAGATATAGACAGGTTATGGAAGGATTTCTCCACCTCAATACAATAAAAACATGCATGGTGGAAAATGACTCGCAGGTCAATATGAGGAAAGTGGATGGATTGGAATTGACTGTTTGCTAAACCCCTCCCCCAAAATGTGATTGCCCAATCATTTGAAAAATCCCATTTACTTTGAGCATATAAACTGACTTGTATTTTCCCTCTGCAGCTCTGTGCTCTTTATTGCATTTTGGGAAAGTTTATATTCCAGCAACACCAGCCAACCTTACCTGATTTTTTTTTAATACTAAAAGTATTTCTCTTGGAACATTTAAAGTGAAAATACAATTAGAAAATACAAACAAGTATTCAAGCCAGTCTGATTTTAGCAGTGAGGCATTTAGCTTCAGGCTCAGTCTTTCACCATGATGCCAGGACCCTCTAATGCATATTTAAGACCTCTTTTACAAGATTCTCATTTTAAAACCAGTCAGCAGAGAAACATTAAAACCAGCCATTTTCAACCAAATGATGGAACTAATGTTGTGTTCATGCTATGTCAGATAGATAGGAAGGATCAGACCGATTCCCATGTTAAGAGCTTGCCACAGTTCATGTCATCTTACAACTGAGGAAAGTTTTACAATATGCTTGTTATTAAGTTAATGATATTAGAATTTAAAATACTTTGTATTAACAAAATTACATGACATCCTTTTTTTTATTACATTGATTGCCAGACTTTGACATGAGACGTCAATATTTTCCTAGCTTGCAAGCACTTTCATATTATTAAGTGCCATGCCAGATATATCAAATCCCATTTTTTCCCATTTGTAATTTCAACTTGGAGGTTGACCTGAATGTTATTTAGTGGATTTGGAAACTTACAGTAATTATAGTAACTCATATATGATATGAACATGGCATCACATTAACAATCTACAATGATAAATTTGAGAATGGAAAGCTTACATGTAGCATCCAGTTTTGCCAGATGGGGCGAACAAAACAGCTCAATTTGAAACTTTCTCCACCAAAATGACCTCCCCAATTAAATAAAAAGTAGAGGAAAACTGTCCAGTCTGCCAAAACTAATTGTAACAGTAATTATGGGGATAAAGGGCTTTGTCAATTGGTGAAATGATTTTGTTTCTTTCCTTTGTGTGACTGAAAGTGTTAGAATTTGTGCTCACACTGATTGTAATTGTCTTTGAGTGCTTCTGTGTGTCTACATTGGAAGTTGGTTGTGCACATGTTCATATAGGCATGTTCAGCATTTTCTGAGCTTGACTGAGTGTGTGTGGGAGAGAGAGAGAGAGATAGAGAGTGGTCTTGCTCAGTACAGCGGTCTCAAAGTGCACTAATTGAATAAAGAGTAATTGTGATGGATTAAGCCAGTTGCTGACCCTTGTTGTTCAAGTGTGTAAAGCCATTATCTTAACTAGGGATGAGTGAGTGTACCATTATCTGTATCTGTACCTGTATCCCGTTAAACCAACTGCATTATCTGTATCTGAGTGGATGTTTGTGTGTGTGTGTGTATTAACTGTGAGGAAACATGAATGAACTCTTGGCAGGTGGGTGGTGATGCAATTCTGATGGCTGGTCACTGCAGAAGTATGAAGTGAAATGCATGAGTAACTGGAGCTGAGTAACACAAGCTGTTAATCCCTGTGGACAGAGTGACTGTGACAATGGCAAGACTGTGTTGTGTGGTGCAGCAGCAGCAGTTCATTTTCTATAGGCTTTGTGTAGGGGAGGGGCTCTGTTTGTGGCTGCCTGGCCTATCATGAGTAGTACATTATCTCTACTGGATATTTGTTTCATCCAAGTATTCAACTCAGCACTAATCTTAACCATGAGATCTACTCCAGTGGACACAGAAAAACAAAGCCAAAGAGTGGCCGCAAGAGAACAGGAAGGCACTGGGATAGTTAAGTGGTTTGGGCATTGGTGCTTTTTTGTCATGCATTGGATGCTGGTGCACAAAACCAAAGTACATGCTTGAAAGCGCAGAAGACTATGTCAACTGTTAATTTGCTTGGTAAAAAACAGGAGGTAAAAAAGGTTTTCCATTGGCATGAATACTGTAATCCATGGGTGTAAGGTTGGGTGTAGTTGGCATTAGGGACATATCCTTAATAACATCAAGGTGTTGCTAGATTGTCCTTACCAATATGTCCATACCAATCTAGCCACTTTAACTCCATGTAATGTTCATAGAAAGATCTCTGCAGGCTTACCAGGTTTGTGTGTTTTCCTGCAAAAAAAGTGTGCTACTATGATAAAGAGTGAAAGAGCAGGATATGGGGAATACTTGACCTGATGATCTGGCAAACCTCAACTCCAGATGGCATACATTGTTAACTAGCAGTACTGGAGCAGTTAGTATTCATAGTTATGTTCCAAATGTCACAGAATTGAAAATGACTTCACTGAACTGATAATTTGATATTATATCTAATTTTTTAAATGTTGTTAGTAATACAATTGTTTAATTAAACTGCATGTTTGAGCAACAATCACAAATCAGCTGTTAGTGGAAAAAACCTCCCAAAAGCAAATGAAGACATCTGGTCCTCAGTGGCAGTTGAGCTTACTTAATAAGAATGTTCTGTTCTAATCAGTCCAAACATTAATCTTTAAAATCAATGGGCGAAATATTTACTATCCAGCGGCATCCCTCCCGTTTTCCATGAGTGGATCAAGAGCAGAATTATTATTGCATATGTGTCATTAAGACATAAACATAATTTGTAAGTTAAATTAGGCATAGCTTTTCCAGCTGATATGTTTGTGACTGTCAGGCATGGTTTCATGATGAAAATACTGTCAGCAGCAGCCTGAGCAGCACAGAGACACACAGACAGGTGAGCTCGGATGCCATAGTCAAAGATCTAGCTGTAAATTCAGCAGTTTTTCAGAGGATTTAAAGTTGGGTTTGAGCATCACTGTGGCTCTTTCATGAAACTCTTGAGATGTGTCATCCAAATCCACAAACTGAAAGGACAGAATCTCAAGTGTGGTTTGAAAACCTCACAGCAGCTAGTTACAGAGCAGCACATTACCTACAGGTTTCTACACATTTATTTTATTGTAACACTTATTGTGTACTTAACCACATTAAAAATGGTAAATGGACTGTACTTATATAGCACTTTTCTAGTCTTTTGTGCTTTTACACTACATGTCACATTCATACACTGATGACAGGGGCTGCCATGCAGGGTGCCAATCTGCTTTTCAGGAGGGAACTAACATTCACACACATTCATACACAAGTGGCACAGCCATCGGGAGCAAATTGGTGTTAAGTATTTTGTCCAAGGAGACATCAACATGTGGACTGGAAGAGCCAGGAATCAAACTGCCGATCTTTCTATTTGTGGATGACCACTCTACCTCCTGAGACCCAGCAGCAGTACAAAAGCAGAGTACATAATTTAAAGGCTTCATCACTATTTTTGAACTCACATACATTATTGATATATAAATGAACCTTTCATTCAAAGGTTCAAAGTCCATTCTTGACATTGGAAAAGCAGAGAAAATGATCTCATCATTAGAGTTTCCTGTCACATGATCTTCATCAGCAGATAGAGCTGTCACAGAGCTAAAGATGTTGACATTTCCATTTTTCGAGGTTGTGAGACTGTTTTTATTTTAGCACTTGACAGTTTTGGAATTTAAATCATTTTAAATAGTTGTTTCATTAATTTTCTTATTGAACTTAAGTGGTATAACAGTAGCTGTCAACAGTTTTACTGACAAATTATTGATGAGATATTGCTGTTAAATACTTTAAATTCCAATACTGTTAGCGTCTCTAATGAAATTCCATTCAGTTTATATGGGGTAGAGGCACATGTTCACTGACCTTTTACATTTTGGCGGTGGAGTTTCACCATTGTTTATCAGTGGATCACTGATGCATTTAACCTTTTGCAGCCACATTAAGTAAATGCCATGCTCATATGCAATGTGTAGATGTATATGATACATAAAATGAGAGGCACGTGCACATGTATCCTCAACAATACCAATACAATCAGTCATCCAATATTACAAAAGTCCATACATTATCTTAATATTTGCATGCTGTATCCCATAACAGCTGATTGAAATACAATGGAGCAAATGCTCCATGCCAAATGAAATGACTGAGATATGCATTAGACTAATCCAATATTACCCTGTTCTGCTGCAGCCAGCAGGAATCTGACAAATGAAGGAAAAATCTGCATAAGCTTCCCTTTTGCACCACCATCCTGTTATCTGTACAGTAATCTAAAAAGAAAGAGACTCTTATAAAATCTAGTCTCTGTAATGATCTAATTTTCAATGACACTTAAAATCTTTTGAGCTTGTTGGTCTGCATGGATTGTGGTGCTGTTTGAATAGTATGTTGCAGTAAACAACATTGCTCTCCTCAACAAGAGCCCAACACTCTGAGACTGTTGGAGAACACTTCAACACATGAAGTGTTTTCCTAACTCTGACATGACTAATCTATTTTAACACCACAAGTACCATAGCAAACTACCTGACACTCCTCAACAAAGAGCCCTGCAACCGGCTGGATGACACTTATGGGATGTCAGAGTAGTTTCCTACCACTAATGGTACATCCACGTCGTGTGGTAAAGATGGAGATACAGTAAATGCATATCTAAAAGATGGTGTTCATCTCAGCTTTTAGTTGTACAAGAAAAAACAAGCAAACATTTGTTTTATCTTAATTGTCACCAAGGTAACACCTTAACATTCAGTCTTAACTTGAATCATCCTCTTCAACAGTAATATTAAAACCCAGGAAGCCATGTTTTTAATGTCTGCATTATACCATCAGATGACTCATTGTAACAAGAGAGATGAACTTTTGCCCCATACAGCACTGACACCATCCAGCGACTCACCCAGTGTCAATGTCATGCCTTCACATTTTCACAGATATAATGAACACATTTTGACAGCCACTCCAAAATACAACCACATTACTAACACCCCCATTTTCAATCAAACTTGATGAGTATAGCACCTTTCATACAGGTTAATGCAAAGTGCTTCACAGATAACTGACAATTATAGACTGTAAATAACATAAAAAAGACAAAAAACAATGTGAAACCAATGCACACAAGAAAATAAAAGCGGTAAGAAATGTTGTGTCTCCTAGTGACATCACTGAGGGGTAACATATATAGATTAAAAAGAAGTGGCCCTAAAATTGATCCTTGGGGAACCCCACAGGTTATTTTAGATGTTTTGGAGACATAATCATCAACAGGGAATTCTCTGCTAGAAAGATAAAAAGACAAAAACAAAATAAAAATAGATTGCAGAGCACAAATCAAGTAGTACCAACACTGAAGGTTTATTACCATCAAAATGTATCTTGATGTCATTGACTTCTTTGTAAATCATAGAACATTGTTCTCCTATAATAACTGTCTTCTTACAAGCTGCTGCACTTTAATTTCCCCATCTTTCATTAAAATTATAGTGGGAATCAGTCTTCCAGTGCAAGACAACTACAGTATAATTAACATTTTCTGAGACTTAGCCTTAGGTGACTAAAGAATTCACACATATCACCTCTCTATAATCCTGAAAAATGGAGCTTTGTTCATGTATTTGTCACCGTTTAAATGTAGCGAACACATTTGACACACCTAGTGAATTAATAAAACGTCCTGAGCTGATGAAATTACGCCCATGACCTTAAACCTCAAATGCAATGGATTCTAGTGGCATTTAGGTGATTTCTACAAAAGGCAGAAACTAGGTCTACACTAAACCCCAGGTGCAGCTTAAACCGCAGCTTCTGGGGATCCAGCAACAGGGTTTAAAAAACCATGTTTTTGTTTTATGTAACAGAAAAATAACGGTTTAAACACGCTAGCTTTTGCATTCGCTTCTAATATTGCTATGTATGCTTTGAAAAAACACATGACCTCAAATGCATCTCTTGCTAATTAGATGTGCATTAACTGTAAAAAAGCTGATCAGGAGCAACAAAAGTCTACAGAAATCTTCAATCATGGTTTTCTTGGCAGCTTCAAAAGAGTTTGAATGTGTGAATACTTCCAAGCCGTTGCTTTTAACTGCCAAGTTGTTCCGCCGGTTATCCCCTTGAGATTTGAATGCAGCCTAAGATCAGTTTCAGTATATGGAGCGTGTGGAGAATCCATTTGAGCTGTCCGGGAAGCCAGTTGTTCATCAGTGAGCAAGCCAGGGGTGAAACTGGCTTTACTGAGGACCTTCAGGGAACTGGGGTGTCAGTGTGGAATGGTTTCAAAGAAGTAGATAAAATAGCCTGCACACATGTGTGAAACAGAATCGTATTTTACACACCACTACAAACAGAGCTTAATTTGTCTTCCTAACCCATAATCCCTTTGGTTAATTCACCATTCCATTTGATCCTAGTGGTCCTACATGTCACCCTTAAGCTATACCGAGACAGTAACTTGTGTGTGTTTATGGCGAGGACTGAAACTGAGCTTCGTTTTGGTTTAATTTTCCTTTTTCTTCTTTTCTGCGACATATAGCCTGTACATCATCTCTCCTATACTGAATGTTGTATTTGGTTTTTGTGTCATGTATATGCATGACAGCGTGACGGCTGCATCAGCTATCCTACCTCGTCTCCTCTCACTAAATGAAATTCATCCCCTCTCCCCCTTTTCCTTTCACACCTCAGCACTCATTTTAATTAGCTCGCTCTCTGATCTTTCTCTTTTTTTTCCCCATCCCTCTCTGATAATTCTCCCCTATTTCCTTTGCATTTCTCTGTCTCTCTCACTCATTCGCTCTCATTACAGCCATTTCTCAGTGTAATTAATGAGCTGATATCTGCTTTCGTGTCATAAGGGTCATGAGCTCCTTCTCTTTCTCTCTTTGTGTAGCGCAAGTGCATATGAGTCATCCGGAGCTCTATTTAGCTGCCACTCTGTCTTTCTGCTCTTCTTTTGCTACACTCAAATAGAATGAGGGGGGGGAAAAAAACAGCGATTGTATGACCTCCAACATCGTGGCAGATTTCAGCTCAGTAATTACACTGAGATATATAGCGAGAGGACCACACACCTGGACAGACAAAGGTGAATGGTTTCTTGCTCAGACTCTTGATTTGATACAATATGAATATGCAGCATTTGTACTAACCTACAGCCTTTTTTTTAATCACACCATCAACAAACGTATCAGTTACTGAATTGGATACTATATTGATTTCCAAATACTTTTCTCTGATTGTCTTTCTCACAGTCAATGTACTGTCCCATGTTGCAAAGCCCAGTCATTTGACTCCCATCACAGCATAAACCGCAACAGCCGCTGTATTGGTCCAGATCAGGTTTGCTGGTGTACAGTTTTAGAGCCAGTGTTGGTGATATTCTATATATTTCACAAGGAAAACATAAGAAAAACCAGATGGCCATGTTAAATATGGTCAAAGTCCCAAAACTTGAGGTGACCGTATGTAAAAATGTTCCCCTGCAAGTCAAAAACCAGGGCTTCAACCTGAACTGTATGTTCCGTTTGAAATGTGACCTCTACCAACTTCCCTATGATGATGTCAAATTGTTCACACATGCATACAAACGGTCATCCATAGGTAGCCTCTGTTTCCAAGGTTGGTTCAAAGGTAGTCTGCCTGGTCTATTCTCTATATATTTTCTATATTTCAAATCGGGTTCAAGTTTGAACATGTACAGATCTACTGTTTGTTTGTGTAGCCTCCAAAGCCACTGTAAGTCTGCTGAGTGGAAGCTTCTAGGAGCTAACATGGCAACAACAAGAGGAAAATTCACTGAATATCTTGAAGCTTAATTGAGTTAATATGGCATGATTGTAAATGAGAACAAAACTAAACTTGTGGTAATAATTCACTCTGATTAAATTGACCTTGGTTCTTCTACAGTTAGACATTGTAATAGATTCAGTTACCTTGGTGTTATATTTACCTCTGATGGAAGTGCAATGACCTCACTGCACCTGCATGTAGAGAAAAAAGCAAAACGCTTAAACAGACACATTATGACGCTCCATTTAGCTTGAAAAAGAAAGTGTTTGAAGCTGCCGTCTCTTCTGCTGTTTTGTGTGGTCATGAAGCTCAGCTTCAAGTGATTCTAAAATCCATGGAGACCTCATATATGGCTAGAATGAAAACCCCACTTAGAGTGAGGACTTCCACACCCAGCTGACCTGTTTATTAGAGCCAGGACTTTTCATCAGTGCAGGCTATCGAAAGAGAAAAAGAGTGCTCAAGTTCCTGCATAAGTTAAAGCATTGGCTTTTTATTCATGGTGATCGACTGGGTTATGATCTTGGATTGACTCTATATGAATCATGTCATGAACTCTCACACGTGACAAAGTATATCAGAACTGACAGATATGTCGGATTTGGCCTTAACTCAGATGATCTTGGTTCAGTCTTGATAGGTTATTCCTGTTGTATACTTACCTGAAAACACTGGAAAGTGACTAGGTTGTTGGTTGAGTTCACTTTTCAATTTGAGTCAATCCCACATAAAACATCCTGCTCCAATAAATACATATTTGCACACCAAAAGTTTGTGTTTAACCTGCAGCTTAAGTAGCATTTTACTCTTCCAGCATGAAACACGTTATTGCCCATTAGTGCTGTATCTAAGTTTGTTTTCATTTTTTATATGTGGTTCAATAACTAATGATGTGACTTATGATTGCAACTCTGTTTTCCAAAATAACTTTTATAGTATTTGTGGTGAATTTATGGTGGGATCATATATTTTTTGTGCATCCTAAGTATGACAAATTGGCTTGAAGCAGGGCAAGAAAGTCTGAAAGTATTGAGAGATGAGCTACTGCATGATAAGTAATGTGGCTGTTATTTATTTATTTATTTATTTAGCAGATTACTGTGATAATGAGTCAGTCTTGAGCCAGTTCATGAAATCTCATGCATTTATTGGCTTTCCATTTTTTCACACCTAATGTCTGGTAGTGTAGTTATCTTGCAGTGAAAGCTCCACGGACAAACAGGTGGCCAGGTTTCCAGTTTGGAATAGATAAATGTACTGCAGGGTTAGCAGGAGCTGTGACAGCCAACAGTTCTGGCTGCACAGTTTGATTGACAGTCCATCTCTGGGAAGTGCAGTGGATGAATTCACACCACAGATGGAGACAAAATAGAACAAAAAACATTTTGATTTCAAGATCTTAACACCTTGACTTATTGAGTGGAATTACAACTCTCTGATGGAAGCTGGACATAATTGGTTTTCTGCAAGCCATTCAGTTATTATTTCATTATACCACTGAGCCAATTAATGATATGAATAACACACAAGGTACATATTGATTAGAATGACTAGATCAACCTGTTATCATGCATATGAACTTTATATGCTATATGCTGGAGTATGACACAAAAACAGTGTAGCAAACTAAAATTGTTATTATTAATATATTCTAACTTTAAAGTAGCATTATTAAATTACTTTTGAATATGAATAAAGCCATTAGTTACAACTTAGAAACTCTTAATAAATTCTGACTCATTAGAAAGTGGTACATGAAGTGTATTCCTTATTGGTTTGACTATTAAAGCAAATACCCCTGCCAAAACATTAAAAAAGAAAATATTGTCTTTAACAACAAAATTAGTCACTGAATTTCTATGCAAATAACCCCACAGTCACTAAGTAGTTGTTCTTAAATATGATGGAGACAAAACATGAACTGTTGTTTGACCCTCACTAGACCTGTGTTGGGTTTGTGTATTGATGTGTACATTCCAACACCTATATGTGAGAGTGTGTGCGTGTGTCAGCACTGTGATCCCTTTAATCCTGATTCTACCATGTCCTTCAAACCCCAATCGAGGTTGTCATTAATGAGCATTTTCTCTCCCTTTCTCCTTCTCTCCCTCTCTCCCTCGCCCTTCTCTCACTCTTTCTCTAAACCTTTTCCTAATTAACTACAAGCACTGCTGCTTACTAATGATGAGTGAATATGTGGTGCGCACATGTGCACGCACAGCAACACTGCTGGGCAATAAATGACTGCTAAACATCTCCTCTGGTTTTATTAGTGATGCCTAGAAGTTGTTGGTGATCCAACTTAGAAGCCTTTGGGTTCATCTAGTTATTAAAATTTTATCTTTTTCAAAATCAGATTCACTCAATTTGCCAACTATAATAAATGTTCTGGGGTTCTTCATTGATCTGCACAAATACTGAAAGTAATTCACAATGCATACACAACACAGGACACTGGCAACAAGCTCTTGCACAGTGCAAATCCAGAACATACTGCACTTATCATCCTACCTATAATTTACAGGACACACTCAGCTTTCACTGCATGCAGTTAATTTGATATAGAAGGAAGTGCTGTGGGTGATATAGAGTCTATTAGTTCAGCATACCATGAAAAGTTTATACTCAACAGACTGAACACTGTTGATCAAAGTTTCATTGTTTCACTTTGCATTTATACTCCAAAACGTATTTTTACAAAAAACCCACAAATGTTAATACAGTGTAAAAATGAAAAAAAGATAATAATTTACCAATTACCAATAATCTAATTGGGAGAAGAAGTTTCAAGTATTTATTTCAATAATGCCATATATGCCCAATTTTAATGTGCATTTCATAGTCAGAGAAAAAAAGTGCAATGTCAGTAACATCTCCATTTCTCTCTCTCTTTGTCTCTCCCCGTCTCCTTTTTCAGGTGTCAAGTCCAGGTGGGGTGGTAACCATGGAGCGACTGTTGCTGTGTGTGATGCTGGCAGTTGCCATAGCAGTACGGGCACAGAGCTGTCCGAAGCGCTGTGTATGTCAGATCCTGTCACCCAACCTGGCAACCCTCTGTGCCAAGAAAGGTCTACTGTTTGTACCAACAAACATTGATAGGCATACAGTGGAGCTACGGCTGGCTGACAACTTTGTCACGAGGTAACTGTCACACCAGCACCAATCTTCTTTTTTTACCTAGTAACCAATCTTTTTTTAACCTAGCAACTAGCCAAATGAAGATTCTGATGAGGGGTACAGGGGTATTAGCTTATAGATTTTGTGGTACCATGATTTTGAGAATATAAATGAGTCTATTGAGAAGTGTTATTTGTTTTACATTTATATATCTTTTGACTTGATAATGTCCTACTGGTATCAGCCTTGAAAGTCATTTATTCCCATGAAAAGTAGGACTATTTTTAATCTGACCGCCTGCTAATGCTATGCCACTATTCTGTTACCTCTAATACACTCACTGCGTGTTACTAGTACTTGAGTTACACTTCAATCTTTTGGTAATTTTACTGCCACCACTACAACAACTGCTTCTGTTAATGCCATTAGCCTACTGCAACTACACTATTGCAATAGCTACTATACAGGGCTGGGTATCGCTACTCAATACCTTTAAGCTATCAACCAAAATAGATCAATACCAAGTAGTATCGAAACATCTCCCGTCAAATGATACCTGCAATTGATCCTTTTTGCACCCAGAGCTAGAAAATATGATTATTTATATAGACTTGCTCACAGCCAATCAATACAAACGTTCTTCGATTAATAAATATTTATCATTTGATAAATATAATTAAACTATAAAAACAATTTAAAAAGCTTCTTGTGCTTCTATCTATGGCTACTCTAACTGTAGCAGAGCTGTACTCTAAGTCCAAGTCAAATGTCACCACTATCACTAAAACTGCTATTATTAACTACCTGGGGGTAATCCTCCAAACTGATATAATCATGTCCTCTGAAAATCTGAAAAAATCCTGAGTCAGTAAGCTCTACTCTGACATCTGTGGAAGTAATTAAAAAAAAAAAAAAAAAAAAAAAAAAAATCATCTTCAATATTTGTGTTACACTTTTACCAGACAATTTAAAGTTCAATCAGGAGAGACGAGTGACTGAAACAAAGATAATTGTTTATTGTACAGATGATACTGATAATTAGCCTTGTCAAAAGTCTAGCACTTATAGTCTACAGGGAGATTTTAAATGGAGGGACACCAGTCCTGAGCAGCAGCAGCATCAAGATAAATCCCCCTATGGAGTCCAGGCGCTGGTGGTGGTGGTGGTGGCTGATGACTTCTGCTGAGACTGATAAGACTGATGAGGTTGATGAAGTGTTGCACTGATGAATCCGCTGACCGGCGGTGATGGGGAGGTGGTGGAGCGCACATAACGCTGCATGAAAGCATTAAAGGCAGAGAGGGAGAAAAACATATTTAAAAAGACAGCTACATGATGATAGGCTGATAGTGAAGGTGTGTCCACATGCTATCAGATAGATATGGCCAGCTGATTGCACAATTGACAGCCTTGGATAATGACAGCAAAGGAAATTATGAGTGAGCATGTGTGAGAGGCATAGTGATATATGAGAAATATAACCACAGTTCTTACCTGACCTACCTTACTACAGCTCCATTAGTTTTGAAAATCTCCAACAAGACACATTAAACCACTCCCATTCTATTTGAAAAATGAAAATTTATCATGATATATAATTTATGTCTAATATGATATTACTACTTCACTGACACTGAATTATTAACAACCAATATCTAATACTCTGTTGCTACTTGGAGAACTAGTAATATTTCTCCTTGGAAAGTTCGGTCTTAATATGTGAGGAGGCAGTGATGCTGATCTATGATGTCATCAGGCAACAGGGCCTGGAGCTTCTCCGGTGAAGATGAATAAGACGCTTAATTTTTGGACAGTGCGGCATCACCCAGGGTGCTTTTTATAGGGATATGAGCAAATTATCTGCTGGCACCAGTATGAAATAAAACTCATTTGTGTGTTAAAAAAAGCACATTCTTCAAGGCCCTAAAGTCATAGTCAGTTCACAGTCAGTGAAGCAGCTCAAGGCTGTCTCCTGATGGCAGTGCTGTTTAAAGCCTCAGTTCTCTGGTTTGTTGCCTTTGGAGAAAGTTGCTCATGCTCATGAATATTGAAAGAGCTGTACAGGATAAAAAAGAATTCCACGTGAATCCTGTTTTAGCGAGAATTTGGCTTTTAAACATTGAAAGTTTTTCCGTTAAACATCTCTTTCAAGTCTATCGTGCATTGGAACACTATTTTAAAAATGTACGACACTTTTAAAAGGAATTGCTCTCCTTGCAGCTTCATTCTTGTAACTTCACTTCTAAAACTTTGGTGTTGTAGGAGTTTTTTGAAGACAAAAAGAGTTTGTCTTTGTCTCTGTTATAACTATGCATATATCTGTCCACAGTGTGAAGAGAAAAGATTTTGCAAACATGACACGACTGGTGGACCTAACATTATCCAGAAACACCATCTCCTACATCACACCTCATGCCTTCACCGATCTGGAGAACCTCAGAGCTCTACACCTCAACAGGTAACATACGTACACTTAGACTGATCTGTGTTTGTGATAGATGAGCGGACTTCAGCACTAAATCCTTTCACTTCACATGTAAGGCTGCAAAGTATTGTAAGTGGACAAATATTTCTATTTCCTCAATCTCTCAGTAACCGGCTGACGAGGATAGGCAATGATACATTCAGCGGGATGTCGAAGCTCCACCACCTGATTCTGAACAACAACCAGCTGGTAATGATCCACCAGGGAGCATTCAATGACCTGCTGGCACTGGAAGAATTGGACCTCAGTTACAACAACTTGGACTCAATTCCTTGGGAGGCCATCCAGGTTTGGATCTCTTTAAACTCCAGCAGCCTTTCAAACCTATTTAGCTGGAGGCCCTTAACAAAAACATCTGAAGCACAATGAAATGTTTAATATTTGAGCATTTTTATGTGCTCACAGTTAAAGTTTTACTAATGCTTTTGTCAGTCAGCTAGTATTTTTTATGTATTATAAATGTCAAGGTCTTTGTGGATCATATTATAAAAACATCTGGGACCCAGAGATGTCGAAGTAGTTACTCGTACAACTTCCATTTGATGGCTATGCTGTTTTTAGTTCAGCTGTATATTTCTATTACCACTATGAATAAAGAAATGAATTGAGAGATAAAAAAGAAGGCCATAATATCCAGTATTCTGTACCCTGGAAATCCCATTCTTCCTCCACATTCCTACAGTACACCATTAACTTCACTGCATTACACCTTTGTAAAGAGAAAACAAATCAAGAGAAAATACTCTTAGGAAAAAGCAGCAAAAAGATAACAATGCTCTGTTTTTCTCTGTCCTTCCTGCAGAAAATGATCAGCCTCCATACGTTGAGTTTAGACCACAACATGTTGGACTTTATTCCAGAGGGAACCTTTTCCCTGCTGCAGAAGCTCAACCGGCTGGACGTAACCTCCAATAAACTCCAAAAGTTGCCGCCAGATCCTCTTTTTCAACGAGCACAGGTATTCTCAGAGTTTTTATTTTTCCCCACTGCATTTAGTCAAAAAAATATCACTTAAAAAGCAGTTACTGGGCATCTGATATTGATTGATTTCAAATTTCTTGTGTGTAGAGGGCAAGGTGCTACATACTCAGCTATTCAGATGGAAATTGATTGAATTAGACAGCTCCTTGAGAATATATGGAACTGAGTGTAAAGCAGGGATTTGCTAGACTAATAGAGTTGTTGGTTTCACCGTAACAGGTTCTGGCCACATCAGGGATCATGACCTCCTCATCTTTTGCGCTGTCATTCGGTGGAAACCCTCTCCACTGTAACTGTGAGTTACTCTGGCTGCGAAGGCTGAACAGAGAGGATGACTTGGAGACGTGCGCCTCGCCCCAGCAGCTCTCTGGACGCTACTTCTGGTCCATTCCTGAGGAGGAGTTCCTCTGTGAACCCCCGCTCATCACCAGATACTCCCATGAGATGAGGGTCCTCGAAGGCCAGAGAGTTGCACTCAGGTATCTATGTCGGTTCTGCTCTGAAACACATGAAAACAGGCAACACACAATCAGTAATAGTTTTTATTCTATTCCACACTTTCCTCATTATCCCTCCACCACTCTGCAGTCTGCTCTTCCATACACAAACACACACACAGACACACTCTCTTCCAATCTTGCAGTTGTGCATTATGCTTACAAGCTGCTCAGGAATACATGGAATACCCTACTGTTCAATGAAGCACAAGACAGGGAAGTCAAACAACAAAATTTTAAGGGGACGAAACTAAATCAAGACAACAATAGGTCTGAGGGGCAATGATTACTTAATTTGCATATATATTGGTCACACACTTCCAATCATGATAGATGTTATGTTTTCAAGTATGGAAATATGATGAAAACCAGAAGAAGGGGCAAAGGAAATCAATGAGGTGCTATTATTCTCTTTCTGTTATTGAGTCCTGTCTTCAGCTCCATATATAACAGGATAAGTAGAGATTAAAAGAGGGTCAAATGTTTTAATGCATGAAAATACATAGTGTTGTGCAAGGATGGTAGTACATTATGGAAGCCCGTTGCAGACTTTATTAAAATGATAATATAAACTTGAACATGAAAATATAACACCAGTATAGCTTCGTAATTTTCCACATATGGATGTTATTTGAGTCAAAATTCAAATTAAAATGGAATAATCCAATTTGCATTTTCATTTTCACTCACTCGTATGGGCATTTTCTGACCATATTAAAATGGAAATGGAAAAGACAGCACTCAAGGGTCCATCTTTCACTTATTTGACCTCAGCAGCCCACCAAAATCTGTTTCTCAACAAATTTGAGGTGAGAAATAAGCAATCAAGTTGCTGAATCTTCACTCATATTGAATATTCAAGACCTTATTCAAAAGTCTGTTCTGACTTTCGTAAGGAAAGTCACTTCTGTCAATGTGCACAGGGCAGCTCAAGATGGGCAGGAAGTCAAACAAAGGAACAGCATAGAGCAGCAAAATATGTGACTCATGTTCCTGTTTGCAAAATTCATGTTTCAGTTGTCAAAAAGTCTTAAAACTTGGTTTTCTGTTCAGTTTTTGCACCCACTGCATCATGACAGAACTAATTTAACAGGTCAAATCAATGGAATTGTAGCTGTTATGGCCTCAAATGGTTATGGTTATTGACAGAAACTCACTTACATTAATTTATAAATAAGTTTCATAGCCCCAAACTATAACTGTACCTATACATATTTAACATACACCTGGTAAATGAGTAAAAATGTTTCCAAACATTAAAATTATTTCCCCATTACTCCCTAACCTTGTCTTTATTTCTTTAACTTACTTTTCTGTTCCACTGGGTACCTGTAAGTCATTTATTTGATATCAGATATGTATGTATGACAAAACTCCACTGTCATTTGTAAGCTGTAATGTAATCCAATAGGCACCCAATATTCTAACTTAAATAAATGCACTCAGTCGATAATGCTCAGGCTTTTTTTCCCCTCCCTTTTGAGTTCCAGAGGGAAAGTGGAAAACCACCATACAGCATTGCTGTGCTTTTACTGTACAGTCGACCCCATTCTGTCTTGTTCCTAATATGTTCCACTCCACTGGTTTTCTCCTTATAGGTGCAAGGCAAGGGGTGATCCAGAGCCAGCCATCCACTGGATCTCTCCTGAGGGCAAACTGGTATCGAACTCCTCCAGAACATTGGTCTACACCAACGGTACTCTGGACATCCTCATCAGTACTGTGAAAGATACCGGCTCCTTCACCTGTATCTCCTCCAACCCTGCTGGTGAAGCCCACCAAACTGTAGACCTGGTTATTATTAAACTCCCGCATATCACCAACAACACCAACAACATCCAGGAGCCTGATCCAGGATCATCAGACATTTCCACGTCAACCCGTGGTGGGGCCAACGGGAACAACGTGACGGGCGACGTGAAGGGTGGGGTGGATAAGAGGGTGGTGACGGCTGAGGCCACGTCCTCGACGGCACTAATCAAGTTCAACTTCCAGAGGACTATTCCGGGCATTCGCATGTTCCAGATACAGTACAACGGGAGCCAGGATGACTCACTTGTGTACAGGTAAGATTGACAGAATCACTGCGTCACTATGAAGAGTCAGACAGTTTACACCATGGAAACGAAACATTGATATGGCCAATGTTGAAGGAGATAATTACATGTCTGAGCAGTATAGATTAGATTACATTAGATTAAATGCAACTTTAATGATCATGGTGGAAAATGTGACCACACAGACTAAAGTGGGTGGAATTAATAAGGCAAACCTTACATTACAATGTAAATGAAATGTAGGCTACAATTAAACTAGTGCAGCATGTCGGTATTAACACTCAAGATATCAAAGAAAATGGCACTTAAAATGATACAAAGCTATTTGAAAGTGTGAATTAACCAGTATGAGTTAAATTTGTTGTCAAAAGAAGAAATCATGGTCATGTGGGAAACTATGATCATTGCTTTTAACATTACAGACAGACAGATAGTAACATGAGAATAATATGGAGATCAAACAAGTATGTACAGCAAACATGGCAGACCAACCTGAGACATGAGAAAGTCCATGATACATGGTCCAACCAGGGAAAGCAAAGGAGGAGTTCCAGCCAGCTGACTCACCAGGATGGCCTTGACAGGGAGAGCTCTTCTGGCCGTTCTTGACTTTTGCCATTTGCTCAGGATTACGCAGATTAGATCGATCTCACCGGGAATGATTGTTATTTGAGCTAAATATTTACTCCAGTGAAATGGGGGATAAGGGAATTAACAAACAGAGAGGGCGTTCGTAGGGAAATCCGCCAGTATTATCTTCCTTTCATATCGTTGCTAATCCCCATACATACTTCATCTGTACACATCATCATCAAGAGATGCGGGAGTGTTGGGATTGACCGTCTGGGTCACAATGATGACAAAGCCCTAGGTTGTTATGAAATTCATCTTATTCATCTTTTTTTACTATGAGCTATGAATTTGTAATGTTCATCATTCTTTTACAGTCTTTATCTCTCTTTGACTTTATATACAATAACATACACTGATCATTCATAGAAGAATCTGCTGGTATTATCTGCCTTGCATATTATTCCTAATCTGTACATAATTCATCAGCACTCAACCCCATTCAGAGGATGCATCATTGAGAGATGGTGCCGATGGGATTTAAAGTGATCTGTCTTGTAAAAGATAACGTCATAGCCTTTCACGTCACAATAGCTGCAGAAACTGTTGCAAAGAAATAGCGTCTTTTCTTGTGTTTCTCTTTTTCTGTTACTCTGCTTTTCTTTCACAAAAGCACACCAAAGCCTTTGTGCATTTGTAGGGTTTTTATCCTACAAAAGGCAGTGTTTATACTTTTAGCCCGAGACTTGTTGAACAGTATTAGATTGGAGAGCACAACGGCCACAAAAACAAACAGCTTCCTGTGGGGGCACGGTGGATGAGTGATTAGACAGCCTTTCACCACCCACCCTGACACTTCTTTGCTCTGTCACGTCACTCAAAGTCTGCTTTTTTTGCTCTCTTCTTTTCATCCACCCTTCTTCCTCCGGCTGCCCCTTTTTTTTTCCAATATGAAGAGCTGAAGTCATTTGCGTATCTCTGTGTTATTTTGCAGCGCTCTTGTCTTTAGATAGCGGATTGATTTCCATTCAATAGTTCTTCTGGCACAAAGCAGCAACGCCATTGATTCTGCTTTTTCATTACCCTAACACACAGAAGAGGGACAGGGAGAATAGAAGAAAAAAGAAGAGTGAAAAATGTAGGGAAACAACAGAGGGAGAAGGAGAGGGCTAAAGTAGGAAGAGAAAGAGAATGAGTCAGACAGTGCACTTACTTTTCAGGTTCAATGAGAGCTCATTGATTTGCCACACATTGACATTTCTGCGCTTTACTCCCTTCCCTTTCAGCATAATGCTCTTGGGTGTGGTGGGTGTCTGTAT
The DNA here is from genome assembly GCF_027409825.1 of Scomber japonicus. Lineage (NCBI taxonomy): Eukaryota > Metazoa > Chordata > Actinopteri > Scombriformes > Scombridae > Scomber > Scomber japonicus. The sequence continues at coordinate 22,524,377 of NC_070593.1, read as the reverse complement.
GTTTCCTTTGTACAGTGAATGCAGCACTCTGTGTAAACAGATGCAAATGTGTGTGACAGTTTAAAGCTTTTACAGCTTGTCCTAGTTATGATAACCTCCTGGACATGCAATATCTGAAACGTAATAGTTGTAATACTTGATTCTGTATTGATCCTTGCAGGAAAACCCCCACCACCCACCAATGCTTTCAATGGGAGGTCAGGGTCAGCTTCAGAACAGTACTCCTGGAGTGGACAGGGATTCGATGTCTTGCTCAAGGAAACTTGAGACAGTCAGATACTTACTGATACAGTACTACTGTTTTAACGCCAGTCACCCTGCTTAAGTATTGTGTATCTGTTCTGAAGACAGGCCTGTTGTCTAGTCGTATCACAATAGTAAACCCCTTGTCATAAATAGTGGAGCAGGTGAACCCAAATGTGGAGATCAGAAGCAAAAAAGCAGGGCTGAAGAAAAAGTTCATTATTGGAATTACGGGTAAAGAAAAAAAGTAGCTGACTACAATAAAACACAATGTAGAATAAGACTGAACACACAGACCAGAGCCAGAACAAACTGGAGCAAAGGATCCAAGAAAAAACTGCACTGCAAACCAAGACTAATGAGGGAACAGGTAACTAGACACAAGTGTAGGTCTAGAGACAGACACACCCACACCACATACAGACAGGCTGGAAGGCAGAGGAAAAAACATCAGCAACACAGAACAGACCAAATAATAAAAGGCAACCAGAGTAAATATTCAGTCCCAGTCTTCACAAAAAAGTCTGAGGGCATCTGGTGGGAAAAAGCAACTAATGAAAATATAGACAGACTTTCATGAGTCTCTGGAGTCAGTGACAGAACCATGACACACCCCCTCTTTCAGATTAGTCTCAGGTCATTTCTTAATATAATGATGGGGTTTTTTTGTAATCATTCTCAACTAGAGTGTGAAGTAGGACTAAACTAAAGATTCAAATCAAATCAATCAATGCATGTGATTCTCATTATAGCTTTAAATTGACAGTGTGTTCACAAGCAAGTGAAAGTTTTTGCCCATGACTGTTGACTTCACTGGATATAATGAAAACTGTGACAGATAAAATGTACACAGCTGCATGAATTTACTCAGCTGTGGACTATTACTGTTAATTGTGTGAGCTGGCGAAACAACAAAAGCCTGTTACCTAGCCGACATGCTCTCTGCATGTTGGAGTCTGTACAATTTCCAGTCTTTTTTGCTGTTCATGAAAAATTCACTCACTGGCAAATCCTCTCCTACATATATAACACTGGTGGTTGCATCAGTGCGGTTATTGTCGAGTGTACGAGTGTATGACAAACAGCTGCTGAACACGAAGCTTGCTTTTAAACACATATCACATTTTCAAGATGAATCTGGACCTTCAATGTAGAAGCTTTGAAGTAGCGTCACTGTGTCTGTCAAACTGATGTTAGACCAAGCAGCTACAGTGCAGAACTTTAAACTGCAGTGTTTACTGTACTTGCTGATGTTGCAGTCTTTGTCAGACATGACTTACCAGCAGTTTTTCATTCTAACCATACCCATCCTACAGCTGTTATATAAATGCATTATTGAGCTATGTAGTTTACCTTTACCTGACTACTGGCTTGAACCGTGGTGCATTGCAATATCTCATCTGAGTGTAGTCATATAAAAACAAAACAAATATGCCTGATACAAACATATCTATGTAGAGCAAATGCAGCTTGTAGTCCAATTTTAGTCAAGAAAAAATTAAAGCTGATTTTCAAATGTTTGGACCTTTAAAGATCATCTTTCTATAACCCCAAAACAAGAATGAAGCTAATGCTGTAGTGTGCTAAAGGTACTGTCAGAAATATGTAGGGACCTGAAGAGGTTTTTTCAAGCTGTACATATGTAGCTTGTATCACTCAGCTACCAAGAGCAAAAGCATTGTTTTTCCTCATGCTAACACCTGAGCACCTCTAATACCGTTCACATTTCCTCTTGTCCCTTTGACGCCTCTTAAATGGATACTAAGGAACAAAATTGAGTCATCCACGAAGCCCTTATCCAAGCCTGAACTCTTAACCCCGTATTTCAGGGTCAGGTCAAGGAAAAGCTGATGTTGATGAAATAATGTGTTGACCTTTTACACAAGACCTATCATAGCAGAGGCAGCACATGCAGTATATGGCTTTTACACCTCGCTAGTTTTATTGAACAATTCACAGTCGTGTCGATGATAATAGTAAAACTTGCAGCCAGCGTTGACAACGGCGACAGTAAAATGGCCACAAAGTAGATAGTGTTCTTGTTCAGACATAGAGCCAATTATTGCCCTTAATTATGGGTTTGGATGAATGCAAGCCCTTCTGAGATTATAGACAGAATGAACTCACAAATTGTATGATGAAAAGATCTAATGCTTAGTCGATGCATAGATGAATGATGAAGGATGATGGTAAAAAAGCCAGTTAAAGATGTTTCTCCCTTGAACAAAGACAAAAGGAAAGACTTTTTTTAATAAGACAAATTTAAGATAAGACAGATTTAATAAGACATATTGTTATTAATGACTTCATTAAAGGCTTATAAATGTTGTTTTAAAGCTAAATTATCACCAAACTATTAATAAGGTTAACACATAAAAACAATATTTGAGGTGACAGGCTATTAAAAAATAATTTTCTACAGGATTATAAATTCACTAGATATATAAAAAGAAAAAGTGCAGTGCAGGAGTAAAGCAGATGGACATAAAATAAGACAAACAATGAAATAAGAAAATAGATGAATAAATGAAACAACTTTAAACAATACAACAACCATAAAGTTCAAGGCAGTGGTGTGAAATCGAGAAAAAAAAGAAAAGCTGAGAATCAATATTACGCTTGCACCTTTGGTATGTTTCTTCTCTGACTGTTGGGTGTGGTAAAACACATTTTGGACCACACCCAAAAGTCAAAGAAGAAACATACCAGCAGTGATGTCACAGGCTCCTGAAATACACCTGTATGTCACTGCAGCCAGGTAGGAACCACTAGTGGTCAGCAAAAACAAGATTTACAGGAGATGTTGATTATACTCTATAATTCCAGCAACTGAAGTGTCAGTAAAGGTATCAGTTAACATATCGATATGCAGCTAACTATGACAGTGGTTTGTGTGAGATAGTGTACACGAGACAACAGGTAACAGAGAATCATGCTAGTTTGAGATGGGATACTTTTGTCTATTTGTGGGGCCCAAGAAAGAGGCTGGTTCAGGGCTATCAGTGGTAGCAGCAACCCTGGCTGACATAGGTTATCTAAAGATCTAAGGACTTTGATAACGGATAATGGAGAAGGCCATTTTGATGTTCATACAAAAGAAGGAGCTAAACCAAAGTGAAAAATAGTGAAAATAATCTCCAAATTGAAATGCTGTTCTCCATGCATATATTCATGAACACAAGCCCTATACAAATGGTTTGTTTAAGGCTTGAGTAGGTAGAATATAGTCCTTCTGCTGTACCTGCAGACATTTAGGCATCAAAACACAGTATCTGCTAAGTCTTTGATACAACTCAAAATCTACTTTGACATTCACTAAATCACTTAAAAGCAAACACCAAACTCATTCTCCCTCCATCTTAGTCCTCATCTGCTCTGCCTGTTGTTTTGTTTCTGAAGTGTTTTTTTTTCCCTCTATGTTCTTTCAGCAGTTGTTTTCCACTCCAGCAGACCCATCGAGCTGCGGGGGCTGGTTGCCATTTGCCAAAAAAACTACACATCAAGCAAATTGTGTGGCAAGCTTTTTTTATGAGGCTACACACCAGGGGGGGGGGGGGTGGGGGGAGGGGGGTGAATCTAGGCCCTCTATCTCTCTCTCTCTCTCGCTAGCAGGAAGTACTTTATCCTTGCCTATGGTCCCTGTGGCCCGGGTATAACACCTCGCTCAGCTGTGCTTAAGGCGTGAAAAAATATCCTCTTTTATCCCGCTGTAATGTTCCAATTCTTATTTTATGGCGCCATAAACGTATCGTGGGCCTAACGTAACAGTGTTGTTGTTGTAAGTAGTCTATGGGGTTTTAAACATGGACGAGTAGTACAGAGGAAACGACCTAAGATGTAAGGATGATTCTGCTAGATTGGAAGCAGAGGTGGTAGAAGAATTGGTAAGAGGGAAGAGAAAAAAGCACCCAAAGGTACAAAGGACAGTAGGTTTAGAAGACAAGTTATTAAAGAGAGAAAAAGAAGGATGAAATGAAGGGTAATTACTAATAGAAGAAACATGGAAGCGGATCAGGAGGAAGGGGGGAAAGAAGAAAGGGTTTCAGGGAGGAATGACAGGACAAAAAGAGCATGGTTCAAATGCAGGACGATAGAGAGAGAGGGAATGAAGGAAATAAGAAAGAGAAAGAACAGAAGAAAGGTATGTAAAGAGGACAGATGAAAGAGAAGTTGGATAGAAATTGGAGAAATTACATTAGAAAAGCAGCGGAAGAATGTATGGAGAATCAAAAGAACAAAATTAAAAAGTAAGAAAGCATAGGGAAAGAAACAGCGGTGTGGAGGGAGAGAGGCAGAGGAAGCCAACCACAGCATTAAGTAGCAGTGTGGATGACTCAGCTGAACTGGAGGAATAGAGCTGAGCTGGGCAGATGGAGGTCTACAGCGAGCTACGGATAGTGCTGAAACATCTTCCTGTACATCTGGGACAGTTTTCATTGTGTGGCACTTCTCTGCCGTGCTTGTCTGCACTAAGATCAGCAGTAATGAGCATATGGACACTAATATATAATGCACAGATGTGTTTTGATCCATTTCATAAACTGATTTAATACATCCTTCACCATAGTGGTCCTTAAATAGATATATTTAAGCTGTTTTCACTGTTTTGGAATGAGTTAAAATGATGAACATGGAAATTGTGCACCTGCAAACCAAAACAATGAGCTCAAAGACGTTAAAATGCTCCGTAGAGCATAGAGTGGGACTCATTGTTGGACCATCACTATTAGCAGCTTCTTTCATATTTCACATACTCATTTCATTTGTTGGTGAACAGACAGCGGTCATAGGTGTATTAATTAATAACAGTAAAATGTCATTCATTAAAAAAGTATTGTAGAATTATTATTTGTTTCAATTCCTCTTGTATAATTGCATCCCTGTATTAGTGACCTGAAAAAAGTCCAGAATACTAATATTTAAAAAATAAAAATAGTTTTTACATTCAATATTTCCACAAAGAAGAGCTATACTTTCCAGTAATATTTCTTTTCAGCTATTTTTGGGTGTGAAGGTGATTATGAGGAAATTTAATCAAAGAGTGGGGATATTTATAGATTTTAGATAATGCTACAATAGTCTCATATTTAAATGAGGTGGCAATGTGTTTTTTTGGAAACTATAACATTATGACTGTAAATATAACAGTCATTTGCTACACTCTTCATTAGTGGAAGAAAACAATATTCCATCCCTCTGTGTAAGTTGTTACCACCAGCGTCCAATTTTTATAGTTACACTGGAGTTGTTGTTGCACTACTAGCTAGTGGCTATTATTGACTTTCTCAGCAAATCCGTGACTGTTCTTCTCGAGTCTGACTTTTAACAAGTTTAATGAATAAAAATAGATGGGGAGGTGTTAGCAAAGCCCACCTGGCCAGGGCTCAACATGTGTGTGGCTGCTTGTTAACCATTAGCTCTGGCATCAGGGGCATTATGCATGGTAAAACAGAGATAAAAAGCTAGGTTCTGCAATGTTTTCTGTCTGCCTGAGAGACTCAGACCTATTAGCATGGCATTGTGCCATCTGCTGTGTAAGCCACATTAGCTTTGAGGTCAGCAGTAATGGGGCAGTAGTTGAACTACCATTAATCCTCTTCACTTTGTGCTTGAAAACCAGTCATTCTTAACTGGTTTGATTGTATTCGCTGACCTTACAGTGGGATGTGATGTCATGTAAGAGTGTTTTCAATTCAATGATGTCAAAGAAAAATGAAATTCCATGGTATCATTTAGTGGATGTAATTTAAAATAAAGTGAGGACATGAAGATACCACATGTTTAAAAAGCGCAGTGTAAAGAAAAGTATTTTTAAACCCATAACTGCTTTTGCATACTATTTTGTTGGCTTATCTGACAAAGTTTTCCATGTTTCAGGCTATTTAATTTAGACTAGCTTGCATTACGGTAGCATGGGAGGCTTTAGCCAGAAGCACTGCATACCATTTTCTAAAATAATTGGACTCCCTACTTTTAGATATGCATCTGTGACCCATTTTGGTCCCATTTCTCTTTGAGCAACACTGCTGTGCAATTTAACATTGTTTTTTCTGTTTAAACACTTCTAATGAGGAGTGGGTAGTGGTAGTATACTGTAGTAGCCTGCTGATATTTGCACCAGTTTACTTGCTGCTTTTACGTTTACCAAGAAAAGAAGATATAAAAATCTACAGCTTTATTATTAGGATTTTGGTGTGTAATATGAATAAATGAGAACTGAATGAAAATGCACAAATGAACATGACACCAAAACATTTCCAAAACAGTTGAAATTTGTTTAGAGGACACAACTCACCACATGGTCCATTTAATAGCTTTTTTGGTGCTTTCAAATGGTACACCATAATCTCCCTCAACAGATTGGGTTTGGTCAGTATAGAAATGTAATTTTTTTTCATCCATGTTGGTTTAAAGGCTCAGGTTCAAAGATCATCTGAGCAGCAGAGAAAATAATCACTACAAGTCCCATTTACCAGTTGTTCTTAAGCTTCTGGTCACATCACATGATATTGATCACCATGAAGTTGTAAATGTTTGAGAATATTATTGATATTTGCTTCCAAAAATAAGAAATTATTATTGTCATTGTTTATTAATATACAAAAGCTACACATTTTTACCTCAATCATTTCAGATGTAACATTCAACATCTAAATATAACAGAAATCAAATAGTCAGATATGGCTTCATGATGGGCAGTGTTATCTATCACTTTGCGGTAATGGCATCATTTTATTGTACAGGTCTCCTAATACTATACACATTTTTAATAGTACAAAAAGTGTGGTACAAATTATAAGAAAAGTGCTATAGATGTTAATATTGTATATAAATAGTGATTTGATTAGTTTGGTGGGTACCCTTTTAATATATTTAGATCCATATGTAGTTCTTAATTTGCAAAAAAGTGAAATTAATTAGATTCTTAACAATTCTTTAACAACAGAAGTGTCATTTGTGTATACCAAATTGCACCACCCTTTCCGTAACAAGTCCAAAAACAATTTGTTAAATACCTGTAAATGACTCTCTAAACTCCCAGAAAATTTGTAAAACATTAAAGGACCAGTAAAATAAAGTGTTTTAACTGAATTATTAAAGAAATATTTCAGTATTTTGGGAAATACACTCATTCACTTTCATGCGGGTAGCTGGAAACAGGGGCAAACAGCTTGTCTGACCCAAAAAAATCATCTAACCGAACCTTTAAATATCACAAACTAGCTGGTCATAGCTTATTTGTTTAATCTGTACAAAAAACCCAACTCCAAGTAGAAGAAATTGAAATCACCACTATCAGGAACTGGACAACTTTCACTTTGCAAAAAAGCAGCATTACCTCGAAGCTACACAAAACTACTAAAAAGCTAGCCCAGTGCAGTGAATAGCATTAAAAAACATTGGAAGTTGTTCACCCAGTATGTCACACATCGTCCGACTGCTGCCAGCAGAGCCGCTGAGTGAAGACTACAGCTGAGTTATTAGAAGGCCTGGCCCCTTATCGCGTGGCTCCAGCTCGACCTGGAAGCCCTGGTCTTGTGTGTTGAATCATTGCTGTGAATGCCTTTTTTCCTCCAGGAATAATGCATGTTTGTGGCCTGAAGGCTTTGTCCAATATTTAATCAAGTGAAATGGCCTGAAATAGAACAATCTGGTATCATAGTTCACTGTTCTGTGCATGGAGGCAATCATTTGTCTTGAGACAAAAAGCTGAGAGCAACTAATGGAGATCACATTGGCCTCCTCGGCTTTGTCCCCGACCGAAGTGAGGAAAGCTAGAGTTGATTAACACGCACGCAGTCTCACATGCACCCACACCCGTGTGCACACGCATTCACAGTAAGGCTTTGGGGTGCACCAGCATGTACTGCTGTATCAGTGATGAATGCTGGCAGAAAGCCAGACACAGTGACAGCCACTGGGAAGAGGAGGGTGCCACGGGAGGAGAAGATTACTGTAATGGAACTCAAACACATGCATAAACACACACATATATTTATACAGTATACTGCAGACACATATAGACATGAGTACACAAATGCTTACCCATAGAGCATCATGCATGCACAGACTTTCCTTCTCTCACACTATTTGTGTAATGAAAGTGTAATGAAACCCAGTAACACACACACACATACACACACAGGCGCCCTGGGCTAAGGGCTTGGCAGAGCAGAGTAGATAGATTAGTGTAATTGTCTCGGCCAAGGAAATCATCTGCCCACTGTAGGGCTTCAAATACTGGCAGCAAGATCCAGCTCAGACACAAAGAAATTATCCACAATGAATGAGTCAGTTTGGAAGAGTTCACAATGCTAAAGGCTCACAGTAAAGAAAGAATCGAATGCAAGACAAAAAAATCCACTGATTTGCATGGAAATGTATTTTGTAAGCTCAACATGGAGCGGAACAGCATCCAAGATGTGCCAAACGCTTTCTCAATATCTTGATTGTTCCTTCTATCTGTGAATTATAAATGATTACACCTTGGCTTATGTGTCGACAATGAAAACTAACTATGCAACGGGAGCGCCATTGGCCGGAGCCTCCAGTTGGATGGATGTTGTTCAAGAGCATTGTAATGTGGTTAGTGTCCAGGAGGAGACGTGTAGCTAATGGTTTCTGGGCAGTAAAGGTTTCTGAGGTGGGGAAAAGAGAGAACGTCATTTATTCATGTGGATACATGATGGAACAGCAAACAAACCCTCTAGCAAGATACATAATTACTGCCCATTCAGATTCAACACGCATCCAGTATGTACTACTAGTTATCCAAAAAAGTAGTAGAACATTTATCAAAGGTTTTATTATTCAGTTAGTGTAGCTTAAACATGTTGACAGAGATCGAAAATAGATAGCATGTTTTGAAGTTGATGTGAGGGACAGGAGATGTGTATTTTGTTGATTTTACAAACTCAGTGAAGTCAAGTCAACTTTAGTAATACAACCAAAAACCACAGCTTTGCCTCAAAGCGCTTTACAAGCCGCACAGCATGCAACATCCTCTACCCTTAGAACCGCCATTTAGATGATTTTTCAGGATGGACAGATGGATATTGTATATAGAGCCTTGACAGGAAGAATAGTTAAAGTATGAAGAAGAATGATGACTTTCAGGATTTGTGTTTTTCTAAGTATAATTATAATTAAAAGTACAGAGTGTGACAAAAGCAAACCATGAATAACCGAGTGGTGGGCATGCTGAGCTGCAGCCTTCACACTGTCCCTTTGGGAGACTTTGGAGCAATGTGTTTGGCACCACATGAGGGAATATCTTTTGGAAGAATGGCACGAGTGAGTCCTCAGAGATCCACAGCTTTAATCTTTCATTTTCTAATTTCTACTGACAATGCTGATGAATGATGGAAACAATTCCTTGCCTCATGGAGACACCTATACTGACATCTAATAATATTTAAAGACTTTTCCCCAGAATGATATTTGACTAGATGTGTTTATTGTAGTTTATTGTCCAGTTTACAGTAAACAGATTGATTTCTAGGGGCAGACAAATAAATATATTAATATTGATGTGTATGTTTGCTATCCTTAAAAATCCACTATCAGCCAGGCACTCTTGTTATGGAACAACTAGCAGTACTAAAACTGTGACGGTCAGGTCTCAGTGTCATGGATATAATTCATATACTAATCAGAATACAGGCGCTTACACCAAGGATACATACATATTTCTCAGTCGTGTGTGTGTGTGTGTGTGTGTGTGTGTGTGTGTGTGTGTGTGTGTGTGTGTGTGCGTTCTATCACTTTTAAGCATGATTTCATTATCTCTTATGAAAGTGTGTGCATGCATGTACCATCTACCCCTGTGAGTGGCTAAGGGCACTCACAACGGCACAAATTAGCATCAGAAGAAGCCAGCTTTCAGGGTCAAGAAATGTTCAATTATCCAATAAATATTCATAACTGTTTACTCTTTATCTTTGTTATATGCATACACAAACACACACACAAACATATATAAATGCATTTCCTGGAGACATACAGTTTTAATGAGTTAGTAAACAGCGGTCTCTATTTGAGAATATGACTGGGTTTTTAAGCCTGAAAGAAAAGGATCAAGCTACAATGTGCCGCCAACAGGCTAATAATAAAACAAACTTTTTTTTTTCTCACAAAGATATTAATGCTTTGCTGACTAACACACAGCCACACACACACACACACACATTTCTAAACACAAATGAAGCCCAAGGGCACAGCAATAATATGGAGATTAATCTCTGTCTGTGTATGTATGTGTATACAAATGTGGCTGCTTGTATCCAAGCTTGTAGGAGCGGGTGACATTCGCTCTTGTCATTAACCTGCACACTTCAATGTCACTTTATGTGTCCCAGTTCAGAAGTAATGGCATTTTATGTGTGTGTGTGTGTGTGTGTGTGTGGCCAAGGTTCGCCTCCATAGTGATGAAAACATCAAGAGAAGCAAAAGGGGAGAGCACTCATGGTCAGCCAGCGTTCAGATGGTCCTATTAGTATTCATGGGGTCATATAGATGCTCACACTCAGCCACACATACACACACACACACTGTTACAGCCTTGTGCTGTTATTCCACTGAGGGCACTTTAATGACCTACCTGTACATCCATTCCCTAGCTCTTAATGCCATCCATTAAACCTGAACATGTCTTCTAACCTTCACTTAACTCTAACTCAAAAGCAGATGCTTAACCTGGCCAAAACCGCCCTCTGCTCCTCTCAGTGCACACCAGGCCACGGGCTGTGAACTAGCCACCATCGCTGGTTTTAATGAGGAATTCCATTAGCATTTTAATGAGGAAATCCAGGAAAGCTGACAAGCCATTTTAGGGAAACTGAAGGGCAAATGTGCAAATCGCCTGGTCAACATGACAAGTGTCCAGTGAAGAATAACAAGCTGAAAATCAAAGTGGCAAAACACCTTTGTATTTTGTCCAGACAAATATCTGGATTGATTCACTGTGAGATGAAGACAGATTTACTTTTTTATGTTTCACTGTGAAACTTAGAGACAAAACACTCCTTATGTAGTCATAAAGAACACCTGTGTTTGGATGCAATTTCCTAAATTGTACACATCGGAAGGACATCTGCTTGAAATGTGCAATAATAAATAATTTAATTGGAATGCTGTCCTGCTGCTGACTTTTGAGTTTTCTTTTTGAGGATTCAGCACACAGCTATACACAGTGGAGCTGAGCATGTTGATTTCCATTCTTACATATTGTAGAGAACGGTGTTAGAAAGAAAGGAGAAAGTTAATGTATTATTTATATTGTGAACAAAGAATATGCAGAAAACATGTTTGCTATTATCACACAGTGTAGTCCTTAGCCTTTGTCTGAGGACTACTTTGTCAACCTACTCTTTACAACAGCAATAATCAATACTCTTATATTACAATATATAACGTTTTAGCATCTTTTAGCCCATTTTTGTGATTAACTCTCACAGCTCTCATCAGTGTTGTTTCTCGATGCAGCAGGCAGCTTTTTTCAGCGTCAAATATTTTCCTCCTGAATTAGCGGAGAGCAAAAAAAGACATTAAACTTGCATTTATCAGGCTCACATCCAAACATCCAAACGATTGCTAATGTTGCTAATGTAACTCGTAAATGTGTAGATAGACGGCTGTTTATCACATCAATCTAAAAAGTGATGATATGTCATTTTTGTGTTTCCAGATTTTTTTGCTGCCCCCATGTGGCCAGAAAATGTGTTATTACAGGTGTAATATTTGTACTGAGGGCAGGTTATAGTGAAGGAGTAGGTAGGGCTGCAGAGTTGTTAGAGGATATGTAACTGTTGAGGGATACCAAATTGGCTGTTCTTGGGATTTCGCTTTAAATTAGTAAAGTACAATATGACTAATACACCTTATGTCAGACCATATTATATCACTATACAGTAGTTTGAGGAAATTTACAATGAAATGAGCATATACATCGTTCTAACATGGTTCCGTCCAAAAACTTTTCAGCCATTCCTCTACTTATTGCACATTTAAATTGTTCCTCTACTGTGTTGATGGTCACTAAGATTAAATATTTGCATTTTCTTCCCACAGAATGATCCCCCCATCAAGCAAGAACTTCTTGGTCAACAACCTAGCAGCAGGGACCCAGTACGACCTCTGCGTGCTGGCCATCTATGACGATGTCATTACCTCGCTGACAGCAACCCGTGTGGTCGGCTGTGTGCAGTTCAGCACTGAGTCAGAGTACATGAGGTGTCATTTTATGCAGTCTCAGTTCCTCGGTGGGACTATGATCATCATCATCGGAGGGATAATAGTGGCCTCTGTGCTCGTGTTCATCATCATCCTGATGATACGGTACAAGGTGGGTCTCTGTCTCTCTTAATCCACTCTGGCCAGAAAGCAGAGAGAAGAGGAGAGAAGTTTTCATTATGTTGGTCAAGTGGTATTACTCACATGGCGGCCATGTAGATGCCTGGTATAATTCTGACGCACACTTGATTTTTTGTGCTGTTAATACTTTCATGCTAGGGTTTCTCTACAGTATACTGACACACACAAGTCATTTTCAACCAAATTCTATTGAGTCTGTTTATTTAAACATGATGATTATATCCCATTACCTTTTTTATGGAAGTCCATCGAAAAAAACGATTTTTTTGTATTTCATGCAAACATTTAACACCACAACGTTATTTTTTTATTTTAAAAGTGTCTACTTGCAATTGGAAACATGACACTGATGGACACAAGTAGCAAATGGTGGTCTCCTGCAGCAAAGTCCAGTGTCATCCATATAACTGCATGGCCATTAACCTAACACACATCCTTCTAACAAGGCGAAATCATCTTATAAATCACCGAACTCTGCCAGTTTCTCAGGTCATAATTACTACAGCAGCTAGATGGCATGAACATAACTTTCTATTCTGGATACAAAAAATATAGCAAATGTAAAAAAAAATATATAGTAAATAAAAATAAATCAAGCAGTAATATAACTGAACATTATCATAGTGATTATAAAAACCCTTCAGGTACATTCTGATTCATGTTTCCATTGTTTCCTAAAAGGCAGATAAAATAGTGATGTTTTTTTTTTACTATGCAAACAAATCTATACAAGAAAACCACTCAAAACCTCTTGTGTTTGCTTTTGTGCTTGTCTCAGGTGTGTAACCCTGGTGAGGGAGGTAAAGGCGTTTCAATGTCGATGACCAACGTTCACTCACAGACCAATGGGCAGCAGTCACAGGGATGCACTGTGACTCCTAGCGCCTCTAAACATGGCTCAATCGGATTAGAAGACCACTCAGGTGGCTCAAAGAAGAGAGGCGGAGGAGCAGGAGGAGGGGGCAAGGATTCGATTACTCAGTCGTCCGACTCTTCCCTGCCTGACTGCTCCACAACCACATCGGTACTCAGTCAGCCTTGGTCAGCCAGAAGCCCGACAGGTGGAGCCGAGGAGAAAGCGGGTGAAGAAAGGGGGTCTTTGGCAGCGGAGAGAGCTCAAGCTGGCATCTCGTCACCCACCGCCACCGGTACGCTGACCAAGCCAAAGCGCAAACCTGCTCCCAATAAGCCAGGCTCGGCTTGCTCCAACACCTCGGCCAACCCTGAAAATCTCGCCTCCTCCTCCCCTCGCCCTCCAACCTCCTCCTCCACCGCCTCTTCTGCTCTCCTCCCTTCTTCAATCCCTCTGGAGAACCTCAACACCAACCGCAACAACTCCACCTCTCTTAACCAAACCCCCCCTCCTCCTTTCAGCCCATCCTGTTTCTCCAGCCCTTATGCCACCCCGAGCCCTGTGCCCTCCGTCCAATTCAGAGAGACGCCCATCCTGCGCCGAGCACCTCGCACCACCACCATCTCCTCCTCCTCCTCTGCTGTCAAGTACCAGACTCTCCCAGTGGAGGAGGGAGGGAGAAGTAGGGCGAGGAGGAGGTACTCCCTTAGTGAAGGAGGCTCAACAAAGACTCACTTGCCCCATCAAGGAGGAGGCGGAGCACCCAAATTAGGGCGCATAATGCGAAACAAAAGGAGCCAATCAATGAGCGGGATGCTACTCCCCAAAGAGGAGGATGGAGACACGGACAAAGGGCGGTGTGACTCTGATTGGATCTTAGAAAGCACGGTTTAAACTGGAACAAGAGAGAGACCATATAATAAACTTTGGTTTATCCATCATTGTTTATCCTCTGTGAGTGTATGTCTGAGGTTGTGTGTGTGTGTGTGTGTGTGTGTGTGTGTGTGTGTGTGTGTGTGTGTGTGTGTGTGTGTGTGTGTGTGTGTGTTCGTTTAAATTTGTTTATAAGTGTATGAGTGAAGGTAAAGGTGTGTTTGTGACATATGAAACTGTGTGTGTGTGTGTGTGTGTGTGTGTGTGTGTGTGTGTGTGTGTGTGTGTGTCATTGCCGTTTAGAGTGTATGTTTTTGGTGTGTGTGTGTGTGTGTGTTTGTTCATGTTTGCACTTTTCTTTCTAGGTGTGTGAGAGGTGTGTGTTGCTGTGTGGGAGTGTGACTTTTTCTTTTTCAACCACTTTTTTTTGTTTCTTTGGGTTTTTTTTATAGTCATAACTTTTCACAACAATTCTTTGTATTCAGTTTACAGTTTTTCTTTTTTCCACTTTGACAGTTTCCTATCTGTTTTGCAGTCGGTCATTCAGCGAGTGGATAACTTGCCTTGTCACGTTGCGTCCTCAAGTTGTCTCGTTGGTTCCACTTTATAGCACAAAAGAAAATAAGACAATGGGCTCGCCACGTCATTTCCCGATTCACACTCACCTTATCTGAAAATACAACAAAAAGGGAATTAATGCAGGAAAAAAAGGAATTAAAAAAAAAAAAACAATACAAGAACTGACAAGCACACCATTCTACGCTCACACGCCCACAGAGAGTGCGTGTCAATACTGTGGCAAGAGAAAAGCAGTCGGTGCCTTCTTTTGCACTAAGAGACCCTCTGACAGTTGATGTAACCGGATTTAGGACTCCACCATGCTCCACGAACGAGGGATTAGAATGAAGAGGACAAAGGAAGAGAAGATTTCACACATAGCCTTTCTTACCTACTGAGGAATACAGACGTTTCTTGACATATACACGGACACAAACTGAGACAAAAACTTAACAAACAGATGAAGACTTAAACAGACCTCTTATGAAATTGATATTTTTTAAAGGGAAGAATAAAAAAAAAAAAAAAAAAGAACATAAAAACCCTGTGAGCTTTTCACTGACATTGGTATACTACAACCTGTGTTGGTCATGAGCTCCTGGAAAGCTTCTGTACAGAAAAAGACAACATGTACTGTGTTGTTATGTTGTGTAAAATAAAAAGGGATAAAATGAAAACTGGAAATGTGACATGTGTGTTTTTATGTTTAGAAAAGGAGTTAAAACTATGGTTGTATAAGTAATGGTTCAATCTATAAAATTAGCTATATATGGGTTTTTATATGTATATTTTTGCATATAGAATAGTGAATATTATGAGCCAAACATTTAAAATGCCCATTTTTGTTCATCTTGTTGTGATTTCATGTTACTTTCATCTTACTTAAAATCCTCAACCTAAACCCACAAACACACTTTCTGGCTGTTCACAATTCAGAGAAAAGAATCTCATTTTAAATTCCTCCCTAACTACAAATGCATTCATATGACTGTAACAATTTATTTTTATTTTAAATGCTCCCATTAGGCTTTGACAGTGTGCCAATGACAAGGACTCATGGGATTTGTTGTTGTTGAATGCTAACAAGAATAATCGTTGTTTTATCTTTGTTAAAATGACGATGGCTTTACAGTAAATGTTATTATCTAGCACAGCAGCTGACTGTTTAGCAGCTTTTTAGGAGCAGTGGTAAATACAAAAGCATGCCTTGGGAAAAGCAGTGGAGCAGCACATGCTTGTGGAATAGAAAGCAGACAGGAGAAGGGTGGGACTTTGGCTCTCTGTTTGTTCAGTTTCTTATACAACAGTCTTCAGTAAAAGACACTCACTGTAACATAAGAGCTGCTCCTCACCCCAATTAACATGATAATGTTAAGGTGGACCTGTTCTGTCTTTTAGTTATGGTCCATATCATGCTCACATTGACCTATTACAAACAAAACATGTGTAAAGAAGGCATTATATGGTCTGCCAGGTAAATCACTGACTGGATAGTTCTATTGATCTGGATCACTATCATGGATCCATAGAGGGACATCAAATTCTGGTGGCTGATTTTTTCTGATGGACCCAAAAAACACAAGAATGGTGGACGGAGGCATTTGTACTGATGTAGTAAGTGATAGCTACTGTGTGGCAGCTACATTGCACTCACTTTTTTTTTAAATCAAGAAATGATCAAATTTAGTACAAAACAAGATACATAAAAAAGCTGTTGAGCTCAAACGTGTACAGTACACCTAGTAGTTGGATCACGTTCCAATCACAAACAAAAAGCACAACAGTTTGTTCGGGACTGGACCAAAGTCCCATCCTCAAAGAGTCTCTGTACAGTTGTTTTGGTCCACATTACAGTATGATTGCTTTGTTCAGACCTGCCCAAACCAATCACACCAAGGCCTGATTCAACTGGACTAAAAAGCACCGGTCTGAAATAGCCTTTAGTGATGCATTTTGGTTCACTTGAATTTTTCTGTATGTGCAGAAACCAAACCTTCACCAAGACTAAACAAATCACAGGTCTCAAAAAGGACCCAATAATATGTTCAGACCTGCTCAAATTTCAAATCAGAGATCGATTCAACATGATTAGACAATGCAGGTTTGAAAGAAGTGTCAAACATGTCTGAAATTGGAATTCAAACCTTGACCTAAATACTTCATTAAGAATATGGTACTAACACATCATGGACCAGCACATACAGTAACAAGGCAACCTGGGGGCCACAGCCAGTATACGAGCGAAGTCACTATTAGTTAACATCAACGCAGGAAATTGATTCACCTTGCAATTAAATTACTGAAAAATGTTTGACATGAAACAGTTCTGACAGACAATTGCAAATGGATGTTCTTGCTTCGATTGTCAGACATTGCTGTTTTAATGAAGTAAATTGAATTGACTGAGCTGATGGTGAATCGTTACTGACCTTTGTGAATAGATTTCACAGTTTATTCTGTGTTTCAGCAGTTGAAGGCTGCTTCTGGATTATTAGTATTGTTAGTAATGAAGAAATAATGCCTTCCATATGTCTCATCACTAAGAGAGACATGCTTTATCCTGACAAAGTTATTTAATTAAGGAGAGTGAAGCGCAACCAGAATTAAGACCCAGGCTCCTGTGGGATTAAAAACAAAATTACCCCCATCCGCCATCACCGTCACCACCACCACCGCTGCCGTATCCCTATTACATTCAGGTTCTCTCCCCTAGTTTTACATTTCAATAGTCGATGACGCCAATAGACATCAGGTAAATGTTTAAACAGGAACCTGAGTCACTGGAGAGTCATATGAGAAGATGAGAGGGAAAACAAATTACCTTCCCACAATTCCCCTTGTTTAATTTGTGTAAAAAGTCCTTTGCCTCTGCTGTACAGCTGTCCCATACAACCACAGAAGAGAGCTTACACGTACACACACACACACACACACACACACGTACACACACACAAGCCTCCTCTCTTAAAAAGTGTGTCAGTTACGTCGTGGGTCACGCCTCCTTGAATGACCTTCCTATGCCTTTCTTAAGCTGTAAATGCTTAATGGTAAGAGGCTTTAGAAGAGAATATCCCTCTCTATATCCTTCCACATTTTCTCTCTCTTTTAGTCCCTCTCTGCCTCTCTTCTTCCCTCAGTTTCTCTCATTTATGATTTCATATTTTGCAGATTTAGCAGCTGCTTTTGTAGAACAGGTGATAGTTTGTGCAACAGCGGAAGAAGCTTAAGGTAATAATCTGTGACATTTACACTGCATTACAGCTAATAAAGACTCCGTCATATTCTCAATTAGATGCAAAACTAATAAAGTTTTGTTGAAGAAAGAACCTGGCAGAGAGCTCTAATGGAGCCCATCTGATCAAGACCCAGCAGAAGTTTGAGTCATCTGGTGGAAGAAGGAGGTTCCAACTGACACTCCTTAGACACTCCTCCTGGCTCTGATTGGTTGTTTTGATCCGGGAGCGGTAAATTCTTGCAAATGGCATTACCACTACTGACTGGACCTAGAGACACCAGAATTTTTTTATTATTATTTATTATTATTTTACTGTCAGAACATAATGACAATTTTAGCATATATAATACAAAAATAGTAACATACTGCAGCTTTAACCCTCTGCCCTCTGCACACTGATGACTGCTGTTACTGTGGAGAGGAGGAGACGGAGGCACAATGACAGAACGGGTTTTTTCCACCCGTGTTATATTAACAATAATATTTTTGGAGTGGAATAAATAACAGCATTGACTTTGTCACAAATATATATATTGTCTTTTTTCCAGTAATATTCCGATTTTTTGCTTTAACTCAATTTGTTTGTACACCAGATTCTTTAATTCCATGGGATCAAATTTCAATTTGCACTTGCAGGGTTTCTCCTCGTCCAAATTGTCCATTAAGACATATAAAACCCTCATTAAGATACTGCTGTCTGCACCTGCTGTGATTTATGCAGTTAGTACATCACTCGCAAAAACGCACACTAACCAAACATGTAATCTGTTGGACTGCACACACAATTTAGTACCCTTTATTTGGGATCTTCGTAAATGAGGTCCATAGTGTTTACAACAATGCTCCAGTCCACACATGATGAAGGCTGTTAGCTTATCACTGCATCAAAGACAAGAAACCCATCAATCAAAACTCAAATTGTTGAAAATTCAAAGAAATACACTAGACTAAAGGCTCTAACTTGGCTTAGAGAGGAGTTGTTGGTTTGTTTCCCAGGAAATGCTTTGCTGGGAACAGAGTCTTCACATTTTATGTTTTATATTTTTTAGACTTCTAATTAAAACTACATGTGTCTAACCAAATATTCTAGAAAAGACATTGATTATGTGTGTGTATGAGAAAGAGAGAGAGAACTGAGCTGGCGTTTACTGAATTCCTCCACCATAGTATCAGATCATCTTCTGTCAGCTTCCCTCCCTCCTTCTTATGCTATCCATATGGTTATATGAGCATGTGAGCAGGTGTATCTTGTAGTGTGGAGATACACGCACACAAGCAAACGCACACAAAATCCCATGGGTTTGCAGTAGAGTTCCCATTTTGAAT
This sequence comes from Scomber japonicus, assembly GCF_027409825.1. NCBI lineage: Eukaryota > Metazoa > Chordata > Actinopteri > Scombriformes > Scombridae > Scomber > Scomber japonicus. The sequence goes on along the minus strand of NC_070593.1, from coordinate 22,504,917 downwards.
TATCTCTGCCCTGAGGGACTGTAGTGTTGTATAATGAACTGAACACTAATTATTTTGCTGCATGTTTGTGTGTGTGTGTGTGTGTGTGTGTGTGTGTGTGTGTGCATGGGTGCGTGTGTGCATGGCTATCTACAGTAATAGTCCATGCTTTACTTCTGCAGGATCAAGTGTCAAATTGAAGGATTAAAAGAGGTAAAAATTAAGGGACGTAATGTAAGTAAATGGATTGTTGTCAAGAGTAGATTAACAATTGTGTGTGTGTGTGTGTGTGTGTGTGTGTGTGTGTGTGTGTGTGTGTGTGTGTGTGTGTGTCAGAGCGAAATTATTCTGCCTCTCTTGCTATGCTCATGAAGCCAGAAGGAATGCTTAATGAGTGTGTCAGCATGTGCTGGCCGACTGTGGTGATGTGTTTGTGTATGGGAGAAAGAGGGCGTCAGCATGTACGAGAAGCAAGAAGTGTCTATGTGTGGTTTGGTTTGAGTGAAGTGAACATCACCTTAACATCACCTCAAAGGAAAATAATGAGTTTCATTTTTGAATGGTATCCTATTAAATAGGTCCACACTGTCAAGTTCAGAGCATCATTTAGTATCAAGCAAATGGACCGCAGAAGGAACAAATGAGGCTTTACATCCTGTTTCCCTTTGAGCAAGCATTCAAAAGTTACACATTGAGGGCATGAAGTTCAGACTCTGCACCAAAACAGGAAAACAGTAAATCAAATTATCATCAAAGAAAGAAAAAAAGAAGGAAAGAGTCTTTTAACTGTAATAAATATGGTAAGTAACCTTGCACTATCTTTTATTTCTCCCTAAACATTCTTGGCATGATTTGAAGTTTCCAAATGAAGGAAAAATGACAACTAAATCATCCTCAGAATAAATAAAAAGGTCCTTGAAATAACAAGGACTTACATAAATTGTTGTGTAAGTGGATCTGGCATCATCTGTCAAGGACTTTGTGACAATGTGTAGCATCGTGTGATTCCAGCCTGACTTCATAGCATATCTGCCTTACCAAATGAAAGGAACACAAGGTCACTATATGGAAAGAAGAAAAGAAATGGAAGGCAATCACCACTTAATACCTCCTTTGTGATTGTATAAAAATGAAGAAGAATCATATTTGTTATTCAGGATCATCTGGCCTTGAGTATTCAAACCATGTGTTATTCTGAATTTCCAGTTCATTCATGGGTGGTTTTATTTTTATTAAAATCTCAAGGCAACATAAAAAATGACTTGCTGGCCTATTGATGAAAACCATATAGTTTACTACACCACCTCTGATGTTAAAATTACAATCTCTGTTGAAACAAGGACAAACAGTGACGTTTACATCATGCTACACTGCAATAATTCAGAGAGGATGCAAAGTGACATGCGTTATGATTCCTAACAGCCACAAGGTTTATAGTGATTGTCTGGATCCATGAGTTCTGTGTTACATTGAACACAGCTTTACCATGCGTCAAATATCCCTTCATGGAATTGAATTTCTTTCAAATCCAGCTGTTTATTGTGCACACTGTCTTGTCATAAGTCAAGTTCCTAAAAAGAACCCCAGGTCACGATGCTGTGTTGACTACAGGAAGCTGAATGCGTCAACCCAAACCTATGCCTATCCCATTCAATAGATTCAAGAGATTTTAGATCACTGGCTGGACCCTCTGTCTTCACCACCATTGATTTGAACAATGGCTACTAGCAGGTACCAATGGATGAAGGGAGCAACGAAAAACTGCCTTCATCTGTCCATTTGGCCTTTGCAGTTTAAAGTGATGCCTTTTGGTCTGAATAATGTACCTGCTTTACTCATTTTGGGAGATATCTGGGGCAAGATCTGCATGGTGTATTTAGATGACATCTTCATACATTCATCCTCGCTTGAAAAACATCACTATGACCGGCAGGTTGTCTTGGACAGACTGCAGGAGGGGGGCCTGACCATTAATTTGATGAAATGTTAATTATTCAGAACATTTCTCAAGTTCCTTGGCCATGTGGTCCCAGTTGCTGGTGTACAGGTTGATGAGGAGAAGACCGAAGCTGTACAAGCATTTCCTACTTCAAGGAATCTCAAAGAGCATCGAGAGGTATCAAGAGTATCGTGGGAATGGCAGGCTGGTATCATTGATTTATTCCCAACTTCTCGCAGATAGCTGACCCTCTCAATGCCTTTTGAGAAAAGTTCCAAATAAATCTGGACACCTGCATGCCTCTCCACCAATTCTTGGCCATTCAGATTTTAGCTTTTTCTTTAATTGTCTATACACACACACACACACACACATATATATGTACATACATAAAACAAATATATAAATATACGATGCTAGCTATGTTGGATCGGGTGCTGTCTTGGTCCAACAAACAGGGTTGGGTAGTAAGCAGGTGATTGCTTTTGCTAGCCGGACCTTGAATCCTTAGGAGATCGCAAACACTGTCATACTGGCCCAAAATGAGTCTGGATGTGAGAAACTATGTCCAGTGCTGTCAAACCTGTCACAATTAAACCACAGCAGACCAGTCGGCCATAGAAAATGCTGGGACCCTTCCCTAGAAGTTCTGCTGGCAACAACTATCTCTTGGTCTTTGTTGACTACTCTCCATGCTGGGTGGAGCGGTTTTTTCTGCACCAGGCCACCGCTTAAAATCTTCCCAGGTGCTCAGCAGAGAGATACTCACTCATTGGGAAGTGCCAGACTATATCCTTTCATATCAGGGTTTCCAGTTCATCTCGTCAGTATTTGAAGGCACCTCTAAGAAGTGGAACTTAAAACAGAAGAAAACCACACCTTATCATCCACAAACCAATCTTACAGAAGGGGTGAACCGAAACTTGAAGACCGTGATTTCTTCTTACGTGGGGAACAAACACAAAACTTGTGATAAGTACTTTGCAGAGTAGCATTTTACATTCAACACTGCTGTCCATGAGTCCATTGGAGTGACTCCAGCCAAATGATGAATGGTGGCGGATTTTCTCGAAACTTGCTTAAATGAGCCAGGGGAGCAGGATGATTGGAACATTAGCAAAGAGCAGTGGAGGTTTTATCTGAAACTTGGTACAAGGCCTAAAAATTAGTAAAACACATAAGCCGCGGAGGTTACCAAAATATTGGCAAAACGAAGAAGGGTGGCAGATTGTCCTAAAACTTCCTAAAATGAATCTGTGAAGTGGGCTGATTGAAAACTATAGTCAAATTAATCACCATGGGGTTTTTTCCAAAAAGTGGGTACAAGTCTTAAAAATGGGTAAAATGCTTAAGCCATTAAAGTTGCCAAAAAAATGGGAAAAATGAAGAAGGGTGGCGGATTGTCCCAAAACTTTCTAAAATGAGTGAGGGGATGATGAAAATATGAGTAAAATTACCAAAAGTGGGTACAAGGCCAAAAAATGTCTATTGCAACCATGGACCCCCACTTCAGCCAACGATGACTGATGATGATCAGCCATTGAGCTGGAGGAAGGCCATGGGTAGGTGGAGGGGTCCCACAGAACTGTGTCCTAGATGGTTGCTCGGAGAGAGGCAATCTGTTTGGACTTCCATGAAGCTTCACAAAAGAGAGGCTTTCTTCTGCAGTTCATCAGAAAACTGTTGAATATACTCCTTAAGGTCAGTAATGTTTTTTGTTGGTTTTCTGGAGTAACACCTAACCCTAACCCTCACAAAGCATGATTTTTATATATCAAAACACAAACGCCAGAACATTTGTAGTCTTTGAAACATGATTCTATACTAAGCCACCATGGTTAGCAGTTACAAACACTAAACAAACCCAAATATATGTATTTTTAGATTTCATTTATTTTGATCCCTTTAACTGGTAGCCAACTCCTCCTCCTTACTTTTCCTCAAACTCCTAAGCAGTCTGACTAAAATCTCTGAGTGTGTTGACACTCTAGCCAACAACAGCATGACAGCATAAAGAAGAGACTGGCTCAGTTGCAAATCGTGTTTTCTTGAAGCTGTGTCCCTGAAAACAGAATACACACTGTTGCTCTGCATTGCTGTTACCCCTTGAATTTTACTTGCCAACCAATTAGTCATAGAGCTCAAGCCTTAAGCAGAGTATGAATGGGTGAAATGAGAGAACAAACAACTACCTGCACTAGCACCATGCTGTGCGGAGGATGACTGGCTTGCTCATGCGCCACGAAATGTTAAGGAACAGAGGCAGACCTCAGCGCCAAAATACACTTGAGAGACTTTGGGGGAGTGAGGGACTCGATGGAGGGATGAAAGGATGAGGGAGGTGTTTGTACAACCCCTGCTCCACTCTTTCATCCACTTCGCCAGCCTGCCTCCCAAAGCACCTTAAGTGTACACTCTCCTGCAGCACTCTTCTGGGAGCACAGGCCGATTTGAATACTCCATGCTGTCTTACTTTTCATATACTTCCTCCCCCCCATTTCATTTCAAGGAGAAAGAAGGTGAGAGAGGGGTGATAACATGGTGGAGGGGGGGTAAAGGGATGGTGGCAGGGCAGGAGAGGAATTGGAATGAGGGGGGAAGTGGAATGAATAGTTCAAAAGGTATAATTTTTAACACATCTGCAGTAAATGTCATGTTGTAAACACAGCATGTGCCATAGATGTAGCATGCAAACTAAACATAGCTTTCTTCTCATACGTGTTGAGTTGGAAAATATCTGCATAAGGGCTTCTAGTATATAATTATCTATTGCTATAAAGGTAACACAAAATTTCTGAAATTCTCTAAGACCCCCTATAGACGTCAAAAATTAAATCATCATAGTGAGAAAAGACTTGTTTAAAAATGTTTTCTAAAATCCTAATCTAAAGAGAGAGGAGACAGAGAGAGAGAGAATCTACATCTCGTTAACTTGCAGTACATGAGGGTGGTTTGAGTGTGGCCCCCCTAGATGCTACTTCAATGGCTCTAAAACAAAGAACAAAGGAAAATATAATTTCTAATACACAATAATATTACATTCATTTGATCTGTGAACTGTTAAGAAAAATAGATTGAGACAAGGTGAGAAAGAGATAGACGGGAATAAAACAAAGAACTGGAATTTTGTAGGCAATCCCATTGATCGCTTGAATATAGACCCCTGTATTTCCCTGGAGCTCAGGAGTTAGCCCTCTGTGGGAGGGTATTGCTACACTTAAATTAATAAGAAGCACTGGGAAGTTAATAGTGGCACCACCAACCAATTCATTAATAATTCATTAATTTGAAGGAAAAATAATTCAATTGAATTAATCAGTCTTACACCTGAAAATCACTCCATCTTCTGATATAAAAGAACACACAGATACAATGACTTGGCTATAAATTAAGACATGCATTTAATTACCAAGGGATATTGACACAAAGCTAGTTATTGCTAACAGAATGAATGAATGCATGAATGTTACCAAAAATTAGGTAAAAATGCAAGAAGGGGCCAAGACAGCCAATCTACAGCTAATAAAAACTCAATTTGAATAGCTCTTGTTAGAAGTTTGGTGGATGGCTTTCCTACCATGATGATGAAGGCTTGATAATGGACAAACTCCTCTAAAAGCACAGAGGTTGGCAAAACAGACTGTTATCTTTGGGTCATCAGAGTGACAGTCAGATGAGAAGCATTGCATTCTCAGTGAAGCGCTCTGGTTTAGCACTTCTTCAGAAGAGTTAATCCAGTCTCAGCTACAGCAGCGAGGTGTCCCAGGCTTAATACATTCAATGACAGACTGCAGGGCTGGATGTATGGAGCTCTAGACTAATCAGAAGAGTCCTTGTCTTTAAAAAGTCTTGAAAAAGTTTAACTACATGATAATAACAGCAGATTATAAAAATAATTAAATTAATCATATTTAAAGATCATTTAAATGGTGAAGGATTAAACAGTGTGCAATGGCTAAGTATATTTAGGCTTTGCAGTGTTTTGCTCCGTTTTTTGTTTTTGTTTTTTTTTAAATTTATAAATGAAAAGCTGTGAAGTAGGCTTTCTTTCAGCAGACATATTTATATAATCTAATACAAATATTGGATTTGGACTTATTGTATCATATGACTCGGATCAGGATCAGGGCTTAAAAATAACACAAAAAAAACCCAAAATGAACCTTGATCTGGACATCTCTCAAAAAACAATTTTAAAATCAAGAGCAGGCTCCTGTGGCAAACACACAAAAATAATGTATCAGGTTACTTGGCATTGCAAAATGAGGTATACTATAAAATGGACAAAGGACATTGTCAAAACATACAGTACCTGTGGATAAACCCCAGAGTCAGGCCTGTTTGCTTGGGATACATGATTTTCAGCACATAGACTGCAACCAGAGGACAGGGGATGTTGTGATTTATGGTGACTTTATCCACTCGTATATGACTTAATCTGCAAAACATGTAAATTTTGCATTGTATCATGGCTGGAAAGCCACAACCAGTTCCACAGTGGGCTGTGTGGAGCCATAGCTCATTAACATAGACACAGGAACAGCCCATCCAGAACAGGACAGACACAGAGGGGTATAGAGGCATACTGGAATGCATAATCTCAGTGGTATTTTCAGCAAGAAACTTAAAAGAAATGTTTGGGGGACCAAGTTGATGAAAAGGAGTATAACATGTTACCCTAAACACTACACTAGACTATATTGGCCATTAGCCTGTGGATAATGTTGATTTCTGATCGTGATAATGCTGATTTTTTTAGGAGAGAGATGAATTTGTGTGTGTGTGATATTTTGATATTGAATGGGTGAGCAAAATGAAGAAACTGTAGAAACATTTCTCAATATGAAACCAATACAATTCAACAACACAGACTACAGCTTCGAAAATGACCATTAGCTACCCAGTGCAGTGCAGTGTTGTAAATGTTCATATTCAAAATGAATTTTTGAACAGAAAAAGTAGTAACTAGTGGTATATGTGCTTGTTGAGATACCATCTGGAAAGCTTGTTCAGACGCCTTTGAAACATTTGGAAAGTAAACACTAAAACTTGGATGGTTTGGGTTCTCTCAGAGACTGACTCAGCCCAATTCAACATTTTGCACCACTTTTCACAAACATACAGTAAGAAATCAGACCTCTCTGATTTAGTTGCATTCTATGATGTAAAAGAGAGAACACAGTGACTGGAGTCACAGGCTGTTGCTAAACTTGCTGTGTGCAGTGTGAATCAGTTAGGCTACGTTCACACTGCAGTTAAAAGTGACCTGAATCCAATTTGTTGGCTCAAATGTGAGCCATATCTGATTTGTTTCAGACAATGTGAACAGTACAAGTCACATTGAATCTGACATTTCCAAATCCGATTCAGGCCACTTTCAAATGTGGTACTGAATCTGATACATATCGGATTTTTTTGAATGCGACCGCAATCTGAACAGTCAGGTCGACTTTCATGCGACTTTGATGTTAGTCGGGAGCAACACACAGCTATTGCTCCGCATAAAGACATCATTACAGTGTTAATTTTCTTTCTCCTCTTCCTCCTTTTTAACATCACCCGCTCACTGTTTTTAACATTAAACCATGAATGAGACTACCAGTAACTTCACCAGCTGCTGCTGTTGCCATGTTCGCTTCCGTAAACACCGTTCTGTGAGTGACGTCATTAATGATCAACTGAGCAGGAGGCCACATTTAAAAGTGTAATATGAACAGCCAAACAAAAAATTGGATTTGAGAAATAAATTAGAATTGAGCATTGAGGCCTACGGTGTGAAGGTAGCCTTAATTGTTGGCTGAATGTTAACACCTCGGCCCTCAAAGCCCTGAACTTGCCTACTAACCTCGCCTGTGTTGTGAGACTGGATAATGTAGAGAAGTAAAGGTGTATTTTTCTTAAAGCCTTGGGTGAGATAATTCCTCTGGTTTCCAGTGCAGTTTCACGTGTCAGCGCATATTAGAATCAAGTACTAAAACAAGGCAAAGTAAAGCATCGAGAGGTTTAAGAAAATTATCCCACAACACTGGCAGATTGGCAGGTTTTTGCCATGTTTATATTCCGACCTCACAGGGAATTAGTGGATGAGTGAGTTTGATAGATGAGGAACGAGTGTGTGGAAGAGGTAGAGTGAGGAAACATGGGTAAACATACCGGACTGTGGGCTAAATATACCATGAAAGAGGGAGCGAAATCGATGCCAAGGCAGCAATGAAGGAATGAAAAAAGGTGGAGAAGGTAAACAGAGCCCTCTCCCCCTTTTCCATTCCGAAACCTCTCTATTCTCCTATAATTTCCTTTCCCTTTCCTCTCCGCCCAGTCCCTCTCTTCACCCACTCCCTCTATCCCAGTAGTGCAGGCAGCACTTTCCAATTTACTCCACTCTGCACTGTGACCATGCTCTTCAGTCCCTCTCTGCAGATGGATGAATGAATGGTAAGTGGAAAGATACTTAAATAGAGAGAAGGTACAGGGAAGGGAGGGTGGATGCACTGAAAGATTGACAGAAGGAAGGGGTGAAAAGATGCACGAATACATGTTTTTTAAGCAGAGAGGGTGTTAAGCAGGGAGTAGTGGATGGGAGAAGTGAAAAATAAAAACTTGGTGAAAGCTCAGCATTAAAAATGGAGGGAACAGATATTTAGAGAAAGAGTAAAACAAAAACAAGGGAATTGTTCTTCTGGGGCTATAGGTAACATTCAGACAGCATGAGAGGCTAACTGCTCCACAGGGATTTGAAGCTCTAGAGTGAATTGGGCCACATGGCTAAAATGGCAATTTATACACTCTAACAATATTTTTCAGTTACTTTTTCCAATAAAACAGCAACTTGAGAATGTGTACCGTGGCTATTTTTGAGCCACTGTTCTCTAACGGTTGATTGTCTTGCCTTGCTTCTACAGTGCTTTAGATAAAAGTGTCTGCCGAGTGACAAAATGTAAATACAGGGGAAAGGGGAAGACTGAGGGTGCAGCAGCACTACCTGTCAGCTTAGAGTAGAAAACAGGCAAGAATAATTGTCTACCTCCAAACAACAACATCTTATAAAAAGCTTTGCTAAGTTTAGGCACAAATGTGTTAAAAGTAAGCGATTATGGTCTGTGTTAAAAGAAAACCATAAAACCCCAAACTTATCTCTAAGGCTACATCCATACTGCATACTACATTAAATGCGACCTAAAAAATCTGTTATGTATGATAGTCACATTGAATCAATGCCATTTCCAAATCCGATTCAGGCCACTTTCAAATGTGGTACTGAATCAGATTTGGAAATGTCAGATTCAATGTGACTTGTGCTGTTCATATTTTCAGAAACAAATCAGATATGGGTCACATTTGAGCAAACAAATCGGATTCAGGTCACTTTTAACTGCAGTGTGAACGTAGCCTAAGAAGCTCTGCAACAAAGTCGTGCTACTACTGCCTTTAGACCAGTGGTCTCCAACTCTGCTCCTGGAGAGCTACTGCCCTGCATGTTTTAGGTCTGTCCCCACTCTAACACACATGATTCTACTAACTAACTTGTTATCATGCCCCTTGACAAGCTTCAGCTATTTGATAACGAGCTAATACTTAAAATCAGGTGTGTTAGACTGGGGAGATACCTAAAACATGCAGGGCAGTAGTGTTTGACTAAGACCAGAAAGTACTGTATGAGGAGCAGGGTTGGAGACCGCTGCTTTAGACAGTGTTCAGACCAATGCACAGAACTCCAGCAAAACAACGTAGGGTCATCCCTCCATAAAGTTTAATCTGGTTCAACTTTAATGCTTATACGTCATCTGAAAAGACACTGCATTGGCCAATCATATACCTGTAAGTGCACATTCCTGATGGATTACTCTTTAATGTGAACACCATCTTCCTGTTGTTTATCTTGTGATCATCATGACGAAAGATGTTTTAGCATCTGATCAGTCTATAAACGCATAAATCTGCTTCTATTGGACATCCTGGATCATATTTCATTTTCTCATTACACCCACCAACACAGCCTTTTGCATTGTTTTAATGCAGAGCTGTTTTGAGTCGTCTGAATGCAGCCTTTGATGAGTCATTGATTAATCACTAGTGTTAAACTGCCTGATCTATAAGGGAGCAAAGGCTCAAGTCATTTTAGAATGTCGTCTTCATCCTCAATATGAAGAGTTTTAAGTACCAAAGCAAGGTCTAACAGGGTGAAAAATTGTTATATCTTTGCCAAAAAACTGCTAAATGCTCGGCTCAGTTGATAATGAGTTTCTCTATAAAAATGAGTTAGAGCCACCAGAAGTCCTTGTCATGAAAACATAAACGCAGATGAAAGAGTTTTGAAAAACTGGATGTAAAATATGTGTGTATTGCATTTGTCCTTATGGGACTTATGCAACTACAGGTCACATATCACCAGAAGTGAATACCTTCGTGAGGAGATTTGGAAGGGAACATGAAGACATGAGAGTAAACCCCTGTGAAGTTCTCCTCTAAGGGAAAACATGCTGGTAGAGCAGCTGGGAGAAAATGTAAAGGAGCTCATGGCAAGAGAATAAGGGGGGAAAGAATATGAGAAATATTTTCGGCAGAGAGAGAAAGTAGGAAGGAAGATGGACCAGAGTAGTTATAAAGATCAAAGTGTGTTGAGTTGGCTGTTTATTTTATCAATCCAGTATTTCCTGGTACAGGGCAAGAGGGAGTGGTGAAGGGAAGGAGGAAGAGAGGAAATTCACAGGATCAAAGCATGGCGGGTTGTTTACTGTGTTTTGCAGGGTATGTTTGTGCTCTTTGTGTCAGTGTGTGTGTGTGTGTGTGTGTGTGTGTGTGTGTGTGTGTGTGTGTGTGTGTGTGTGTGTGTTTTAAGTGTATGTTAGTGTTTGTGTCTGTAATGGCAACTCCAATGTGTTATAGGTGGAAATGGGGCACAAGGAAAAGAAAAAGTGGTTGTAATGAACTTCTCTGTGTTAGTGTTTACTTTTGCAGGAGAATATTGTTGCAGATGATAATTGTGAGTGTTAATTAATGAGTGTGGAGATTTGCTCTTTTTGAAATATGCATAGCTGTATTTAATATTCTAGTGAATGTGTATATACTGCTTTCACAAGTTTTAAAATTCAGCTTTACACGACTATCATAAAGTCAAACATGTAGTGCTTTAACCACTTAAACTAGCTACTTGCTACTTTGAAACCTAAGTGCTAAGTGTAGCATTTCCGCTTGTGTCGGTGCCAAACTTTTTCAAACCTCTTTTTTTTCTTGAATTTTCTTGAATTATCACCCAACTGCAGTTTTACTTGGCTCTAGATTGCATTTTAGCATCTTTTACCTCATTGTTTTGGTTCTACAGTGCACATTTATATTGTTATAAATGTGAACTTAAACTGCTAGCATTAGCAGTTTAAGAGCCCTGCTAGCATTAGCAGTTTAAGAGCCCAATATTTCCCTCAGAAGAGAGTATCTCCATACAAACATTATTTTCCAGTGCTTATCGCAAAGGTTTGCTTAGACACAGATATTGTAGCTGAGACAATAATGGTTAAATATGGTAGAACTCAAAGGGTCAATATGTATTTGTATTCATCTGTCACCATAAAGTCTACTGGAACCACTCAGCGACATTCAGTTCAGCTTCCTTGACAAACATAATCTATCACTGTAAATCAGATAACTCTGATAACTTCTTCATCTTCTTATGGCTTCATAATGTTACAGTACCAGTCACTGACATTTTTCTATTTGATCAGAAATAAATGTAAAGAAGTCACTTAATAAAAGCTATGACATTATTCTTCATCCTTCTTTCACTGTCATTGTTATCAGGCATATGAAGCAGCAGTCTGAAATGAGAAAAAAAATAGTGTTTGACTAAGACCAGAAAGTATGAGTGAGTCTATGTTAAGAAAACTGTAATGCACATGCTGTCCAACATGATTTGTTATGTTGGAACAGTGCAACACTCTGTCTGAGCTGTTTTAGGGATTTTTGAAAATAATGGGATCCTATGATGCCTGTGAGGTAAGTTAATCCTGCAGCTGCGGACAACAGGAGCTTTGACAAATCCAGCAGAGGGTTTAACTCTTCGCAGGCTTTATTTGCTACATGAAAATAGAGAGGTATACCAGTATGATGCTTTTAATCAGGTCGTCCACATAGCTGTGTTTGCTCATTTGTGTGTGACAGTGACGTAATCACTGCTGTTGGCAAATCCAGAGTCAGAGTCAGACAAGAGCCAAGCAAAGATAGACTCACGCACAATACACACACAGAAGAAAGCAGAAGAATGCAAAAGCCCATCTTGGCAGAGGAAACGTCACTAATTCTCATCAAACATAACAGACTTTCCATCCAAAGCAACACCAGCTGACCCCCCACTGAACCCACAGTTTCTGCATATCTTTATGCTGTCATTTGTGTGCATGTGTGTGGTCTCTTTATCCAGAGAGTCCAGGTTCACTGAATTTTTATTACCTTAGAGAATACAATATACAGCATGTTATACATATTTATATCTAATTATCCTAAATCTACTACATTTGGCTTTGTTACATCACATAAAGAGAGAATCACTTGTTTTTTTTTAAGACATAAAATATGTACACAAAAGTAGAAAGTTGGGTATTAACATGAGCTTTGTCAGTTGGTTTAGTCAGCTAACACAAGGTGAAGGTTAGCATGTGTAAATATTTAACAATTTATCTCTAAGTAAGAAGTCTTAGTATTATAACCTTGTCTTAGTATTATTTTGTTTTGAGATGCATAAACCACTTACTGTAGTAAACACTAACTAAGCCAGAATGTATGAGCAGCTGGTGCTCCTGAGGTCTTCACTGAATGTCACTGAATGATGAACTGTTGTAAAGATAGACACACAATAATTCCATCAATGATTTGTAACATAGATAAGCATCCACACAAAAAGAAGCAATATGCGTTCACATTCATTCATGCTTATGTGTTTATATTTCATGGGTGTGTTATTGACTTGCACATCGAGTGTGTACTAGGGGTGTAATATGTTGTTCAGTATGTGCCTCAGCCATGGTTTAGTATGTTTTCTTCCCAGCAGAAAAAAAAGGTAGAAAATAATATTTTGGTCTTTTGAAGAAAAAAAAGAAGTAAACATCCAACGATGACTCATTGGTCATAACTATTACTGAAACAGTTTGGTTGTGCTGCAGTGGAAACAGAAAACGACCCTTGTGTTTCCTTCAAGGAGTAAGGACACCTGCTTGACAGCTGTTTTATGATGATTTATGGTTGCTCAGAAGTGGTTCTTGGGACACGCTGTCCAACTACATCGGAAATCAAATGTACTTGTAGTTCTGCTGCTGCTGTACTTCACTTAAAGGTGACCATCAGAGAGGGGAACAAGGATGAGGTGATGCAATATCGTTCAAATACAGAGGTAACCGCAACTATTTTAATATAATAATGATGGCAGCAACATGCTACCAGTATGTTACAGCTAAGTGGTGCATTGCCAAAACTAAGCTACCAAACAGCTTTTGGAACCATTACACCCCTAGTGTGTACAGTACATTAAAGTGCAGCCCATACCCAATCCCCAGGGCATCAAAAGCATCAAAAGCCTTGAAAGCATCTCATACAGATGTTACAGTATACCCCGTGAGTCAGTACCAGCTGCTGAAGGACTTGACAAAGCAGTGCTATTTGACGCCTCTGGAAAAGGAATGGGTTGGAAATGATGTGTGACTTTTTTTTTTTTTTTACTCGACGTTTGCCTGTATCTGTTTTGAGTGGTGTAAAATGGTTAAAAAGGTTTGTCCTGCCTATTATTGTGTGCAGTCTTCCCTCATTCGTACATGTATACTTTTCAGATGTCACCATAAATATGACTGAGGGCAATGTTTGGGATTAGAGGATTAAAATGAGGGATTAGAGTAATGATGATCATTAAGTGGATTATAAAAAAAATACCTGGTTTCAACATGAAAGACAAAGGTTCTTGTGTGCCCAATTAAAAACTGGTAATTCATCTAGGTAGACATAAGGTTACTCCCAAAGAGCAGTGTCTTTGTGCTTTTTGTAATGTGAGTGTTGTAGAGGATGACTTTCATTTAGTGTTTCACTGCCCCAAGAGATCAGTTAAAGGTAGTTAAAGGTTCACTCTCTTGCTGAGAATGACATGAAAAGATTGATACCTCATACTGTATCTAGCTATTAAATATGAATCTGCGGGAGCCAGTCAACAGCCAATCAGAATAAAGAATGAAATCAGGGGGCATGTCTTGTGAGTTTTACATTTTTGGGTTTCTTTTACAATTTGTACAATTTGTGTGTGTGTGTGTGTGTGTGTGTGTGTGTGTGTGTGTGTGTGTGTGTGTGTGTGTGTGTGTGTGTGTGTGCGTGTGTGTGTGTGCGTGTGTGTGTGTGTGTGTGTGTGTGTGTGTAACAACTATAAAACAGTTGTTAAATGTTAAGAGCTATTCAGTTGTACATGGCTCACAGTCAGCTACAGTTTATATGTGCATAAAACTCTCCAGGTTAAATAATCAGTAGGAAAGATTAGTAACTATGTCAGAAAATATCTAGTTCTTTGATAACAAATAGTGAGCTGTATCTCAGCTAGAAATATCCAATCACCAAACTCAAGAACCATTCAGAAAATTAAAAACACAATCTGCAACTTAAAGCAGTTCCATTTTAAAAATGTGTATAGCACTAATTATGTAGTTTAATTGATGCCCATCAGTGAACGTCTTAAATTATTTCATGTTAGCACAGAGGGTCAGAAAAAAGTAGAAAAGTAGATCAGCCAAAGACACAGGCCTTTTATTAGAGTCCTTCAGTCAGTCATATTTTATAGTTTTGCATCTATTAACTCCATGTTAATGAGTGAAGTGAATCATAACTCTGACTTGGGTTCTAATTGCATCAAATCACACCCACTGAAATGTTGTGGTGAAGCTGGCAGTGCTTGATGTTAGGAACTTAGCCAATGATCCCATTATCAAATATGGACCTTATTTTCCTTGCAGACACATGGCTAGATCAGTGGAAAGTGCACTGGCCTCAGCTTCACCTCATATTATCAGGCAGGATACGAGGACTGCAGCTGGCAGTTCAGTTAAGAGATGCTTTTTTGGTTTGTTTTTTTCGCAGGAAATTGTATTCTTTGCTACCTTTCAGTAAATAGCCTTAGCTGGGGTGGCTAGGTTTAGCCCAGGTAAAGCTTCTATTTTTCCAGCCTAGTCTAGGTGAAAGCACACCCACTTCCTTATGATGAGAAGAAGAAGAATTCATTTTACTGTTTATCAGACAACAAATGAGACAATAATTAGCTAGCTAGTAGCCTGCTAGTTCATAACTGTACGTTCAAAGGGTGTCTGGTGTTCATCAATCAGAAACATTAATTCTGAAGGTCTATGAGTCAAACATAGCGGCTGTATCATGGAGCTTGGAAAATAGAGATATGGCACACTGAATTTGATGAGTTTACTGTTCATCAGACCACAAATGAGATTAGCACTGCCCGGCTTAGTATGTTAGCCATGAACTAACCAGCTACAGTAGTACCAATCACAGTGGCACTGTGTATTCTGGGACGTTGTGGAGATTCATGTTAATATGCCATGCAGCTCTACACATGAAAAAGGCTTGTCCACACTGATTGATGCTTGTATTTCTGCATGCAACATAATCAGCTACACTGCAGATATTAGGTTAAAATAGTCCTTAGAGGTTCAACATCCTTTAAATGAATCAGAATGCGGTGACTAGCCAAATGTTGCGCTGAAAGAATCAATACTCGTCACACATCACTCTCTTTATACCTCGTCTCTGTCTCTGGCCTTGACTAGTGTCAGCATAGCACCATTCCACTTCCTCTAAATTACAGTGTGGCAGCCAATCAAACACAAGCAGTGACCCTGGAGAGGCAGCGATAACAAATCAGCTTCACAGAGGAAATGTGAGTGTGTGTGTATGTGTCGGTGCCATGGTTGGGTGATATGCAGTATTGGACAGTCACATCCTTATGTCTTGTTGAGCAGAGACCTTTGACTTGAGGCTGTCTGATCTATTTTCATACTTCTGATGGCTCACAGCCTCATCTATATTCTCCTCTCTCTCTTTTTCACCTCCTCTTGTCCTTGTCCCTTTACACTGTTTGGTAACATTTTTCAGAGAATGTCTTTAGCTCACTTCACCTAGGTTTTGTAATACCTCTTGCTTTTAGATATATAGTGTGCTTTGTGTTTCTGAACCTGTACAGTAAAGCATACCAGCTCTTTCTCGCAAACACATATAGATTTGTACCACCTGTCTCAAGGACATCTACAGAATTTCGTAAATCCCATACTGTTTTCTCTACCTCTGACAGCAATAAAAGCTATAAAAGGCTCATGATATACTCGCTTTTTACCAACGCCTACACATACTGTAGCTGCACTGTGAGTGGAATTGTTCACATACTTGCCTGCAGAGTTGTGTATACCTAGAAGATTAAAAGTTGCAGCAATTCAGGGATGAATTACCACTGTCCTACACTTAAATATATTCCATCATAGTAATATTGTTTGCACATGCTAAACGTAGTAGTGTTGGTTTCTATTCATAACTTTGCTATTGTTGCTGTCGTTTGTTCAGATTCTGCTGCTGTCAGTAGTTCCTATCTTGACACTTCCGTCGCTAAACATTTTTCAAAGTGTTTCAAAAAACAGTTGAATTTCTACCACCAGGTTACAACCCAGCTCACCCAGGAAATTACCAAACAAAAAAAGGCCGGTGGGTGCTGCTCAAAGCAAAAGATGAATATAACCAAAAGAGGAGCCCTAGACTGGAGCTCTGTGGTGGTGAAGTTGTGGTGAATTTGAGTAAGCGCACTTAGCAGTTCAGCAGCCAAGATACACAGGAAATCAATGTGCACAACTGCCAGAAAGAAATAGCCTGTTTAGAGCATGTAACTTTTTCTTTTTTCTATTGATGAATTAATCGTCAAATTGAGACAAATGTACTACAGGTGTGTTAGGTCACATGACTGGGCCATGGGACTTTTGAAAGATGGTGTCTCTGAGCCTCCTCACTTTATTAGCATCTGAAGAAGAGCCAGTATGGCTCGAAATGTCATGCTTTATTAAATTATACCTGCATGGGAGCTCCTATGGTGTGCAGACTTTTCTCTTTTCTCTTACAGTTGTTTTTTGGTCCAGCACCCTTCCCCAACCAGGTAGCGGATGTGCATGTTGTTTTGTTTTTTGTTGTTTAGAGCATGTAACTCCTCATAGAAAAACCTGCTTTGTATTTTTTGTACAGATTAAATACACATGGTACTTTGGACAATGCCTGGCTAGTTATTTACCCCTGCTTCTAGTCTGTATGTTAAGCTATCCACGTCCTGGCTCTAGCTACATAATTACTGTACAGACATGAGATTGATATCAATTTTGTCATCCAACTCTCACCCTATTTCTCAAAATGTCAAACTACTTTTTTAAAAGCAAATATAACCTATCCGTTCTCTAAGCCTCTCAATTCAGTCTAACAGGCACAGACAAGACACTTGAGCTCATTAGAGAATAAAAATATTATATTATTATGCCTCAACCTTCAGCCGCTGTTCAAAGGTTGTTTCATTGCCAAAACTGTCATAATGCTGTTCGCTACCTTGTTGTTGGCTTAGTGGTGGTACAATCTTCAACAGAGCTTGGAGCGATGGTGCATTTAGCTCTGTGACCTAAAACATCATCAGAGCTGAATACTGTCTGGCCTTCAGTCCTTATCAGACATAGACTCTAACAATCACATTTAAATTGAATGATGATCTTTAAACCAGGGAATGTGTCCCTGTATTATAGTCATAGAAGTTTCATGTTTGTCTGTCTGCGTGACTACTTCTCTTTGGCTTCAATAATGTGGCAGCTGAAATTACAATTCAGCTAAAGCATCAAATACTCTGTGTGTCTGCTCACTGTCTGAATGGCTCACTCCATCTCTCTTTTTTCTGTCCCGTCTCTGCACTTTATCCCCTCATGACTAACAACAGTGAACCTGCTGAGAATTGATAGCTCTCTCTTTCTCTCTGCATATATTATTTTGTCTGCATATCAGTGTGTGTTTGGCTGTGTTGAGGACTGTATGCATGGTGTTTTTGGAGGTTTAACCTGAAGTGGAAGCTTGAAACACCGAAAATGTATCAGTGTGACAATGTTTAATAATGCTTGTGATGATGATGTTGATGATGATGATAGTACTGTTGAGCTTTTGTTGGAGTAAGTTAACATTCATTGGCACCTGGTTGTTCTGTTTTTCTTCCTCAGCTCACCCTCTCACTCTTCTCTTGTTCTCCCCCATTGCTTTACTCAGTGCTCTATTATTCTCCTTTTTTCCATTCTCCATGGTGTCATTCATTTTCTAAAACATTTTATACCGGGCAGATCAATAAATAAAAATATCTCATGACTGATGAAAACAATCACATATTTCTGATTTTTGTTTAGCTTCATGTTTTTTTTGTTGCAGGTATCTTGCATACATGTGATAATAGAGTTTAAATCTGATCATTTACATGTACATATGCAAATTCCAGCATTCAGTGTCAGCACCAACTGTCTTGAACTGGGGTGAAATTGCTTGTCTCGCTTAAATCAGTGGTTCTCAACCTGTTTTGGGTGAATGCCCCCTTAAGTCAGGTTGAAACCACATGCCACCTCAATAAGACCTTCATTTAATTGGATTTCTATTTGTTGTAATCAGCAGTTATTGCTGAATAATGTACAATGTTCTACAAGCAAAACCTACATTGTAAAAATCACATATCACACATAGATAACACTAAAGGGTTCCTTTGAAATGTATATTTCAAGTCCTGATCAGTGTCTGCCATATTACATAGGCAAATCTCTTCAGTGTATAGGCACATTAGTGGAAGCCCTGTGCCTGGTGATCCCCTGCTAATATCTTTATAGATGGACAGCTGGATGTTAATTTGAGCCTGAGTGCACCTACGGGTATCAGATAAGTGATCCACATTGTATTGGTGTTACTTTTCCTTCATTTGCGCCATTATTTTCTCAGAAACAAGTAGCCAGATCTTCACAGGCACAACATGTGGCAAGACGGTGAGGGTTAAATTTAGCCAATTTGGTTTTACCAAGGTCCAACTACAATTTCACCCCCAGGACATTCAGAAGGGATACAACGACTGATGCTAACAGAAAGATCAGACAAGTCCGAATTAAACGCAAGGACCAAAGACATGTTTCCAAAAATGATTATGAAGATAAGAAAAAACTATATAATCAAATCTCAGTCTTATAAAGACTTGCAGCCGCCTGCTCAGGCCCAACAGCTCCTGTACACACAAAGGAGGCACACGGTTGAATGCAGGGCAGGGGACATAAGATGCAATAATCAGCATACTGATACCAGGCCTGCATCAGGTGTGGGTGAACCAGAAAAAGAAAACTAAAGAAGAAAAACAAACAAGTAAACCAAAGAAAATCAATAAATTGAGACTAGAAAGAAATTCCAAAAGTAAGCACTAACTAATGGTCAACTAAAACAACAAAAGAATCGCAAGTACACAAAAAATGATTACACTAAATTAAACTAAACTAAACATGCCAAACCACACCACAAATGTAACTTCAGGAGAGAGGAGATCCACTTTAATATAATCCTGCACTGCACGCCGGCAAGCAACTCGCAATTAGTCAATTATGTCCAGCCGGTGTCAGTGGGCAGGGCAGAGAGGAGAAAAGAAGAACTATTCTGTCACCCAACTACCCGGAAATGAGCCACTCTGCCACATAAGCTTTGTCAGCATCCACCATTAGCTTCCAAATGCTCCCCTTACTACTGCCGCACTTCCATCATCCCCTGAACACCCACTGAGGGGTTCTACCACCCCCATTGAGATTTAACAAAAGTTTGCAGTTTGCTCAAACACTGACCTCAAACAGTGTGATACTTGCTTTATGCATATAATGGTTGTCTATTGGATTTAAAGCACCTCCAAAACATGGTTGACCTACACACAACATTGTGCCTGATGCCCCCTAACACAAACAGGACTAATGTGCTGCTCACGCAATACCTCCTGTGGAGACACAGTGTTAGTCTTGTTAACACTGTGTCTTTGTTTAGAGGTTTTGTTTTACTGGACTAACACCTGCAACAACATCAACTATCATCTTATGATTATAACCAGAGGTGTAAAAGAGGCATAACATTCCACAACCCTGTCCCGGCACTAAAAGCTGGCATTCTGGCTGATGGTCTTTTAGAAAACCATCAATTCATATAAACACTGTCTTTCATTCTCGTTCCCTCAAAACACACATAAACCTCAATAAAGTTTGTACATCTCCATCTGTATTTGACCATTAGCATTAATTTTGCCGTTCTTTATCGTTCTACCACTCCCTTTCTTCTTCCATTTCCTAAATGTTTTTCGTACAAGCAGCTCATCAACTGTTGTTTATCTGTCCTGCTTTCGTCTTTCCGTTTCGATTGATCTGTGTAGCATTTCCAGCAAGTCATTAGCTTGCATTTTCATTCTCTCTCCATGTTCCTAAACATTTTATGAGTGTTGCATCAGTACACTCTGTCTAATGAGGACAGAGATTTTTGCATACTTAAGTTTGTTTTGCACAATGCTCATGATTAGTGTTTCATGACTTAAAAAAATCTTCTTTCTGCCCTTCATCTGTGGACTCACTACATTACACTATGGTTTCACACTTTTTACACGGTTCAGTTTTTAGTCAGTCAGTATTTTCAGAAACTGATGAGTTTGGGGAAGTACTGGTAATTAGTTAATGGATCCATCCAATGACTGACAAGAAAACCTCTCAAGTACTGCATATTTTTTCTGTATTCTGGCTCAAATTCTTCATTTAAATGACTTATTTAGTTTTTCATTATTTCATTGATCTGAAGTTTCTGCTCAGTCGATTGTTCAGCCAAGCTTGGTTTTATTGGGTTTTTTCTGACGTTTTTATTTTGACATTTTTATTTCGTTTTTTTATGTATAATGAAGAGAAAGCACAGACTAAATGCATATAGACAAAGTCATCTTTTATTTGTAAGACAAAACAGCTGCAAGCTCTCACAGAGGAAACAACGAAAATGGTACAGATGGAAAATGAAAAGTGGATACAGTGAATAAATGTAAATATAACTGTTTGGTTATCCCATTCGTATCTTGTTGAGATCATTTTACCACCGCTACTACTCAGATGTTGCCATTGCTGCTGTTACCCTTTTACATTTAAGCTATGTGGAAAAAGTTTCTCAACCAAATATCAGCATGTTGCTGTTCAGTTCAATCCAAGTTACTGGATATTAGTAATACATATTTTGATATACCTGTTACCCATTTTCAAACTGCCCCATTATGTGAAAATGTAGTCAATGATTTCATACTAGAATGATTTTTATAAAGCACCAGGTTTGGATTGTTTTCTTTCTGGCCCAAACTAATGGGGCAGAACTTTAATTTTTTTTTGCCCGTGTTGTATTTTATTCATAGATAAAACAAGAAGAATTAACTTCCCTCTCATTCTCTCTGGTCATCAGAGGTGATGCTTTAGTTCTGGATTTTCATCTTACAAAAGCTCACAGTTCAAGATGTTGCACCAAAAAAGTCTCCTGTGACCTGGGCTGATGTAGAGCAAACACACACAGGATAAATCCCTTCATCATCCTGTCATCTGACCCTCTGAGGGTTCAGGAAGAAACTGCCCGTACCTCAAATGTTTTCTCTCAGCAGACTGAAGCAGGTTTGATAAGTGACTCCTGGCCGCATCACAGTGAAACCTGCCTTACAATATGACTGCATGAAGCTCCTGTTTCACCAACGCCCACCACTGTTTCTAATTCCTTAGCCTTTATGAACTTTTGTTAATATTGCAATGTTGACTGTATTTGTCAGCAGTGTATCTGTTGTTATATTTACTTTAAATGTACTTTTTCATATGTCTCTCTCCGCTATGATGACTCCCTCCCTGCACAATGCTAAAACCTTAAATTGAGAAAACTTGTAAAAAAAAAAATTAAAATAAACATACCAGATGAAACACACTAACATTAAAGGGCTGCTATTTTTTGAAATACTGTAATTAAGGTTTTGACATTCAGTCAAATGTCACAGTTTGCAAAGAGGAAAAGTTGTAGCCTGCCATTTATATAAATATAAAGTATAACATAACTATTCCTTTATTATGCTATAAAACTTCTATTTAAGTTCAAAAACTCTTCAAACTCCTAATTATCATTATATTATAGCAGGTATCAAGACACTTTTAACAACACCTTTTTTTTTGTTGAGAAATTAGTAAGTCATACCTCAAATTAATACCAACTACCTCTAATGTATTTGATTGATTTCCTCAGATTATAAAGATGTGCCTTTTGAATGACTAAATTGTGCCCCGAAGTTACACTTAATTATCTCAAATGAATTTCATCTAATAATTGCAGTGGTAACTGTTAGAGGGTGTAGTGCGGTTAGTTATGGAGAAAGACTTGTGACATTAGGACAGACTAACATGTGTTTCTTAGTATAATTATTATGAAGCTTAACATTCTTTCCGTTTTTAACCTTTTTAACCAGTTTTGACACCACATCTGATAATGTTAAAGCCCTTTTTACTGGACAGCTGTTCAAATTCAACACATTAAAATAACATATTTCACCCTTTTATGTAGCCTAGTAACAAACAGAAGGATGAAGGTCAAATTCTCCTCACTGGAAATAACAGACATTCTCCAGAGCACTAAGTAACACCATATATTGTTGTTCTTGGTTTTGCACTCTTGTGCCTTGCAGTTATCACAATAGATGATTAATCTTTAGTGTGAGGATTTCTTCTTCCTAATTTGAGATGATTAAATCCTATTCCTGAAATGCTGATCTGGTCCTTGTTTAGTTGCTGTATTTCTTGTAATTCTTCATATGGTAACAGGTTCCTTCATTACTGCTCAGTGGCTACAAAATATCCACAGTTTGGTTGAACAATGCTTGAACACTAAACACAAAGACACTTGGATTTTATGCTCACCAGTGTCAGAGCTCTAATTACTGCTGCTCAGTAACATTATAATGAACTGTACTCATCTATTTCAAGCCACTGTAAACTAAGCTATGCTGTCAATGCTGTTAGAATTCTTTGGTCAAGGACAGAGCTTAGTTAAACCCACGCTTCTTTATAACCTTTCAATACACTCTATTTATCTACCATTCTAAAGCAATAGAACAAGATGCTGTGAACGCATGTAAGGCGAAAAAAAGGTAAAAGCTGCACGAGAGGCAAAAATTCAGCCGAAGCGGTAGAAAACAAGCGAAGAAGAGAAACAGTGGCTTCAAGTTCAGCTCATCCTGTGCCTCGCCAACAACAGAGTTGTGTAGAGGAGAGCTGAGAGAGAAGAAAGACATAGAATGGAACTGTAGTTTAGTGTTACATGTGTGGAGTGAAAACAGAAGAGGGAACAAAAGAGAGGTCTGAGAATGAGTTTTCAGTATTTGTAAAGAAAGGACATTATGTTCCTGGGAGAAGAGGAGAAGATTCAAATATGTTGGATATTTAAGGGAAAAGAAGTGGCAACAAGACAAGGTAAGACAAGAAAGGACAAATGAAGAGGAGAAGACAGTTCCAGTATTCCAGTCCATTGACCACAACTGACAAGGTCCTCCATCAGTTGGGCAATATGCTGATCCAGTCCTCTGTGCTGGGATTTGTAAAATGGTTTTTAACTCTACAAAGGAGGAAGAAGAGAGAAAAAGAGATTTAATGACAGTCACAGTTTGGAGAAGAAAAAATAAGGTTGAGAAATAACATTACACGGATGAAAAAATGACTTTATTTAAAAAAAAGATGACACTGGGGCTACATTTTCCCAACCACATTTTATTCCTTGACCCTGTTTACACTTGATGTAATAATCTGATCTATATATCCTTGGGAAAAGAGCATGTAAATCTAAACTGTAAATACACACAGCATGTTCTGAATGTGAAACTTGAGGAGGAGACTGCATCTCACAGAGAGGTTGGGGCAGTCGGTACAGTACAGTACGTTTTCATTAGAGAATGTCATCACCGTGGGGACAAATGTCATCGCCATGGGGAGGAACGTCATCGCCGGATACAGACATTATCATTGTCTGTCAACAGCCAGAGTACTGTCATTTTATATGTAGAATCTGCTCATTATCAGCCTGCACACTGCATGAGAAAATGCAACCCTTCTCTTACAAATTCTATCCATTTACTATAATATCGTCATGGGAGCCTCATAGGTTACTGTCCAATGAGCAGTCTCATAAAATGTTCCAAATGGTGTTGGTTATCAATTTTTAGTGGTTTAAACCCTGGCTGCACCCAAAATCACTGTCTAGTGTACTACTTTTATCCTCCACCATTCTATTTGAGTGTCCAAATGCTGAGTATGTGAATATATCCATTATATAAAGCTCTTAAATATTCCACAATGGACTGAAAAAAATAGTATCCATGGCATACTAACAATCCAACAATGCAATTGTCTACATATTAAAGATGTGAAAACTACCGTCATGTGACTCTACAGTAGATGGTGACAACACAAAACAACTTTTAAAGAGAATTTGTTTGTCACTGTCTCAGGAGTCCAGGATGTCTTATGCTGAATATGTTTATTGAAGCTTGGCCCACGAGAATCAAAGTATTATCGATACACCCTTCTGATGCATGATGTCATTACAATTCTGAGGAAACAGCCCTCTGTAAGCTTTCACAGATAGTGCTGGAAATACTCTTTGACCATAAATTATTATATACAATGAATCTACAGCTTATGGAACTTGGCTATTGGTTTGTTATTCTACAAACAAGGAAACACATTTATCCATGTGTTGGTTTAGGGAGTCAGACAGTCATATCCTCTGACCATGGGTGTCACAGCAATGCTACATCACCGTTATCAAAATGACTCCTGCTTTCCCCAAAACACCACAGACACAGACAGTTGCCTTCACCTTCTCAAGGAGAGAGACCGTATGTCAGTACAGTATGTCTCTCTGCCAAGATGATAGTGTGGTCTTTACTGTGACCTCAAAGCCCATGCTTGACCCCAAATGTGGAAAATTCCCTAATAATGATGATTAGTTAGCTTCTGAAATCTTCATCTGCTGCTTACTACTCTAAACTATTTAGTGTCTATTATATAGGGAGTAGTGAATGAGTGAATAAGGGAGTGATTTTGGATACAGCTCCTCTTTAAGCCCTTTATAACCTTCGACATGCTGATGCTGTTATGATTGTGTTCTGCTCAGAAAGTTAGAGCTTGTTTACGATACGATATATTTTATTGTCCCCGTAGGTAAATTTGTCTTGGACTCACTTTGTATTACTTGCACGTCAGCACTGTTTACCACCAAATGTAACATTTCAGTCCTGTCATTTCAACACCTGCTGAGTCATTGGCACCTCTTGCTCATTCATTGTGTGTGTTCAGCCTGTGTTGGGATTTTCAATTGGTCAGAACCCAAAATTCACACCCCCTGAAGCACTGTCATTGCAGAAAAAATAATAAAGCTTAAGTTTTTACCAGTTTTTACCCAATCTAATTTAAGTTTGATCTCAATTTTCTCAAACATAACCACAACCAAGACCTTAGTCATGCCTTTGTTGCCATTGCTCTAGAAGGATGCAGGCATTTTCCATTTGAACATTTGGTTGTAATATCGATGTTATCCAGTTGTTGATTTGGTGTTCTGGTGCTTTATAGTATAAAATGGATATGCAGCCACAGTGCAGACAGAACACATTTCAAGTCAGGTGTAAATGCAAGGGTGTGATTGGATTACTCATTATCCACAGAGCATATCCACATGCAGATCACATTTTAATACCAGGTGTAAATTAAGTCTGTCTCCCTCCTTCTCCTCTATCTTGCCCTCCCCTGCGACTGGATTAGTGCTGAAGTGGACTCCTCATCTAAAGCTGCTATTGCACCTCCGCATTAGCCGTGGCATTTTCATTCAACTAGGCGATATTAATGTCTTTGGATTATTTAAAGGTGGTAGGGAAAAGAAGGGAAGGGAAAAGAAGCAAACACAGACAGAAATTGAGAAAAGAGCTCTCTTCTTTCTTTTTTCTGTCCCATGTGCTTTCCACCCTGATTTGGATCTAAGGTGCATTGATCTGGAAAGGTATACATCACAACAGACATCTATTCAGTAAGGATAACCGTACAACACACTGTGTGAGTAGCAGATTTCCATCCATGTGTATAATGTCTCATATTAAGTATTGACTGACAGAGATTTGAGCAAGCATCAATCATCATCAATCATAGCTTGAGAATACATAAATATAAATATATACACTGCACAACTTTACCGCTGTGATTCAATGTCAAGGCTCTCATCTGTGTTGTTACCAGATGCAGCAGGCTACAGTTCACAAAGAAAAAGGATAAACCTATTAGACATGCACTAAATGGCAAACTAGCAACTGTAGATGGTGAAGTTATCAAACATTTAGCAGCTGAAGAGTCATATATTTGTCTAAGCAGCTGGTGGAGGCCAAAACAGAGCTGAAAAGACAGTGAATAATGGACATTTATCAGGCGTCTAGAAACAAAACTCAAATAAATGCTGATCTTGCTTTATGTCTATCTGATGTATACAAAGAGGACGACACCGCTAAGGAGGAAAGCCATCCCGTTAACTGGAAACCAGAAATCCTCAAGAGAAAAAGATTCTAATGTGACTAACACATCAGTCACATCACCTTGAAGTGATAGTATGTCATTGTTGTTAACAGTGTGTCATGTGTTGGCCAAAAAATAATCAATTAATAGAGGTTTAAAGCCGCATATATCATTTTTATTATATATTGAATATGTTGTGTGTGGCAAAAAAAGAGAAAAACAAATTATGTGTTTATGTGTATGTCTAATGTGATGTAATTCTGCTGTTAGAGGAGTTAAGTTGGAAAAGTTGCAACCAGAGCTAAAAGACTGAATATTGGATGTTGGCCAGAAAAACAACTTAAATGGAATAAGTGCCTGGTAGCCAAACATTTGCTAGCACATTAGCTGTAAGAAGTTCATGTCAAAGCTTTGTATCTGTCAGTTTTTGCTGTTGATTTTCTGCCTCCTATTGGCAAAATATAATTAATGCAGACAATAGACAAAAGTAATCAGAGAGGTGTGGGAAAAAGGCTCGAAAGAAAAACGGAATATTTGAGAATAAGTGGAGATGATATGAAATGGGTGAAGTCATACGCTTTGCCAACAGACTACATCAACCTCTGTCTCTGTCTCTCTTAGTCCCATGTGACTTTTATCTGGATTAGTGCCAAAGGTGATTGACAGACCAACTAATCCAACGAGGGGGGTTGACAATCCAGGACTTAACACTCGATAATTGGCCTATCAGCCCAAAGCTTCAGCTGCTCGACTTAACTTCAGGAGAAAAAAAATCCACTGGTGACACATATAGAGTCGGGGATTGGGGAGCATGGGAAAACTGAGTGTGTGTGTGTGTTGAAGGGTCGTCAGCAGAGGTGTGTTCATTGGGTGTGGAAAACATATGTGATGTGTGTGCGTAGTCTTAGTCATGACATGCAGAGCAGCTGCTGAGATGTTTGTGTGCAGGTCAAGCATGCATGTGTGTATGTGTATGTGTATGTGCGTGCATATGCATTTGTGTATTTTACCGAGGCAAATTGATGACTTGCAGTATATTGAGTAAGACATGGGGCACTATATGCATGTGCGCGTGTGAGAGAGAGTGATCAAATTCTCGGGCAGGCATTTCATTTAAGAGCTATGGTGTGCGTGCGTGCAAGCGTGATAAATAAGGTGTTTGTGTGGGTGAGTAAGCATGCGGGTGGGCATTTACTTTGAGTGTGTACTGGTGCATGCAAGCATTTGTGCATATCTTTGTGTGAGTGAGCGTGTGTGTGTGTGTGTGTGTGTGTGTGTGTGTGTGTGTGTGTGTGTGGGAAACGGGCAATTTGCTGCACGACACCTGGGCATCAATCACTGTCACATCTCAGCCCAAATGAACTACCACCACCAGTGCCATGTGGTGGTCAGCAGGGGGCTTTTAATTTGCCAGCCCCATCACAATGACATGATGTGGATATGATTTTATGTTGATGTGTAGATATATCAGACATAGATGCTTTTTATTCGTGTCAATAAATGACCTGTCTGACAGACTCCAATCAATAGGTGTGTGTTTTTTTCTGTTGGAGTCGAGAACATCAGCAACAACTACTGAGTTAGAATAGTGTTGTGGATTTGACTGGTGAATATTTTATGGACATGTAGACAATAAAATGGCATCGTGTTTGTTATGCTCACTGACATTTCACCAACATTTTCTTTAAATATACTGACCTTTATCTTTATAACTATTGACCCTGTGCTGGGTGAAGATGAATAGAAAACTAAAGATTTGCCATATACTTTAATCTGAACACACTCTTGGCAAAAGCTGCACTGCATGCAGTTGACAGCATGAGGCGATCAAGGTCAATAAAGTTTATTTTAGTTCAATTTGGCTTTCTTCAGTTATTATTACCAGTTTTAGCAAAATCAACTTCAGTCACTATATTTTCATTGAAAACTGATATTAATTACACATTTTACAAACAAACAGTGGAATAATGTGTTTTTATGAACAACATCTAAATGCTCTGGCAAGTCTTTGGCACACTGTACATCTACAATGTGATATTCATGTATTTGGTTTTGAGGATGATAATAAAGAGCCCTGTCAAATCTCCCATTGGTTTTCAGTTATTTAGATGAGGTTACTGTGAGTGTCAAATCACATTCATCAAACTGTGTTTCTTTTCTGTTTTACTCAAGTTATTCTGCACTTCACTGTAGTTATGTGTACCCTACTGCAATAGTTGAGTTTTGACACAAAAATGAATACAGTTGAATAAATATATGAAGTATAACTCCAACATTTTTAACATAAACATAAAAACCAAGAAGATTGAGTTGATTTAACCCACAATGTTATCCTGAAAGACAACAACTGACATTTTGGGAGTGTTGCCCCTTGGTCCACTGTGATAAGAAGTGATTCCCAAATCACCTCTGTGTCTCAGCTAGATACGTCTGTCTGGTTCACATGCTAATGATTTAGCATACAGAATGTTAAATAACGTTCTCCTGACCGGCTCCCGACTATGATCAATGATGTAGAGAAATGGTGGAGGAAGGTGGGGTCACGTGTACAAGTGCACCCATCAGGATTTAGCAATTGAATCTTTAACGTTACTGAAAAATACTTTAGATTTGGAACCAAGTTTTCAGGGGCTTTTAATTATAATATACAGGGAGCATTGCTGTATTTACAAAATGTGAAGAATTTTGTCTGACAGATTGAGAGGGTTGTATTTGTGAAAGAAGACGAGATAAATAAAGATAAATGGATAAGGAAGGAATACATTAAGAGTTTAACAATGAATATGTTATTATTGCAACTTCTGCTAAAGGTCTATCATATTTGGGGAAAGGGAGTTGGTGTCATTGTTATGTAGCAAACAACATATTTTTGTATAATTCTCTGCAGTCTTTCACAGTGTAATCTATAGCACCCAAACACGTGAGAAATGGGTACCATCTGGTGCTGATGGCGCTGGTGTGGCTTTTTTTAGATACCACGCGCTACAGCACAGATGTATGACATACACAACTGAGCATCCCAGGTAAAGTTAGTGGAGATGAGTTGGGGGTTGGGAGGAATATGAAAAAGAGAAAGTGTATTTAGCTGACAGTGCTGTCAGTAATCTGGATTTTCTTCAGCCGCTGACAGTAATGGTGCACCACCTTGTGTATTTTAGTCAATACTGTACGGTGACTGTGAAGCTGCAGGTTTTGTGACAGATTGCAACACATTTGAAAATATATGGAAACCTATCAGAAAACTGTTATTGTCCGTTTTCTTGTAAATAATGGCAAATTGTTACTTATTCCTGTTTGTGAACAACAAGCTTTAGTCCTTTTATGTTTTACGCCCAGCTGGAACTCACATTCTACATCTATGTATAGTCTGACTCAGCTATAGTCAGCTTTTTACTGTTGGCACAATGTTCCACTGGTAACACAATAATACACTAATACATTTTCAGTGTTCTTTATATATTATTGCTTTGTTATTTGAATGCTATTAAAGGACAGATTCACATTTGAATTCAGTCTTATAATAATAACAATTCAAGTCTTAAAACAATAGTCAGATGCCCAAATGAACATTGACATTTTGATTCATAATGCACTTTCAATGTCATGGGGGATAAAGTCCACAGTCTCCTTCTGTGATTTAATGATCTGAAGCTTATATGAAGCCTTAGCTATTCTAATTCATCAAATTAAGTGGACATATGTCAACGTTACTGTCTTTTTAGTGTCAAAACAACTGTCAGAAAACACACAGAGGGAATTCTAATATAAAAAGAAAAATATGTTGTTGATTCTATCCCCTATCATGTAAACTGTGAGTGCATTTGAAAGGGATATTTTAATGGCCAGTATTAGCAAGAGAAATTATCACAGTGAGCAAAACATCTTCCAACATTCACATGGGCACCTGATTGTGAAACTATTCTTTGAGGAGTTCATATTCAGTAACTTTTGAAAATGCTCAAATGAACAAAAAGTTTAGAGCCTCAATTGTTTAATAAACGGATCAGTGTAGTCAGACAGTGTTAATGTCTGGTTTAGTTGTGTAGCTGATTGACAGATTTGAATGGAAAATACAGCTTTTAATATTATTCTCTGATAAGCATCACTAATGTTCATGTTGTTTAGGTCAATTTGTTGCTTGCATGTTTTTATCATTATTACTAATATGTCACAGAATATAAACATAGCTAAAGAAAGCTCTGCGTATATGATGTGCATTAGTGCTCCTGCTTCAATAAACTCATAATCAGCTACTTCCTTGACTTCATAAAAAAAATACTCCCGCACAGATTGACTCATCCTCCGTATCTAATTCACACACAATATATTATTAATATACAATGTGTCAGGATTTATTTACTTATAGCTTTCCCAATGAGTGGTCAGATATAGAAAAATAGCAAGGTAGAGGGAAATACAGTATGTCAAAGTGGAAAGAAGGAAGTCAATGATGGAAAGACAAGGACAAGGGGAGACAGAGACTGACTGATGAGGTCGAGCAGCTAATATAAGTGACGGTATTTTGCTCTGTCTCCAAACAGAATTGGACTTCAACCCTGCGCAGTCTGTTCCCAGAGGAGGGAAATTAACAATCTGTCTGTTCGTTTAGTGACTCTTCGTTTCCTGACGCCTCCCAGCACCTGCTAAGAATCTTAACAAGGACCAGACATGGCAGCACGAGACAGAGACGGAGAGTTACAAAGGACAGCAGAGGGAGAGAGATGGCGCGATATGCTGCACTCATTCTATACAGGAAAGCTGGTAGATATAAATTGCCTTGTTAAGATTCAGGTCAGCTTTTAGCTGTTGAATTGCTGAGAACTGGAGTGGTTTAGGATACTAATGTCTCTGACTCTCTGAATACTAAAATTGCCAACACAGAATCACCTTTTGTTGAGTGTAAGGGGATGATTAATTACAGGTAAACAAATGGATAAAAATTGCCATCCTTCAACAGGAGAATGTATTTAGAAGCTACACTGCACAGGTTTTTCAGGTGGTGTAGTGGTGGTGGGTTCCATAGGCAAGGCAAGGCAAGGCAGTTTTATTTATATAGCGCATTTCATACACAATGGCAACTCAATGTGCTTTACATAAAACAGAAAAACATGTCATTTGAGAAACATTAAAACATACAATTAACCCCCCACCCCCCACCCCCACACTAATAATAAAAACAAAGTACAGTAAAATAGAAAGACATAAATAAAATGCTAGAATAGAGCATTAAATATAAGATTTCAGCATAAAATAATGATTTGCTTTAAAATCATTAAAAGGACATAGAGTGCAAATGAAAGATTAAAATGTAATAGGGGGTCTGGGGGCATGCTCCCCTGGAAGAAAATTTTGAATATTTCATATTTGAAAGCATCAATCTGATGCATTTTGAGGGGAAATTCAAGCAGAACTATACGACAGTATGAGTGTATAATAAAGTATCTATACATGGTCACATTATGCTATAGAAGAAATGAGACTGACAACTTCTCTCCTGAAATGCACAACTTTAATTTGCTCTTATTTTTTCTTCTCGGCCTGGACCAGTGTCTCCAAGGGCACGCTTGCATTGTTTTGCCGCATGTCTCAGCCTTGCCCTCTTCTCTTCTTCAGCCGTCTGTAATGTCGTAAGCTTGCGCCAACTTTAACTTACCTTCAGTCCCCTCGCCTCAGCATCATCCACACGTCCTGAAAATGAGTTGTAGAAATTTTAGGAAAAGAAACACTAGCGTTAAGCAGTGTTTTTTGCGATTTAATTTTGTCAATTGTTTTTTTTAAACAAGCCAGACGAAAGACACAAAATCTCATTCTTGTATGACTATAAGACTATATACATTCATTGCAAATGCACAAGCTAACTAGAGGCTGGAGGCTTGTTAACTAACATAAACATTACATTATCTCTCTTGCTATCGACTGGCAGAAGCTTCCGCCGCTCTGGACTGCACAGTAAAATTCACAACCCAATCAGGTGCTCTCACGCTCGTGGGTGTTTTTTTTTTCTTCTTCTTCTTCTTCTTTTTTTTTTCTCTACCCAATTCAAGGCTCCCGTATACCTCCAAATCACAATCACTTGCCACTTGACACGTAGGTAATCTATTTTGGTTTCAAAACGGCGAATTTCGCCGAAAGGTGAGTGATTTTCATGTATGTGAATGCTTATAAGTAAAGACAAAAGGCTTGGATACAAGGTATGTAGTAAAGTTAACTCCCTTGCTACCCAAACACAACAGGGACTGAGGTTGTCACATGAATCGAGTGGATGTTTAATCTCTGCATTTTTTTAAGTTACACTGCAATCAAATATATATTTAGGTCTAAAATAATAGACAGTCATTATCTACTGATTTGTTATGATAGAAACAAACACAGGAGTATGTCATTTAATCGATTTACTTGTTGAACCTATTATTGAACTGCATAGCTTCTCCAATTTTCTCCATGTCTGGTCTCCATCTCTTATCCATGTCTGTCTTTGATGTGTGTGTCCACAGGGAATGGTAGGTGCCAGTTAGTTACCTTGTGCATCAGCCTGTATGCTACTTGAGGACTGCCCCCCTAAAGACCTCCCTTGGGCCACATGCAAGTGAACAAACATAATTTGTCTGGAAAGTTGAAAGTTCAATAAAACAATTTTCACTTAATGATCTGCTGGAACCTAATTTACCTGGCAACAGTTGTATAAGGGGAGTACCAGCACTTATTTTTTTCCACTTAAAGCACTGGTTCTGCAGGTACTTGGTCATAAACCAAAGTATTGGACATATTAAGAAAAAGATGAAAAGCCATGAGTTCACTATTATTACAGTTCGTCCTATGTTGAACATAAATGTCTGTACCAAACTTTAAAACCTTAAGTAATGGTGGCACTCCATCACAGAAGCATGGCTAAAAATAACTCATTTTCAGTATAGAAGACCAGCATTATCAGTCATATCTACAAGAATGCCTTTGTAGTCTGATACATTGCTTGACTGTTTAATGATATATAAGTATTATACATATAAGTATTTTCATGCTAAAGTTCAGCAATGCACCTCGCTAACATCGTCCAACATGATCGGACTTGGGATATTTCATATTTTTCTGTCACTAACAAAGACCATGTCATTTGTACAGTATGAAAGTAGTTCTATTTGGATTGGCGAGAGAGTTCGGGAAGATTCAGTTGAGGATCATGTATGCTGGGATGATTTGTTGTTGAGGAATACGATAAAGGGGTTTGTTTGCTGGGGGATGAATGGGAGCCAAAGGTTGGTCAGGGTTGTGTACTTTGGAATGATTGGGGTCGAGTAGAGGGATGAAGGGGGTCAATGGGTCGATGACAATGGGATGACCGAGGGCTAAATAGCTGGAACATCTAGAAACCTTGGGGTCGAAACTCAGGGCAAGAGCATTATGATTCTTAAAAGGAGAATAACAATTATTGCTTAGGGAGAAATATTAACCCTAACACACATTCTTTGATGGTGGGAGGAAACTGGAGCACCCAGTGGCAACCCACGCGAACATGGAAAGAGTATGCAGTATATACTCCAAACAGAAGGGTCCTAGTGGGGGAATAGAAGTAGAATGGATACGAGATAGACACACTTATCTAGGTAAGCACATGTGATTGAATTTCAAGAGAGACATGGACATGGTCTTATTACTGAACCATAGTTATAATAAAAACAATGGACTATTTAATAACATAACATACATATGGTTTTAATTCAACATGACGCCCACAACTTTAGACAAACTTGTAAAAAATAACTTGATCTCATGAAGCAAGAGAGATTTTACCTCTTAAGATTAAATATCTCTTCATGTCCCTTTGGACTTGATAAGCAGCACAGCGGATTCTACTCAGTTCATATTTCTTTAGGTTGAATATCATCTCACAGTGAAGCTTATTTGAGTGGGGAGGGGGATAAGAATGGCTTTACCCAGGAGCTGGGTTCATGGGGAGATTTCTAAATGAGGAGATCGATACATCTCTGCTACTCGCTGGTTAATTTCATGCCAACTACTTGAGATTCAGCATATATTCATGTCATATTCATATATAAGATGGATTCCTGACTGCTTAGACAGATCTGCACCAAGGGCAGACCTCTGGCCTAAATTAGTTATTCAGGACTCAGTGTGGTAGTAAAGATGTAGTTCACATCTTCAAGAGTTAGGAATATTCTATGTCGACAAGGGAACATGTAAAATACCATCAGATCAAGGGTAAGCTAATTATAATTGGGATATTCAGAGAAGAGCCCTACTTGGCACACATGTTGATGTGTATGCTTGTTAGTCAGCTAGTCAGTCACTTTAGGTGTGATTTATTCCTACTCACAGTAACCTAAGAAGCTTCAAAGGTTGCAATACTTTATCAAAGATACCATAAAACAAGATTATGTTTGCATCATTTACATACATGCAGCTACAATTGGCTTTCTTGGACTGAACATCTGTTGTACTGGGGGAGGAAACAATTAACTTCTCAGCCTACATACAATCACATAAAATGAAAAGATCCATATCTTTATGATGTTGAGAAGTTTTTGAGAAAATATTGAAACAGCATTTTATGGCATATTCTCCAAGACACCTGACCATAAGATGCAGCACACATATACACACACAGTCATATTGACAATACAGAAAACACCATTTTGCTTTTTCACCATTTTGTCAAAACCTCTACATGGCAGCTTCAATCTGATTTTGAATTTGAACATAGTGAAACTACAGAATAGATTATAACAATCATTTTCATTTTCAAACAAAATGACAGCTCTCAGTAGATGAGCAGTAACTGATATGTGTGTGCACATCAGTTATTGCTTGTGGGTGGGAGTTGCATACAAGATTAAATCAAAATGTAAAGGCTTAAAAGGTTTTTCTTTTCTCTCTGTTGTATTGATACTTATCAGAAAATTTGGTATCTTTTTTTTCTTACTTTTGATCACTATCTCAAAACTGTCCATTTGTTTTTTATCTTCAGCAAGTGGTTTGTTAGCCCTTTTGTATCTGCTTTGTGCAGTATTCCTAGCAGATTTTTATCATTTTAACATTTCTCACTTAGAATGTACTGAAAGAAAAAAAAAGTCAATAAGGTCACAGGCTTTAGTATCTGCTAAAATAAAATAAATCACCCAGATCGTAAAAATCGAACAACCTTATTAAAGCAGAATTTTTCTATGGTTTGACTGCCTAATGATGTTTTTCTCCTGTTTGAGAAGTAAAATATTCCCTGTGACTGAGTTCAGTTAATTAGAACTAAGACAGTGAACAGAAATACCAGGCCCATACAGTATCCATACAGCTGCTATATTGGGAATGTGCCTCTACGCTTCTAAATCTCTTATTCTATTGACGTCACGTCTGCAGTTCCGGCAGACTCCCCACAATGACATTGATTCATCTTGAACCACACTAATCAACTAATCAAAGAGTCTCAGATTGGCTGACCAGTTTCATGGGCTGTGACAACACACAGCTGAGTTTAGAGGCTGTGAAAATACACCAGTGCACCAAGGGCAGAAATACTGTAAAGCTGCCTTGGTTGAGTTATAGTGTCTGAACTGTAAAACATATATTAATACTCATGAACATATCTGCCAAGTCACAAAATGTTAATATAGAACGAATCTGCAAAATGTTGACTGGCAAAATATTTCATTTGGTTCCATAAAATATTCATTCTCACAGTATAATATTTGCTTGTAGCAACTAAACCATCCCATCTTCTTATGGTTATGTTTAGGTAATCACAGCATTTGGGTAAGGTTGGGTAAAGATAATGATTTTGGTTAAATGTTGATAAGAATCAGGACATGATTACTTCATTAACATTTAACTGAAACTGATCTTTTCCAAACCTTAAGTATGGTAGCTTTAAAAGTCTAACCACTTTGAATGTCAAGGCTAGTCTCTGCGATCTAAGTTCTGGGGGTTGAGGCTATAGTCCTCATTGCGGGTGATCCCGGTTCAAATCCCAAGCCGAGCGAACATATCCTGCGCGTCATTCCCCCTCTCTCTGCCTCCTGCTTCCTGTCTATCTTTACTGTCCTGTACATTAAAGGCAAAAAAGCCCAAAAGAATATACTTTGAAATCTAAGTTCTGCATGATGTAATGTTGTTGTTTTTTAGTTGTTTTTAATTAGCTTGAACCTATCATTCAATTTGTTTATTTTGTGCTGGCAAATGTAAGCCATGCAGCCCCAGCAACTTCTCTCGTTGCATATGGGGGGTTCCCTTGTTCCCTGGGCCAGATGAGAGATGTCATTCATCCAGTGTATCCTGGGTCTGCCTCCAGGTCTCTTGTTTGGTAGTCTCTAGAGCAGTTCAGTGGTGAGGCTGCCAAGGGGCATCCTTAGGCCAAACATGCTCGAGACAAAGGGATGCTTCAGGATCCACACTATGGAGTTTTATCACCATCCTGCTGTGAAAAGGTCTATATTTAATTGCAGTCATGTGCTCCTGACCTTGTCTTGGATGTCCTGATTGTTATCACATATGCTTGATATTTTCTGGGTCTTCTGTAAGCGGTCGATGAAGTCAATTTTCAGATGGAAATTGCTCTGGGTAATGTGATATGTTGTCTGATAAAACCATGTCTAGTGGGTGCCAAGTCTTATTGGAGGCCTGAAATGTTTCATCTAGCTTCTGTCAGTGCAAAGGAGCCGAGGCCAACATCTATGTCCTCTCCAGTCGTTAAGCTCCCTATTCTGTCATGTTAGAGTGTTACTAGCGATCCCAATACCTAGGACATAGATAAGAGTTCAAGTGAAGACAAGTACGTTGAGAATTTTTCTTTTGATTACCAATTCCCTTTTCACCAAAACAGCTGTGTAAGCACTAAGTATTGTGTGGCTACCACTAGGTAACTAATCTTATATCAACATTTATTAATAAGATCCCATGTCTGATTTGTGATAAAAAAAAAAGTGGATTCACTTTTTCTAAAAGAGAGCCATGGTCTCACATTGAAACTCATCTACTCAAATGTATACTACAATAACAGAGTCTTCATTTCCTGTCCATAATTCTCAGTGATGGCACACCATTGTTGGGATCCAACAGCAACCTTTTTTATGTGTTAATAGCTGAAATACAAACACAGTTCTCACAAAGCTAAGTGTAAACCATTCTTTCGGTTTGCATTAGTAACCCATGGTCTCACACCACCACTTATAGAATACCCAGAGGATCACAGTCAGAAGTCCTTTTCACTTCTATATGGACCCAATTAGTAAATTCCAATGAAGTCTCAATTATCTGTGACAGAGTGAAGAGCTGGTCCTGCACTACATGTTTTCTACTCCTCCTGAATATAAGAAAGAAATATAAGAAGCTAGTCTTCTTTCCATGATCTTGATCCAATGCATTCTCAAGGTTAAAAGACCACATAGTTCAATTGCACCATGTGTTCAGAACTTCCATAAGAGTATTTTTTAATAGGCTGCCTCTACCAGTGTCAGAGATCACTGTTGGTGGTGTGACAACACTGTGGTCTGTTCCAGGTGCAAAGACCACTGGTTAGGGTTAAGGAAAGATTATGGTTTGGGTTAAAAAGCTCTCTTGAAATCTCTTGAACCCACACGTCTTCAGTTCCACAGACGTGTGGGTTCAAGTTATTACCTCCTTAAAGTTAGGAAACCTTCAACGTCATGGCAACAGTACACAACAATCGTAGTTACAGACCCAACTCGACAATTGTAAACATGACACTTGCAGTCAGAATCTGTCTATGTAGCCATCCACCCAATCAGCCATCAAATGTCATGAAGCGAACTCTCTCCATTTCCAGTATATAATTGAGTCAGTTGGTATGTATCCTTAGAAGAAGGCGCATATTCCTCACACTTATCCTGTCAACATATTAGCCATTATTTGTGATGCTTGACAAGTACTTATTTACTTCTGTTTAGTTGTTTTGCTCACAGAGGTTTTTTTTGTAGAGGGAGATTAATTCCCTGACCTGCTTGACCCTTTATTAAGGAGTGCACTTCCCCTTAGAAATGTCTTTGCAGGTATTTGTCCTGCTGTAATGTCAGTTCCAAAGAAGGGAATGTCTACTTCATTAACAACATATATTTTTGATTATGCCTCTTGAAGGGGAATTTGATGAATACTTTTGTCAAAATACAATTGAATACTATTTACCTCATTTGTTCTGTTTTCCCTCTCTAGGAAAATGGAGGAGAGCTAGTGTTTTAAGGACTGTGAGGGCTTTTTCCAGTTATTATTTGCAGGTGATGAACCATTATAAAATCGCTTTCTCCACCATTCAAAGTAAAACACTGCCACCTCCGTTTATGAAAATGTGTTACCTAATAATAAATATGTCACCTCAGTGGATCATAATTACTACGGCCACTAGATGACATCTGTCACTCAAACTTAACTGTAGAATCTTACATTTTCAACCTATACTGTCATTTTTCTGTTTAGGATGGGTGGTCTCATATCTTTCCTGTAGGGTGACCATCATAATTTGACAACAACTGGAACAGATTCATTCAATGTCGTCTACCTCCCTAATGACCTCTGAGGCAGTGATTACTAATTATTACCAAACTTGCATCTTCACTTAATATTTTGGGAGCAAAGGAGAGCAATGACTGATGGATAACCACTATATGTACAATGTATATAAAAGAGTGTAAGCTTAGAATTAACATTTGTTTGTCACCTTTCTGCCAATTTTGTCAATTGTTAAAAAAAATACAAAAGTTTAGTTTTAGACAAACTAATATTAAGGAATAGAATAGTTGATGCTTTTCTATTTAATATTACAGAAAGTATGCTTTGAAAAGTGCTACACCATGGAGGATATTCATATTATATTCAGTTTGACTGACAACCTGGCAGTCAATCCATCCGAGAAACTCTTGTCAGATCCCAAGAGTGCTGCCATGACAACCATACTAATCAGAGCTCTGCAGCCTGATTACCATCGCAGAATTAATTGGAGACAGACACACATCAACCCATCAGGTCTTGGAAGTGTGTGTGTGACCTATCTTTATTAGGCATGCCAGGCTTATTGGCATTTTGCAACCCAGTCTCACATCAAAATGTGTAATGGCTATGTTGGTCCACGGTGCAAAACGTATTAGTTTTACATTAATGGCTCTTATATTGTGAGATGCCTGCTTTTTTTAACCTATTATTTTCTATTGGTCTGCATCCATGCATCAAAATGCATTTTTTATAACATTTCAAGTGTGCATTTAGAATCTGTATTCAGTGGATGTATATGATGTTTAATGTGTCAGTTATTACAAAATGTTTCAGGTCCCACCAGAAAATTGTTGGAATGCACAAACCTGAAGCTTGCATGTTGTTTGA
This sequence comes from Scomber japonicus, assembly GCF_027409825.1. NCBI lineage: Eukaryota > Metazoa > Chordata > Actinopteri > Scombriformes > Scombridae > Scomber > Scomber japonicus. Next base: position 22,465,032 of record NC_070593.1, on the reverse strand, counting down.
AATGTTAATGATGTAATTAATGATGTTCTTTGAATAAAACAGTAAGATTTGAGAGCTGTGGTGGGCAGACCAGAGGATCAGGTAAGTATTTCTTCACTGTCAGTTTCAATGATATCCTCAACAGTTCTTAACACAAGAACACGAAAGTGTCTTTGATAACTCATCAATACAATATGTTCATGTTTTAACTATTCAGCTTTAATCCTGAGAAATCAAGTTGTTTTTTATTGTGTGGCTAGTGAAAGATTAGCAATAAAGTATTACAGATTGGTAGTTACTGTACATCGGAAACAAAATACTGCACTGTATACTGAAATGAGAATGTGTGTATGCATAAAAAAAACTTCTAACTAAACAACATATACAGTCAATGAATATTAGCTAGAAATGGTTTACATTTTAAAGCTAAACATATATTGAAATATTGCACTTTCCAATGAGAATAAAGGATAAGGCAAAACGTGACTCTTTCAGTGCTATACATTGGTATTCATGGTAGATATGAATAGTATTGTGAGTGAGGATTTTCTCTCATTTTTAGGAAGTGTTTATCCTTCATTGTGTGGAAGATATACAACAGATTCTATGGTGGATCAAGGACACCTTTATTCAAACCTATGAACAGTTTAAACTATGTCAGCAACATGTGAGTGAACACAAGGGGCTGGAATTTGAGAAGAACCTCCGTGTGAAAATCTCTGTTCTCCATTGAACTCTTATTTCTTTCTTGTATTGGATAAAATAATCATCAAACCTGTTACCAAGTAGCAAAGAATTTGTATTTCTAGCATACTGCTGAGTTAGTATGCACATCGTTCAATTCAGGCTTCAAGCTATTTCATCAAGTTTGATACATTTCTTATTTTTCATGACTTTGTTTTATTTAAATCCAAGTATTAAGGAAATGTCTGAATGTGTACTACCTAAGACCTGCTTTTGGAAACAGTTCAAAAGTCATTGAAGGGTTTTGACTGTGAATGTCTTCAAGCAAGTTTTTGCCAAAGCAGATTTTTTTCTTTCATGTCACGTCGGTTTAGGTTTATTGCATGAAAATCCCAGATTTGGTTAAATTAATCTGGCAAGCTTGTTTCAAGTGGTAATTGTGCACATGAAGTTTTCATCTCAGTAAAGAGGAAAGATTGAGGAAGGGAGCTCATAAAACCTTACATTCTGAAAATTACAATGGTGAGCATGCAGCTGATAAGGAATATATGAACAAAATAAACAAAATGTAAAACATATATGGATTAACTGAATATAAACTTCATTATTTCTCTATTCAAGGACATTGTATTGAATGTTATGGGAAACCATAGAAGGAAACCTGTGAGGTAGTTTGCAGCAAGGAAACTGAACTGTCAAATTGCTGCACTTATTTTAAGGTATAGGCTTGTGGCTTTATTTCAATATGAAAACCTCAGATCAGCATCTAAAGCAAAAAGATCCAGACTGGATCGTCCATACTTTTAACTACAGAGACAAAAAAAAGTGATCAAAAAAGCCAAACGGTACCTTTTTAAGTCTCTAATTTTGACATTGGCATTAACTTTCAAAAGACAAAATGTAATTTTAAAGTAACCAACCTCTCAAAAAGTAAGTGCTCTCTGTTATGTTATGCTAATATAATAAGCCAACATAGTAATGATTAGTTTTCCTGCCATATTTACCTATCAATATCTCTCCATTAAATAAGACATGCCTCTCAGGGAGTTTTTGTTACAAGCAACCAAGCACAACTTTACACAAACAGCTGTTCCTCTGTGGATGGGAGTATTAACACTCCTCTAAGCAGGTAAACACACGTAAACAGTTGCCAAAAGACACACTGAAACTAAAGCCTCACACACACATATTCTTTGTTGATCCCATAGTTTTAAACTATACGGAGTAGTTGTAAACAGCCTCCGCTTGATTCAATGAGCTGAGAATGTTTTCATGCATAATGAGGCCTGGTCACATCTGAATAATTGATAGGAGAAAATGGATTTGGGAATCCATTGTTATTTCTCCTCTGAGCAAAATAACCACGTTCCCAAAGCAAGACACTGCTGAAAAATTTATACCGGAGAGAGGGCAACAGGGGACAAAGAGAGAGTGTGTGTGTGTGTGTGCAAGGGAGAGAGAGAGAGAAAGAGAGAGAGTGAGAGTCAACATAGTTTAGTGTTAATTAAATCAATATTCACATTTACCTGAAGCGCCCTGATGTTGCCCTTCACGCTTCCTGCCCAGTGTTTCCTTCTGTTCCTAATCCACACCTCTCCTCTTTTTTCCCTCTCTATCCTCTCCTCTATTCCTCCTTCTCCTCCTCCTCCTCCCATAACCCCTTCTTCCTCCTTTATTCATTCCATCTCTGATCTTTTGCTCACAGGGTGCAGCTAACATTGTAGCATTGGATTTTTTTTGCAGCCTAATGTGTGAATTAGTATTTTATATGCTGGTTAGGGTTAGGGTTCAGTTCAGTTCAGTTCAGTTCAGTCTTAATATGACCATTCCCTTTTTTTAAAAAACAACCTATATCCAATTACTACTTCTAATATTGTATAATATCTACCTAACTGAAGATGTTACTGACCCAAATTATTAACTCTTTTGTAAGCAATAAAAATATTCTACAGACATGAACTCATATGGCGATTTATATTTAGCCTTAAAAAATATGAGTGCCATATTTTTGCCTTCCATTGCCACATTTAACACATAGTTTACTTTAGCCATCTCATGTATGAGTAAGGATCCAATAGGCAAAACAGCATTTTTGCAGTGTGTTCTGTCTGTCATGTTTGAAAAAAAGCAAAAACAGGGACATTTTTCATGCCACTCCCTGAAAACTGCATGAATATCCAACTCAGACACCAGCGACAGTCTGTTTCCACTGTGCAGCAGCAGCATGTAGTCCCTTCACAAAGGTGACAGCTAGAAGCATGTCAGCACCTCATGCATATTACAAAATTTAAGTCTAATTTCAGACATACCATAGCCTAAATAAATAATGGATTCACTTTTAGAAACAAGTGCCATTCATCTGGTAATACATGGACTACAACAGTCTTCAATCTTTAATAACAAGCTCAGGTGAAATGCAGTCAACAATCACAAGGACAGTTTGACCCCATAAAATGAGTAAATGTCTGCTTGGACCATGTATGGAAACCACTAATTAAACTGGATGGTAGTTTAACCTGTGACTATGAAACCATCACCTACTAATGCACTTCAAGGTTTCCTATGTGTTCCTTTGCCGAGGGTCACATCTTATTCCAAGGTGACTAAGTGTTCAGAAATGACATGACACTCCTGCAGCTCTCCTGCAGCTTTATCTAATATCCACAATCCATTTCTACACTCAGTGTGTCTCATATTTTCACCCCTTGACCTATGTGACTTTGTCAAGCTTCTGCATGGATCAGTATGTCTGTGATGTATTTTTAAGGAGAAAAATCAGTCGTAAAACTTTATGTGAACTTTAATTAATGGCCTGGCTTATACAATGATTTTTGCGTCATTTAAAACTCAGATGACTCAGAAACTACTATACCAGTGTTAAAGGATAATTACCGTTTTTACAACCTGGACCTTATTTCTAGCATAAACTATGATCATTTACTCACCCAGACAACTTTGGTGTCATTTTTGTGTCTTTCGGACGAAATACTCAAATTAGCTCCAGTGTTGCGCCGCATATATATCTGTATAATGCGAGTACACGGGGCACCGAAGCGCAGCCTCTATATAACACATTATCTGCCGCGAAACTAGTTCATTTCACCAATATTTTGTTATGATACGTTAGTGCCTTTCCCCTCTAAGCTCACCTCCACCTTTACCTGAGTAAATGATCGTATTTTATGCTAGAAATAAGGTCCAAGTTGTAAAAAAAATGGTAATTATCCTTTAATTCTGGTATTAGAAGCAGCAGGAGCAATAGTGGTGTTGCAGGTAATAGTAGTGATAATACAGTATTTGTATGCAGACTTCACTCTTCATATTTTGCTCCCTGATATTGACTTTGTTGACTGACAAGCTGTAGTCTTGTCTGTCAAGTGTGTGCTGGCCTGAAACGGTGAGCTTGTCCCTCTTTTCAGTCATGTAGACTTTGCTTATTCCACAGGCTGCCCACTGCAATTAAATGTATGGCATTCATTCCTGAGTCATTTTACAGATGTCTTCAAACTGCCCTGCTGGAATCCAAATGAATTGCTGTCAAGTGCCAAACATAGGTATGTGTTTCCCTTGACGAATCAATGTCAGAGAGGCACAAAAGCAAGAAAAAACAAACTTTAACAGAACTTCCTGATTGTTAGGGTCTTTTTCATTAACATATACTGACCCCTGCAACAGCATGAATATAATTAAGAACCTGAAAAAGGCTGATAAACTAAAACAACAGCCTAATTATGTTTGCAGCAATACATTAATTAATAACAATCATAATCCAAATAATCATTTGTGTGATGTGCTACGCTTTTTATTCTCTTTGAGTGCTACCCTTTTATCGACAAGCCTTTCACTAAGCACGTATCATACAGAGGCAATGTTAAAGCATGCTAGATTCATTCTCTGTCATCACAAACCACCTTTTTGTGGCTGTTCCATTGATGCTAAAGAAACCCTGACTGTCCTGTCTTGGTTGTTTGAAGCTGTGAAATAAAATAAAAAACCTATTTCACTGCAATGCTCCCAAATTTCAACCAATAAATGCATTTACTTTTCATAAACATCAAACTGGGTACTCGGATCCATTTGTGGTGAAAGCACACATTTGAAGGACTGGAATTTTACTTGAATTGAACTAAAAAGCTGATTTTTCTTTTTCTTTTCTTTTTCGCGGTAAATGAAACCAAGGTTTTTGGCTAACTGGTCAAAGACTGGTTTCAACTCAGTTTTGGCAGTAAAAAAGAAGTTGACACATTGGTTCAAAATCAAGCTTTAGAAGTGTAGAATTTTTTGAACTGCTTTGGTGCTGCTAAGATATTTACCTTCTCTCCAGCCTTGCACTTAACACACAGGCATAAACGTGGTATTGATCCTCTCATATCTAGGATAAAGCATATCTTCCCCACATTTTGAACAATTTCCATATGTGGAGAGAACATTAATACTTTATTCACCCTTTAATTTAAGGATACTAGCATAAGCTCAATCACAGAATAAGAATGTGTTGAACTTCTAAAGCTAAACCACACTCATTTATTTATTCTGTCTATTTTAAATAATACAGACCCAAAATGTTTTTGTAAATTGGAGCAATTTAGATTCCCTACTTGGGAAATCCCTAGTTCCATTCTACTTGGTTTCCAACAGTGCTGTCTTGATATAAAAAGCCAGAGATGCAACCTCTAATGCATCAACAAAGACATAGAGAGTCTTGTCTTTTTTTACACTTCTCTTCTGTGTTTTGTTGACAAAAATATAAACTCCTACAGGGATTAGAAATGGGAAAACCAGTGGAGACAAGCAGGACATGGATGTAGTGGATCCAGCTCCCTCTTTGTGGACTTCATTTCAATTTGGACAACATCACATCACATTGATATTCCTCTATCATCACCAGTAACATCCCAGGTGGTATTCAACTCTTGCCAATAACTGTTAACCTCTGACACCCATCACATGGGAAACACAGATTTCCTTTTTTGAGGCTGCAGAATTGAGCAGGTGACCCTTTCAATCACATACTCATCCCTGCTCAACCAGCCAAGTGCTCTGAATTATGTAGAGGAAAGTGACAGAGAGAGACAAAGTGAGGTGGAGAGAAAGTGACTGAGCTGGACTCTTAAGATGTATGGCTCGATACTTCTGAAATCCATGTTTAAATAAACATCACAGAGAGAGAGAGAAGGTGGGAGCCATGCAGAGTCAGCTCAGCCAAGTCATACATTATTCCTCTTGGCTTCTAGCATATCAAGCTGCCCTGATTCATCCTAGATGTCCATGTATACATCGTCCAATGCTGGAAATATGCATGCATATACCTACTGTAAATTCCCACTTTCTCACTCCTATGCTCTGCTGCCTTGAATTGACTGACTGCATGTGGTCTTCAGGTGGATGCCAATAATAATCTCCATCTCATTTCTCTCCTAGCATCTCTGAATATAGCTACATGGGGTCTGCAGCTGACTGATGAAAAGAACATGTGAGTTTCTCCTTTCTGTGTCATCCTGGATGTGACAGGAAGGGGACTGAACATGTTGTTGTTAATGATCACCTGCGTGTCTTGTTCTTGTCTGACCTGTCTTCTGTCTCTCGCCTTTTCCTTGACAGCATGGGGCCTGAAGTTGAACGCGTGTAACCTTCATCTCACACAGTAATATATCGTATATGATAGAGATCATGTTTTTTTAATCTTTTTTTTCCTTAAAGCTGCATGAATCAATTTGGTTACTCTCCAAGTGATGTGAAAGTATGACCAGACTTGAGTCCTCTTCAGCTCTACGAAGTGTAACGTTATCTATAAAGCACATGTCAAACATATTGCAAAATAATAATTATAATATAATATAAGAACAGGACTTAGCAATAAAGCTTGGCATGTCTCAAGTCTAAGATCTTCAGGTAGTTTGTTCCTGATGTGAGCAACATCAAAGCTATAGTAAAACATTTAGCATCTGAAGAGCCAAATATTTCCCTCAGTGTTGTGTTTAGTGGTTGTTCTGCTTTCCCCAAATTGTTAAAAGGTCAGTTAATGTTGCTTTAAGAGCTGTGAAGTAGACCTAATCTTTAATATATTTAATATTTGAACATTCTCTATATTATTAAGGTCATTCATTTAGCAAAAATCAAATGACTCAATACATTTTCACATGCCTTTTTTTTAGGTAAGTTTAATTAGTGATACGGTACATGATTTAATTAAAGCTGTCTTCATTGATTTTTCGCTCTCTTTGGGGCAGTGAAACAAGATAAAAACACAATAATTGCGGTCTTTAGCTTGCAAAATACATAAACACTTAGATGTTAACTTTGTTTGCTAAGTAGTGTATTGTGTGTGGCGTTTTCATTCCAAACTGCTGCCTGCTGTAGCTGCAGATGGGGACTGATTTAGGAGTCGAGATCAGTTTAAATAGGTTGAAAAGCTCAGTGTAGGTAAAAAGGTGAGGAGATCTGCAGTGTTGGGTGGTTTTTTATGGGCAACACTACACACAGTCATTTGATCCTTTGATAATATGAAAAATATTGATTAATACAGCTTCAGAGTCAATACCTCAAGAGAAATACATGACAAGGTGAAAAGTCAGAATTTTTTATAACCTGTACACGAGCAAAGGCAAAACCTCTCAGTACACAAATTATATAGGCCAGGACTGAATAAACAGCTCCAGAGTTGTAGATCTCTCTCTCTCTCTCTCTCTCTCTCTCTCTCTCTAGTCTGAATATGACCCTCTATGCAGCCCATCTCCCTGGTGGACTCATATTTCTGTAAATATTCATGACCGGTGGGAAGGGTCTAAAGGTGATTGTGTGCCACGCTCGGTCAATTCAGTCGTCAGACCAAAACATGACGACCATACATATACATCAGGGGGAAGATCATAAATATTAAATTGATGAGTTTAGCAGTTTGAGATTCTCCTCAGAGCTCTCTGGGTAGGTTGTGACTGGGCGATCAAGTTTAAAATAGAATTGGACTTTGAGGATTTCCATCTGAGGCTGTGACTGTGACCTTTTAAAATGCTATAACCAAACAAATCTTTGCCACTGTACCTGAGACACTTTCACCACTACAAAGCTCATTACAAGAGAGTAATCAACTCCAATGAATTAAGTGTAATTTAACTCAAAAACCCCACTTGTCTTGAGTCATCCAACCTCAATCATAAAACTTGAAAAACACCTGAATGTGATCAAGTCAATGGCCATGATACATTTATCACCTAATGAGTTTATGAGTGCCTGAGTGTGCAAAAACTCGAACGTCTGTAGGGAAATTAATTTCAGTGTGCTGGGAAGAATCTAATTCTTTTCAAGCCATAATTTTCACCACCTGTCTAAATGCGAACAGGTCCATTAGAATCAGTGTGAAAGATTGAAACCATCCAGCTATTTAATGGTTTTATATTTGCTTCGTCACAAGCTTGAACCTGCCTCAAAAACACAATTGATAAGAAGCCCTGCAACAGAAACCAGAGCAACTAAAGAGCTTTGCAGTTTAATAAATGATAACAGTAATGCATTTTATTTTGTACCGCACTTTTCATTCATAGTGAAACTTAAAGTGCTACAGTACTAATAGCATACAGTACACAACATAAAGACAATTAGCAAGAGTTTCAAAGACAGCAAGGTTAGGTAGAAAGGTTTTGGAGGTCTGTAGAAAGGTCTGTGCTGCCCTCAAATAGTTAGGAAGTATGTTCCACAATTGATAATATTCCCTGCTGTCTTAACCAGACTAAAAAGTTGAGCCTTAAACTTCACCATTAGGTTTTCAATCTAGCTGGTAATACCATAATGTAAAATGGACTCCATGGAAGCTCTATAGAAGAAGAGTAAAACCTTCCTGCAGACACTAAAACCACTGAGTCCAACGAAGGACATGAAAGCGTTGATGGATTCTTGCGCAGACACTTGGGTGTGCCAGTTGAGATTACTGTCTATATGTATAGTTAGTGACCTGTTTGATGTCTGACTGCAGCACAGTGATATTTAAGCAATTAGCATGCTTAATAGTACCCTTTTTGAACACTAGGCTATGGAGCAATGTGGGTCAAAGTGGGTCTTAATTTGTGACACGCATGCAAGCCAGCATGCAGGCAATGTGATTTACATTCTTGCCGTTGGTTTCACACTGTTCAACTGGTAGAGCGCAAAAACGCATAGCAGCAGGCTATTAAATGAAAGGAGGAAAAAGACTGCAAGCTAGCAAATATTTATGTAAACAATAAAGATTTTGAAGTATTTAAAAATCAGTTTTGCAAATGTTTAATTTGGAAGAAAATGGACTCGACTTGTTTGGACCTTGAGGATACACAAAATGCAGTGAGAACATTGAATGTAAACATGACTTTTATTTACAAGAGTATGCCACAGGGTACCTTTAATATTCATTAATTGTATAAAATCAATATTTCTGTGCTTATCTATACAGTAACACTTCAGACTTATGACTTTTTAAATGAATTAAAACTGAATTTAATTAAGCCCTGCCTGCTTTTAGGGCAAATTAGTGTCTGCCTCAAGGTGCTATAATATTGAATATAGGCAAACAGATAATGAACCATTTCATGAGAATTATCTAAGCTATTAAACTGATATTGGTGGTACAGGAAACATGTCCTCTGTGTTCTTTTCTCAATAACCTTCAGAAAGGAAAGGGCAGAGAAAAGGAGATAGCAGGCAAGAAAAGGGGAGTGGGAGGGAGAGGTGATTAACTGCCTTGAACTTTAACTGATAACAAGCTGGTCATGTGTGCTTAGCATATGTAAAACCCATTCTTTCTGCTAATAAGGCTCCTGTCCTGCTCTCTCGCTCTTTCTCAATGTGTCAGCCAGGAAGCCCCCCCCCTCATGTATGATAGAATATCACCAGCAGGCCGAAGGCCACTGGTAGACAATAACCCCTCATAATTCAGTATCTGCAGTTGTGCATATTGTATGACCAGGGAACAACTGCATACTTTTGAATCAATACAAACACAATACTGCTTAGACTGTGTCCCTGATGCTGACTGTGTAACATCTGTGTTTTTTGTTCTTTCCCTTCTTCATAACTCACTTACAGTACTTTTTGAATGAAGGCAATGTGATAATTTTATTACGCATTTCCTGTTACAATAATTCATTTGTGATTCAAAATAAGACTTTATTAGGCCTCTAAATAAATATTCTCTTGATCAGTGGTGCAAGAAGTAGTAACACCCTTTACTGCAAGTAATACCCATACAATATTAAAGTACTCCATTACAAGTAAAAGTACACTGCATTTTCCTTTTGTAGCTGGTCAAGGTGGTACTCTATTAGCTTCATATACAGTTAGACATAGTTAGGTTTGTTTCCCTTGTTTTGTCATATGGGTTCATGACAAAATTCATATTCATATTTTAGACATTTTTCCTAATCTTTAATCTGAAAAGTTCAGTTTAATATTTTTTCATTTGAGTCACCATACCACTGGTTTAATTTTTAACTTGAATTTTTATGAAAAATTTAAATCTGACCACTAGTCTGCCACTAGTGACAAAAGTTGTCAAATAAATGTGGTATAACATAGCATAGGCTACATGTTATACCAAGTAATGGAAAAGCACCTCAAAACCAAAAATGTTATTCTTTGGAGCAGAGGTCACTTATAGGCAGACCACGGCCTATATCCAGACCCAGACACCGTCCTGTCCGGACCAGGACCTGTAACTGATGAGGATTGTTACATTTTGTCTGAACGTTTCTATTTTAATGGGCACAGATTCTCCAGCTATTAAAGTAAAAGTAGAGCAGCCTTCGGAAACTCACAGAACAGAAATAGAATACAAATAAATGAATTCTACTGTATTTATTTGACAGTATACAATCTACCCATTAGACACAGACACTCATGTAACTACAATGCTTCTTCAAAGTACTGAAAAATTAGAGACATTATGATGTTCTGGACTTTCACTTGAGTACATTTTCCAAAAATGGACCTCAGTGAGTTTTAATTGAATACCCCTGCTTTAGAAGCTCAGTGCTTTCTACTCATTCTGGTTCATGTCCAAATAAGGTAGATGGTCTGGGTTTAGGGATGGGCAGAACATAATAAGAGGTCAAGAGTCATATATGGCTTGGGGCACTTACCTTCCTGTGTCTAGGGAATGTATAGCTCTCGTGTAACATGCTTGTGGGTATTTGCTGTTGGCTACAATCATATAAGCTGATATCTACCAATCACAGATCATTTCTTTGTTCTTTCTAAAACCATAATAGATTAGGTTTGTGCTTTGCTTATTGAGACGAGCTAATGCCAATCTGTATTTGTGTTCTGTCTCCTAATTGTACAATAATCATTTTAATATTCAACTCAGAAGTGTTTTGTGTATTATTTCATATGCGTTTAGTGCTTTCAAACTGTTTCCATGACAGCTCACCCTATTGTTTTTATCCATCAAACTGATAGCACCAATGTTATGCATGACTACTATCCAGTTCCCAATAATCATTCACACATGAGTATATGGAAGATGTAATATCACATGAAGAGTAATGAGTTTATAAGTACAATACAAATGGGAAACAAAGAGAAGTGGTCCATGTTTTCCACAATTGAGTCACTCCAGCATTTGCATTGCTGTGTTCTCTCTCTCTCTGACACACATAGAGACACATAACCCCACATACACTGCAGCATATCCAATTAGTGTCAGCGTGTGCTTCACTCTGACTTTTGTAACGTGCTTTTGCTATTGTAGTCATATTGGTCCCACTGAGATAGACAAAATCCATCAATGCACACACTGTAACTGAAATTGATTGCAACTATTTTGCCAGCATCTCTCTTGACATATTGTGCAATCTAATCTGGCAGAGAGGCTTTATTTTTTGGAATACTTCTACTTTTATAACAAATAAATGAACAAAAGTAATGGGGTGTTATGAGGTGAAAGCTGAGGGATCCAAAAGAGTTAGTCTGGAGGTTATAATTGTGACTCTCTCACAGTGATTTAGATTTTTGGTGAGAAATATGCCAGGGGGACAAGAAAGACAACTGCACCTGTCAAATTATCTTAATATTTCTCTTTTTTACAAACTCCCACAACTGATCTCTCTTTTAGGCTGCTTATATCAGACAGTGGTATTTTGGTTTCTAATGCAATTTGTACACATCCAGGACAAATTGGTTTTTCAGTTTTCATCAATAGGACCCTGATGGTAAACTGAGACTGCAGACATTACATCAATAAGAAGAGCTTTATTGTGCTGCCAATTTCATTTTTCTGCTTAGGTCTGTATTCTTTCACTGTGGGAATCCTATTTCATAATGATAATAGAAAAGAATTTGCAGTTCCTGTCAACTAACATCTGGTAGGTACACATCACCACATAGCTAAACACTCTAACTCAACTGAAGTCACTCTGTCGCTCAAGTTGTTTGAAGTAATGTGAAACTGTTCATTAACCAATGAACCAATGCAAAAGTGTCATGTGTGAAATAATATAAATAAATATTGCAGATACAATGAGATATGAGCAGTAATAATTTCTATGAGCAATTACCTTGTTAGATAAACTAATCTACTCACTCAATAAAGGCTCCTCGAAGGCTTACACAGGTGGATTGAGCCTTGTTCTTCAATTTTGCAAAGACCTCATATCTTCTCACTCATATTAGTTAGTCTAAGTTGTTGAAATAGGATTTGATGGGCGGATGGAGCTGGATTAAATGAAAGGTCTTTAACCCTGCACTAGCTTGCGTAACAGGACAAAAAGCAGCTATACCTCTGACCTAATCACGCGTCTACAAACCAATGAGAATACAAACATCTCAAATAACAGGAAATGACTTCATTCTACTTAATGGCCTACAGGAGGAGCTACAACACTTAAACCTGGCCATAGCAACTGGTCTAACAATACCATACAATGACACAAAGCAGGGATAAGTGTTATTTTGAGATAGAGTCTGCAAACGTGCTTACTGTGACAATGCTATACCAACTTGATGGAGCTGGTTCTTGACTGACACAGAGGAATCTATCCCTCAGCTAAATCTAGAAAGAAAAATAAGCCTACAACTCCTCCATCCTGAGTATGCTATCCACCAGGAAATGACAACCAGATGTCCAGAAATGATAAGTAATACCATGAAGGATTGAGTGACTTCTCTGTGGTACCACATTTTGGGATGTCTTGGTTAGTTGGTTGCTAAAGGCTCTTTTCTGGTGCAGGGACCAGTCAGAGAGTCAGAGACTGAAAGTTAGATAAATCGAACTCCATACCCGTCCATCTGACTTCCTCTCTGGTCATCCTATAAGCTTTGACTGGCACAAGTCAGAGATGCTACAGTGGATGGACTACATAGAGGTATATTGAGGGAAAGTTGACTGATGGATTGAGCCAATACAGACAGGTCTCCAGGTTGATAGAATGATTGAAAAACAGAGTGGGAGACTGAAAGAGATGTGGATTGATGGAGAATGATCGATGGATAGGGTCTCTGAGCAGAGCTCTCTTAACTTGAGAACAAATCGCTGTGAAGCTGTCTGATAGCCAGAACACTCTGTCTCTTTCTCCATCAGATCTGTTGTCTCTATCTGTCATCCATCAGTCCTGTCCTTAACAGACAGAATTATATAATTCAACTACCTTTGGACAACCAAAAAGCTCCTACATGTTTGGGCTAATATACAGATCATCCTCAAATGAATTTGACAGTGTAAAATAAGAGCATCACAGCAGAAAATACTTTTCTACTTTTTCTGTTGTTTTATGTTTGTATTTGATGTCTCCCTTGGTGCAATGTCTAGCAAAATGTGCAGCATTGACTTGACATGCAAAGGAGGAGCATCAGCCAAAGCAGGATGAGAACCTAATTCACAGCCAAGCTCAGATGCTCTGCAGTCCCACAGCTCATAGCTCAAGTTACAACAGTCCTGGAATAATCAGGATAACCACATCAGTCACACAGTGTATTGTCAAGAGGAAGTGGTCCACACTAATGCTGTGTTATGCTCCAGTAGGTTAGCAGTCTTTCAGTGTCATACAGTAGCACAGCAGTTTATTCAACATCTGTTGTGAAAATCTGTTTTGCAACCCAATCAATTTATGAGATTGTAAAAGCAGATGAGCAAGTGTCACTCAGTACGTAATGAGGAATGATTGTTTTTGGACAAGTGTCAAATCATGTTTGAGTCTTAATTTGTGAATGCATCTTTTTCTCTCAATTTCAGCCATCCATCCAGTCTAAACTGCATTTTCTTCCCCCTAAGAAGAACTTTCTCAAAATGGCCTCCAGATTGTGTAAAGCTAAAGTCTGATTTTTCAATGTGTACAGAGACAACTGAGCTTTTGAAACAATGATGTAAGCTGCCCAGTTAAGGTCGGGGGTTGTGTGCCAGTAAAATGGACTACAACTTGTTGTGATCAGTCATTTTGAATGTCACTGCCATTAACCAGTATTTATGTTGAATTTGTCAAACAACGTTGTGATCGTAATTTTTTTTTCTTCCTCACTGCTGTGCAGCAGCTTGGAAATAACAACTGTTTAACAGGTAGTTTATGAGACGCGATCCCCCCACAATTTTATACTCATCTGTCTTCTGACAACTGACACAGAGAAAAAATGGAAATGACAACTTTATTGTGACGTGCTCTAAATTAAAACACATTAAGGGAACAGGAGGGCAGTGATGAGAGGTAGAACAGGCTGTCACTCAACAGAGCAACCGGCTGTCTCTGTATTATATGTCTGTTTTATGGAAGTTAAGTTCAGACAACAACTTTCTGTTGTTTCTAACTTTTTCTGCAATCATCACTTTAAATGTCGATATACTGATGATATAGCACAAGTGTTGTAATTAACCTGGGCTCCTTACCAGATGTTGGTTGTGATACAGTCTTGTTGTTTACCAGCTGGAAAGATGTTTTTTTTTTTTCTTTTTTCACTCACTGAGTGAGTCAACATTAGGTGAGAGAGCACCATTTGACTGACTGATCTACTGACTGACCTGAATTTGGCTCCTGATGTGTTGTCTCGTGGTGTGTGCATCACTGTCACACTGTTTTTCCAACAGCTATGTAAGACACTTAGGGACTCAAATTGTACTGGATGTACATTCACATTGTGTTGTTGTGTACAACCTCAGGGTTGGCACTCAGATATCCTGCTTATTTTTAAGCTTTGACTTTTTCTACCTCCAATTTACAGCTAATAAAGTATTTCCTGCACTATTGCATCTACACTACTCTATCTTTCATACACAACATGGTGTGCACATTTTTTTGTTCAATCTTAAATAGCTGGGAATTCAGTTAGATAGCAATCTTACTTATAAACCTTGTGGAACAGCTGATGCAGAATCTGAAGACAAACATCACATTAAAGCATGTTTTTCTCTTAAGGACTATAACACCAATTGCAATAAACCATAATTTCTGTGCCTGTGACTATGGGGATATTTTTTACCCCCACACTGCTCATTCAACCTCAAAACTACATGCACTACTGATGCAGTTTGTCACTGTTACCTTTGCACAGGAGATAAATATCATCACATCATAGTGTACAATGAAAAGTTGGCTGGTCCTCACTAGTAGAGCAACTACACTCTAACATCATCTTATCTCACATTTATATCTATTGTACATCAGAGCAGATCTCAGGACTCTTGACACCCAACAACTAAATACTGAACTTATATATTATATAAATCAAAAGAATTACAGAGGACATTACAGTACAACTGTACGAATCTAGACTTTCAAGGTTTTTTAGAGATGTGTGTGATTTTCACTGATGCTGTTTTATATTTTTGTTTATGTATGGCTGTGTTTTGTTGACTGATTAAAGGTTATAATAACTAAGGGACTAGTTTTGCAGAAGCTCAGCCTGCGAAAAGCTGTATAATGTCTTTACAATCATTGTGTTGATATCGAAGTTTATCTCAGCTTGGGCTTGGAGACTTTTATGGATTGTACTGATATAGGATCCAATGTTTAATCCATACTAGAGATTTAAATCATGGAAGTGCAATGCTAAAATGCTGAAGTACCATTTTAAAGAAATACAATAAGTAAGTCAAGATTTCAATGAGATCCAGAGCCACTGTAAGTACACTTTCTTTTTCCTGCATCAGCACTGACCACAGTAATCTGCAAACCTATCCACGACACCCCTGCAGGATTCTGGGCTGAAACAGCAGGAGGTGAGGGAGCATCACTTCACTGGCTGGCTGTAAGCTTTACTGCATATCTTAAAATCCGTACAGCAAGTCATTACATGGACTTGCACTCTAATACCCAACCAATTTACTTCAACTTTACACCCGGCTCTGGCAAGACCAGGCTCTTATCCGTCCCTGTCATTTCCAAAATGTGAGAAGGTGGTAGGTCATTTCATTTTATGGAAACAGTCTGCCTTGCCATGTTATGGAACTAGAGGCAGAGCAGTTTCTATTTTTAAAATGAGAGAGAAAAAACCTGTTTGTACAGTGTGTCCTCTACCTGAGCCGTACACATCAAGCCCCTGTGTCATGATCATTTATGTCTCAATGGGTGTCTGAGGGTGTGCTGTCACTCAGCCATTAACACCCACAGTGTTTAGCTGTGCTAGCTAACTGGTCATTAAAATTCACTGGTGTGTATGTGTGTAGGAGTGAGTGTAGAGAGAAAGAGGAACGAAATGGACTGGACAATAACAACAATGCTATTTCAATCATTAGCTATGTTTAGTCCAGCTGGGTTTCAAATGGGGTTGTCTGCATCTGCATGTGTTAGCCAGTAAGCCAAGACACAACAAGATTTGAAAATAATGAGCACATAATGGGACATGAAATTAGTGTGAGTGCTGGAGAGAAAGAACAGGAAGACAGACAACTGACACTTTCCTCGTTGCTGCATGTTGATCATTTAAATAGGTAATTATTAAAAAATGCGTAACGGCTTTTTCATGATGCAAAGGAAATTCGCCTAGAGGCTTTGCTGGGTGCATGGCCTTGATATAAACAGGTAAGAACTCATTTACATAGGAGCTATTATTGCTGCTCTTGTTGTTGTTGTTGTTGAACATAGATGGGCTGCCAGCTTGTTAAGTCATTGACTCAATAAAAATATAAATTAATACAAACAGAAAACAATAGTATAAAAGAAGAGAGACTAAAGAAAGTCATCTAAAATGATATTTTTTGCAATAATTGGCAGACAGAGCTGAGGAACAGGTGAATATTTTATTCAACTCAAATGGCAGAGAGAAAAAATACCTGAACTATTGGATGATTCTGCCAATTGGATAGTAATGCCAATATTCAACACCTTTCCCACATCAGAATTGGCAGGCTTCATCCGACAATTTGTACCACCATCTCCATACAGAAAGATTATTGATATCATTTAAAGCCTACGCTGGCCTTAAGGGTGAGGAGGCTGAGGCAGTGGATGGGTTTGTACAACAGGGACTTTCATCTTAGAGTTGGTGCCCAGTTACAGACCAGCATCTATATTTTTTCAAATCAAAATGTATACTGTACTTGACAAGCGATATTATACAGATGTTATACAGAAATGTTCTTAAACTTCATCCTGGGATTTTGCAGAATCATCTGTTATCACTGATTTCATGCTTTCTTCTCCCTTGTCAAAACCTGGTGCCTACATTAAATAATGTTAAAATAATTTTATTAATTAACTGCTGACACCTTACAGTGCAAACAGAATATTTCTGTAGCAAGCAAGCATGTTATTGATGAAGTTCTGATGCACCACTATGCTTACAGGGCTGGCAAACATCTGGATGTGGATGGGCTTATTATTACTGATATAGTATTGAAAATAAAATGTTAATCACTCATCACATATGTGTAGATAATGCAGTGCAAATCCACTCTGCCAGGCTTTACTTTTTGCCTTCAAATTTCCTTTTTACAAAAGTTAACAAGGTTTACCAAAAAAAGGATCACAATTGATGCAACACAATCAGGTATATGATGTTTTTCTTCCTTGTCAGAGCTCCCTTTTTTCCCTTTTTTCCCTTTTTTAGATCTCTAAACAGATTTTGATGTGTAAAATCAATGCAGTTTCCCATTAAAAACTTTCTAACTGATGGTTCCAACTATGACAGTGTTATATAGTCTGAATCTCATGTGTTATTGTGTTATAGCATTGACCACCGCACCTCAGGGCACTCCTGTTACAGCAGATTGGAATAAGAGGCGTGCACATCCAGAGGGTATGAGCAATGAAAAGTAGACTGCATGCATTTCTGGTGTCTGGATAGTCATTGAAGGGGATGAGCAGATTAAAAGGTGGCTGAGCTGGAGGAGAAGGATACCAGTGTCCTAAAGTCCACTCTCAGCAGGAGGCGAGAGCGGCGGTGTGTGTCTGCCAAAGGGGAAGGATGCTTATTCTCGTTTGGTACAGCACTGTGGGCGGTCTTGTACTCAGCGCTGGTCATGTGAGGGCGTGATTAAACAGTCTGTTCTGGGAAATCAGCTGTCATGTTCAGTATGTCTATATAGCAAACTTTGGCCACATTTTAAACCAAACAACAAAAACAGACGAAATAGGAACAGTGAGGGAGGAGCAGTCAAGGGGATGAGATAAACGGAGAAAATGGATCAGAGGGTGTGATGAGAAAAAATGTGAGAATTTAACAGAAGTAGAGAAGAAGAGAATAGAGAGCACAGTGTAGTGTGTGTTACAGAAAGGAGGAGAAACGAAAAAACTGAAAAAAAGAATGAAATAAAAGTAGAGAGCAATGAGAGGGCAAATGAAAGAAAAGAGGAGGAAGGAGAGGGAAAGAAAAAAGAGTGGGATGATCTATCTATCTCAGTTCCTGTCCAGCTGCTTAGGAGGGACTGCAGTGTCTAACACACACACACTAACGCGCACACACACTAACACACACCAGACAGCCTATTCTGCCGATGGCTGACACAGATACTGCAATGCAGAGAGAGATGAGGGGAGGGAGCAAGGATGGGAGGGTGCCAGTGAAAAGCAATGGGAGGAGGTAAAGAGGGGATGGGAGAGCGATGGAAAGGATGAAAGGACAGATGAAGACGAGAGAAGTCAACAGAGGGGTGAGGAGGGTGACTGAGTAAGAAGAGGGAGCGGAGACAAGGTTGAAGTGGATGATGAGGAGGGAGGTGAACATCAGAATGAAAAGACTGGGAATAAGGGAGGGGCTGAAATATGAGTAGGGAGACAAGTAAGAAGTTAATGGATTTGAGGTATAGGAAGAGTGCACTGTCACTTAGAACATAAAAATGAAAAAAAGAAAACAGTGCATAATGTTGATTTACCTAAGCTCAGCGTTTAGACATAATGATTTGACTATTTTAGAGGAACAACATGTCTCATTTTAACATTATATAAGGTCATTACCATGGTAAGTAAATACATTTGCCAGCTTCTACTGTTCAGATACAGCAGGGGAAGTGAGGATGCTCTTCTTTCAGAAACAATGGGGCTAAAGTGATACCTGTGTGCTAGCTAGCTCAGTCCCTCCTCTCACTGCAACAACTGTTTGACATATTGGGAAATTGGTGTCTTGTTGAAAGTTAGATGAAAAGATTGATACCACTCTCATGTCCGTATGCTGAAAATATGAAGCTGACAGCGGCATTAGCTTAGCTTAGAAGAAAGACTGGAAAGAGGAGGAAAGCTAGCTTTGCTCCCACCAAATGTTAAAAAAGCCCAACAAAGCCCAAAATACAAAAGTTTTTTTTTTTTTGGCTGAAGCTTATTAAGTAAGATGTTATATTACTTATTTTTGACTCTCCAAACTCTTGTCAGGTTGTGTTAATGAGCATTAAGGGAGGAGGTAGCTTTATGTTATGATCAGACAGAAGCAAATGTTGCACATGTTTGCCACAAATAGGCTACGCTATGTACCAGCGCCATCCCAAGCTGACTCATGCCTACTCATGTCTTTACATTGACTTTGTATATAATTGTCTATATAATTTGTAAATAATTTGCTTTGCATTCTGTCTGAACACAAATTTAAACCTCAGTTAAAAACAGAGTAAAAACTACAGTAGCTATTTCCCTCTGCTAGCAGTCTTTATGCTCGGCTAACCTAATCACCCACTAGCTGTAGCTTTATATATTTTGTTTAGCTAACAGATCCTGATCTGTAAAACACTGCATGTGATATATTTAAGGCCAGATTCAACAAAAATAAATATGTCAAGAACCATTCAAATTACAAGTTATACTTGTGCCACCTTTAATTCAAAGGCATGATAGCCGCTCAGATAGTCTAGTTGGTCACTGGAAAGAAGTAGCTCAGAGGCAGACAGATCTAGGAAACACAGGCACATGGCACTTAGAAAAATCACAGCTCATGTCTGCTTTTTATCTACGACTGCACCGTCTCCCTCTCTTTTCGTCTCCTCGCCTGTCTCTCATCATCTCTGTCTGCCTTCTCTCTTTTGCCTCCTGTCGCTCTCTCTACCTCACACACACACACACACACACACACACACACACACACACACACACACACACACATACATTTCTTTCCAGGATGCAGGATGATTCACAGCTGATGCAATTCATGCTTTTTTCTCCAATGTCCTTTCTATCTGTGTCCATTCTTTTCTCTCTTTACTTTTCTCTTTTCTTTTTCTCTATCACTATGTTCAATAGACAGACCTATCAGCCCTCCAGCTGCCATATGATGGACAATAATCTGATGATAGACCAGAGTGCAGTGCTTTACAATGCTGTCATCATCACTTGAACTGTGTATGCAATGTTGTGTGTGTGTGGCTGTCTGGATGTGTGGATTTCTGCGTGTGAAGGATATAGAGGATGTGTGTGTGTGTGTGTGTGTGTGTGTGTGTGTGTGTGTGTGTGTGTGTGTGTGTGTGTGTGTGTGTGTGTGTGTGATTGATCTCCAGCCTCACTGTAAGTGTTTTTACATCAATCTATAAGTTTGATTGATGCCTTCCTCTATCCATTATTGACACAATGTGTTTGAATGTGTATGTTAGTGTATGCATGGATGTGACTGGACGAGTAAGTGTGTCTCATAGAGATTTATGAGCTGCAATATTCTTAGGAAAGGAGCAAAAGATAAAAATGTTCAAGACTGCATAAGAGATACAGTAATAACCAGCTTCAAAAGCTACAATAAACATTTAGAGACTAGACAGATAGGACATTTTATCTCCTGTAGCACACAGAATGTGTCCTTCCGCTTTTATTACAGAGCTGAGCCTACATGCAGCTTCACAGGAAGTTTAACATTCAACTCATATCTACAAGCAGAGCATTTTTGCCTTGTGACTGAAAAGAAATGCGGACTAGCGCAGAGAAGAAGCAGAAAATAGGATGTGAAAAAGAAGAAAGACAATCAAAGAGAAAAAGGCTGTATCTTTAACAACTTCCGAGGTATTCTGATGATAAGTATGACATGAAATAGCCACCATGTTTCATGACTCTTACGGATGATTAGCTGGACAAATAACATCTGTTTGGCTTTCGGCACTTCAAACTGAAATTTACATGGTCTGAAAAACACCCATTCTCTGTGAAACCACTGATTTGGCACCGTCTAGTTGTCAGAGCTGCCGTCTCTGAATAGATGTGATTAAGACCTGCTTTGATTACTACCTGTTCTCCCTCAATAGGTATTACACAAGCAGTTAAATTCTCCCCCCACGACTGTCAGGGATTCTCTGTGAATCCCATTAGACATGCAAATGAACTGTTTGCATTCTGTCCTCCAAATATTTTTGCACACTTTGCTAAAATGACATGCAATTAATCCCGTATTACATATTCATTAAGATAAACATGCAGAAAGTCATCACTACATGTTTAGGGTATAGTAAACTCAGTTTTCTAGTACATATCAGGCAATACCACCTTGTCCTCGGTAGTGTGTGCTATTATACTGCATGTAAAGAAGCCATATATAATCAATAATCTGGCAGCAGACTATTATTTACATCCACCATGTCAGTGTGATTTCCAGCTTCCTGTAGGATACAGTTTACATTGACCTTAAACCTTAAAGTGGAAGTAAAGTAGCTAGATAGAGGGAGCGAAAGGGAGTAAGTGGAGTAGTACACAGTGAGGTTTAATGTCCAGTGGAAATGCAATAGTGTTGAAATGTTGCCTTTATTCAGCCCAATAAATGTTTGTGAGGATACTGTCCATTTTTAACATCGTTATCAAAGTGCACTGGAGAATTAGCTCCATCAAAGTAATGTGGCTTTTTAGGTTTAAAAAAGGAAAGTACTTGCAACAGTCTGTGAGTCGGTATTAATGTATTAATAACAGTTCTTTGAACAAAGTGTTTTAAAGGCTGCAAAGTAATGCAGCAAAGTAATGCAGCCAATACTAAAGCAGTCATAATTTTACTATGTCACCACAACAAGCTAAGCATAATGCACATGTTTGAAATATTATGTCATGATTTCAGCCTAGCCTTAATGTCTTTCTGGTGTCTTTCCTCAACATCTCATAGACCTCGTAGGGCCTGCAGGTTTTGGTTCCAAGCAATCAAGACCAGATGATTCAACCGAGGTGGTCTGGGTCGCATTTGACCAAATACCTGGTGGTTGTTTTGGTAAAAGTGTGCCAGCATTTGAAAAGATTTTCGTGGTTGGAGTAATGTAAACAGTAATCTGGCACTTGTTTTAACTGAGATTGGGGCCCTTTCACCTAATTGAAATAGAATGAAATCTGGACACAAATGGTCAGCTCGAGACACATAATAGAGACAGATGTGAATGGCAATGTGTCTCGACCGCCACTTGAGTCCAGATCATGTTATCGCCACGTGTAAACACAGCCATAGTCTGTCTCTATGTGTGTGCGGTGTGGGCATGTCTGTACTTTGTCTGTCTCTCCCTCTGCACCTGCTACTCATTCAGGAATCAGCTTACCTGCCATCAAGCCATCACCTCTACACTGACAGCCAGTCCCAGCTGGATCGTTGTCACTGGGCAGGTTTCTACTGTAGCTCTGATATCAGTTAATTTTTCAGCCTGCTTTGCCAGGTAGTTAGTTTATTTACCTGCCTGCAGTTTGCCTTACACCTGTTCTCCCTGTCTCTAGGATTATCTGCCTGTTTGCCCTTCTCCTCTGCCTGCCAAGCCAGCCGGTCCGCTCTTACCCTTGGGATTCCCTCTTCCAAAAGCCTTCCTTCGGATTCATCCCCTTCACCTCAACCCTAGTATCATCTCAACATTTCTGCCTGTTTCCACAATAAAATACTGAACTGCTAGTCCATAGTCTGCATTCAGGTTTAATCTTGACATGTGACACCATCACCTTCTTTTGGCTCTATTTTGCTTTTTGCCAACTCCTCAGGAAATATCAGATTTTTTAGCTACTAAATGCTTCACTTTATTCGCCAGCTAATTACCAACTAACTTGTTAACTGTCTGCTGTAGATAATGTCCAGTAATTTATCTGAGCTTTGTTGCTTAAAACAGTTTCCTGCTACACTAAGCACTGAAACAAGGTTAATGAGGGTGGTCAGAGTGAACCAAAACACTTAAGTTGTAGTCCATTAAAAACCAAACAATTAGCTGAAAACTCTCTGTTGAGGGGAACTGCAGAATTGGGTAATGATTCTCTATGGATTCGTCCCTCCAAGCAACCTTTCTTACATATTACACACAATCATGACACCTATTACTATGACACAGATTTAAGGTGAACATACAACTGAGTGCAGATGAGATTACATTACAGTAAACTGGTGGTTATCTGACTAACTTGACATTTGCTAGTCAAAAACAGGCCTTAAATTAACTGTGTGGCAAATTCTGTTCAACAGTTGTTTTTTCTGGTTGTACATTGAATGTATGACAGTTTAAGTGGGTTTGAAAACTATCCCATAAAAGAGTGAAACAACCAAATTATACTTCTTCTTTATCACTATAAAACATCTTCTGAGAATACAGGCTGTCGACCATCAGAGTAGACAAAATCTCACTCAGTTTCATACGACTAATGATGAAAGTTTGCTTTGAGAGCAATGTAGTGGACAAAGCGGATGTGTTGTTGGTTTGCAACTGGAAACTGTGAAACTGTGATCAAAGAAACCCAAGAAGGGCTAAAGGTGTCAATGCAGAGCTGATGAAACAGAGTGAAGTCTGTTACATAATGTAGTAGTTTGTTCTCTATGGATGGCAATGTTAGTCTTTAAGTCAGTTGGTTGATCCACTGCTTTTGTCCAAACTGTAATATAAGATAAGACCACATAATTTTGGTCCAGTATGAATCCTACTGACTTTGGTGACCCCCTTTATTACTTTTCCTCTAGTGCCACCGAGAGCTTGACATTTTTGTTTTTTTAATTTTTTGCAAAATGTCTCAACAAATATTAAGCTTCCTGAGGGGGAATTGTAATATTTATTTTGTGTGATCCTCTAACCTTTCCTGGTGCCATCACCAGGTCAAACTTTCAATTTGTCTAATGGTTTGATTTATGACAAAACACCTGCAACACTAATGACATTCCCTCCATCTTCTCTGTGTATCCAGTGTTGTTGTTTTGGTTATTAAATAATGAGAACATTAGCAAATGCATTTCTTTCTTTTCATTCCCCAGAGGAAAGCACAATAACAACTTGCCCACACAAGTTGACACTGTTTTTAACAGACACAAGACTGTCACCATTTGCTTGAAAACTGCCTTTAATGTATAAAGCTTTTTTCACACTCCGACTCATGAGCATGTGCATACAGCCCTTTAAAACCTTAGCTGGGTCAAAAAGGCTGCAATTAGCAATATGACATACCATCATCTTAATTAGAATAGAGAATTGGGACACAAAAAAGTTAATGCACTTATGCTCATGCTATCACACTGATATACACATGCATAAAATATATCAGTCACACATACAAATACAGAAATGATGAACAGATGTTGGTTAGAAACACAATAGAGGAGATAAAGAATCAGAAACACTGGGTTTAAAGAGAGTGAAAGCAGAGAGAGAGAGAGAGAGAGAGAGAGAGAGAGAAGAGAGAGAGAGAGAGAGAGAGAGAGAGAGAGAGAGAGAGAGAGAGAGAGAGAGAGAGAGAGAGAGAGAGAGAGAGAGAGAGAGAGAGAGAGAGAGAGAGAGAGAGAGAGAGAGAGAGAGAGAGAGAGAGAGAGAGAGAGAGAGAGAGAGAGAGAGAGAGAGAGAGAGAGAGAGAGAGAGAGAGAGAGAGAGAAGGAGGGGGGTGATCTATAAAAAACTTGGCCACACCAGACACAGAAAGTCACAAAGTTAACCCACACAGTAATGAGGGTCCATGTTAATTGAGGCTAGTAATTAATCAGCCCTGCTGCTAAATAATCCAATTTGAGCCTCTGTGTCAATCTGTCATAATATTAGCTTTATGGTCACACACCCACACGCTTCTCACACACACACAGAATATTGACCTGTAGCGGCAAATAACCCCACAATTATTACAAAAAGGATCTGTTAATCACCAACATACACAAATAACTAGATACATACTGTACTTAGTCACCAGCAAACTAAACATGTGTGTAATGGCTAGGACCTCATGGGCTCATTCTGTGTATTCATTCATTCATTCATTCATTCATTCATTTATTCATTCATTCACTTACTCATTCTTTGTTAGCCTGCCCCCTGGTGGTTCATAAGAGAAATAACAGAGTCAAGAGCATTGTCTCACCTCTTCTCTGTAAAACAGTCACACATTTAATGAGGTGCAGCACGATGTTACAGGTTGGAAGATATATAGTAAGTATAGAAAGGATGTGATTCTATTTTCCACAATAATTTGTCAATTTATTACAAAATCTCTTCTTAAGTTCTGATTCTTGTAACATAAAGCTTGACAGAGAGTTTTGTATAGCTTAACACTTATTAATGTTGGTGTTTACCTATTAGGATGTTGACTTATATCGTAATCTTAGAGGATTGTTTTCAGTTACATCTTGAGTTTAAGTCAATATTTGTAGTGTTGTATAACTGCACTATGGAAATTGAGTTCATGTGATGGATTCACCAACCATACTGCACTAACACAGCACACTTGAAAATCCATGACACAGTTTTTTTTAGGGAACCAAGGTAGAAGGAACTATTTGCAGAAAGGAGCTATTATTAGAAAAGACCAGAAAGTTAGATTCATTTGATACCCAGACTTTTAAGCGTAAGAAGCAGAACTGCAAAACTGATGTGAAACTTCTTGAAAGCCTTTGAGAGCTTAACTGTGCTGCACTGTGTTCATATAACATGACGAGTCAATGAAAGGTCCCAGCACAGTTGGGTACATTGACGCACATTTCATCCTTTTGCATAACTGGTGTCTACTCTGGTTCTATTAATTGGCCATGTCAGTCTAGTACGCAATGGTACAATGCCATAACACCTATGTCTTTAAATTTGTTGTTATTGTGATACATCATGTTTCAGATGTGGATGTTTCTCTGCTGTTGTTTGAGTCAGCTTGGGATGTACTGCAGCAAAATGCTAAACACCTACAGTACAATTTAATTGGCTACCGATGTGACAAAAATAACTGCCAGAGACTGTTTCAGGCAGTACAGAACATTTCTGGAGAAAATCCTGTGAGGGTCGCTAATGAATCATTTTGCACTTTGTCAAAGTTTTAAAAAACTTTCCTATGACAATGTAATAACTTGATGTCACAATTCACTGTAAGCCAGGAGATTTGGCGCATATTCAGAAGTGTAGAACACAGGGAGAGGGCTGCTAACAAGGACACTTGTGTAGAGACATGACAGGGCAATTATATTGGTGCATTAATGTTTGTTTTTTTTCTTAGAGATGGATAGTAAAATAAAATAAAATACTGGGATACGAAATGACCAATTCCATAGTAGCATTAACAAGGTTCATTCTAGAAATGCACCTGATCTTGCTTCAGCAGAGCACCTCATTCATTTCCTTAAAGGACCAGTGTATATGATTTAGTGGCATCTAGTGGTGAGGTTACAGATTGCAACCAACTCTATACACTTCCCCTCACCCTCACCTAGGAGAACCTACAGTGGCCTCTTTAGAGCCAGTGTTTGGTTTATCTTTTCAGGGTACTGTTGCAACATGACAGGCTCCATGGAGGAGGACCTGATCCCTAGATATAAAGGGCTCATTTTAAGGTAACGAAAACACAACAATTTTTCTTTCCAGGTGATAATACATTAACATACTTGGATGCTCCTAAAATCGTAAACACTGGTATTATAAACATATCCCTCGAATATGAGAATATACCCTCTTCCCCTCATCAGCACACAGTTGATTAATTCTGGCAGCTGTGGCCCAGAAGGTAGAGCGGGTCTTCCACTAATCAGAAGGTTGTTTGATTCTCGAGTCCTCCAGTCAAAGTGTTGTTGAGGAAGCTACTGACCCCCAAATTGCTCCCAATGAGTATGTGTGAATGGGTGAATGTAGGCATGTTGTGTGAAGCGCTGTGAGTGGTTGATAAGAATAGAGAGGAGCTATATGAATGCAGCCCATTCATCTTTTTTTTTATCAAACAAAATTGTGGAGATAATGTTTTGAGTTGTGATATTGAAACTGATCATGTTATACTAGAGCTGAAAATTATGTACAAAATTTCTGTTACAAAATGATAACTTCAAATAGCAAACAGGAGAAACTTTGGGTACAGCCAGACTATTAGCCCAAAAGGAAAATTAGGGGAAAGTGGAGTAACTTGAAAATGATATTCTGAATCAGAAAACTTCTTGCTGTGCACCATTCATCAGATTTATTAGGGACGATGAGTTTAAAATTCCAGCTACATAAAATGCATAATACGCATTATTTTAATTAAGGAGTTCCTGTGGTGAGGGAGGGCAAAAAAGTAGGAAAACTACTTGCAAATCAGCTAAAAAGAGATTCAAATTTGATTATTGTGGCAGTTTTGAATGAGAGAGAAAATATGACTGAAACTGAGGGAATTAAGTATTGTTTAAATATTATAAATCACTCCACGGAGACTGGTTATTTGAACTTCTTTTAAAAAAGGGTTGATGTTACCTCAAATCCCTCCTGAGATAAATGAAGTTCTAGGTGCCTCAAGCGCACAGTCACTTAGTGATGGGAAGTCCCAATGGGATTGTCTGACTATTGAATATTACAAAGCCTTCATTGAAATTGCGGCACCTATGTTGTTTTATATAGAAGCTGTTAAGAGTAACAGTTTGCCATTTTCATTTACAAAAGCAGTTATACACTTAATATTGAAGAGAGACAAGAAAAAACACAAAAAATGTGAAAAGAAAATATAATTCCAACCCTAATATATAGTGACCAAGACGGTTTACCCTATTGCACTTGATTTGGATACACAAATCAGCAATTTATCCCATTGAAACTTCATCCCTTGATGCACAGAAAGTCTTTAACAGGTTCAAATGGATATAATGAAATATGTACTAAATAGGTTTAGTATATGGGTAAATCTGGTTCACACTAATGTCATGATTTCCATGGCTGTCCCCCTGACTCAATCATCCCAACAAAGCAATCCTCTCCTTTATTATTCCTGATTGTATTAGAACCATTAACCACCTCAATTCAATGTAACGAGGCTATTCGGGGCATGTAATTTGGCAGTAAAGAGCACAAGTTATTTTTGTATGCTGATGATATTTTAGCTCTCATCAAAAATCCATTACTAATACAGCCGCTTTTGGAAAGGCGATGGCCATTTCAAGATCATATTACTCAGCAATGGTTACACCCTTTAGTTAGACTAATACACACAATATATACTTGGGAATTCTACTAACAATAGATCTGGATAGGATAATCGATATCAATCTGTCACCTGTTATAGCAAGTATAGAGCAATGTTTAATAAATTGATTTAAATACATGGAAATCGCCCGGATTGAGTCAGTGGGATAAATGTATATAATTAAATGGTGGCTGTCCCAAAGTTCCATTTCAATGACGTTACCATTAAGCATACCACAGGCATACTTCAGTTTAATAATGTAGGGTTTTCTATGAGAAGGGAAAATATCATGCATTAGATCCAAATACAGATTTGAAAAGATATTTATTGCAGAGCACAAAGTGATGGGCTGCAGGCTAGAGGAAGTTTGAACAAGGCAGCTGACAGCCAGGAACTGAGGCTTGGGCAGTTAAGGGCAAAGGAAGGAGGTCCAGAGTGAGATATGAGGAGACTGAGTAAAGCATGGTCTCAGGGCAGACCAGCAGGGCTGAGGGCAGAACAGCAAGGCTATGACCAGACAAAGGGGTAGGGAAGCAGGAAGCAGAGTCTGAACAGCCAGGACTACAAGGGAAACAGGATGAGTAAAACAGGCAACAGGAACTAAATGCTGAATAGCAAAAGTGGTAATAAGTTGGCTCGAAGCATATAGCAACACTGACTGGTACAGAGGCAGAGTCTACGATCTGGCACAGTGGAAGTAGCATGGCTGATATTTGTAGAGGTTTGAATACAGTGATGAGATGCAGCTGGTGTGGGTCTGTGCAGACTCTGGCACACCTGCAGGCACACACACACACACACACAGGGAGAGAGTCACTCAGGGAGTAGCAGCAGGTTAGAGAGGCACTGAATTAGAAGTAGAGGGTTTGCCAGGGACAGATATGACGCTATGATCTTAATATAGACCATAGTGACATATAATAACTGGAAGAAAAAACACCTTTATTTCTGTAGGGAAAATTTTACATATTGAGAGAAATGGGTTGAAGAAGGTATTTACATGCTATGAGACATGTTTCCTTCTTTTGAACAGATGACAGAATATTTTAAATTGGGCAGTTAAGACATCTTTATTGTTATTTCTCAGCACTCATTTGTCCTCTACATTTAACCCTTCTGTACACTAGGAGCAAATTAAATATGGTCTATATGATATATGAAAGAACTTCAAAATAGTAACATAATTTAGATATTTTTAAATTGCAGACGCAAAAGAGAAAGGCATCTACTTGTTAGAAAATTATCCCAAAAGCAAGACATTATAAATCTTAGAATCGAAGACTTGCCTAGCACAAAGATTTTGCCACTGAAATAGATCAAAGGTCCTGGTCAAATATAATTTCAGATACTGGAAACATAAGGGAAGGTAAAGGTAAAGGGCTAAAGGCTAAGGTTGTACATTCTATTTCACTCCTAGTAAATTAAAAAAGGACAGGTCTTTCAGAAAAAAATGTATGTTGGAAATGTAATGAAAAAGAAAAGGGACCTTATACATACCATATGGAACTGGACTGTTGTCTGTCTACTGTGGTAAGAAATCTCAAAGACTATGGAAAAGGACCTGGGCTCTCCTATTCCTCATTTAAAGGAATTAACAAGAGGCAGTTGAGACTTATCCTTAGGCACTGGAAAAGCTCTAAAGCTCCCACGTTCATTGAATGGATGAATTTTTTAACTAAATTAATGTCCTATGAAATGATGTTAACCAGAAGATTAGAGATATATGACACAGGTAGAAATGAAACATGGAAGAATGTACTTCTTAATGTTTTTCCTCTCCTTTTCGTGTGTATTCAGTCAACACTGCAACTATCTAGTGAATGTAGTATAGCATTTAGCAGCTAATGGACTAGATATTCCCTTCAATGGTGCAGGCCAAACCAGAGCTAAAAGGATAGTGAATATAGGACTTAGGAAATCCAGTGGCCACAAACACAACATCAAATAATGGTGATGAGTGATAACCTTCAGTTTTGTGTTTACAGTTTGTTCCACTGCTCCCATGTGGTCAAAAGCTCAATCAATGCTGCTTTAAGTCTATTTTTAGCAGAGGACATAGACAGATATATGAAGATCTGTGGAGAAATGAAAACTGGAGGACAGAATAAGACTTAGAGTGAGAAAGACTTATGAGACATAAAAATCTGTTTCCACCAGACACAAATGCAGCGAGGCTAACCCACACACACTAATGAGGGTCCATGTTAATTGAAGCTGCTAATTAATCAGTCTAGCTGCTAAGACATCTAATTTGGGCCTCTGTTTAATTCCATCATAATATTAGCTTTAGAGACACACACTCACATAAAGAGGCAGAAACCAAAAATGGTGTTTTCAGTTGTTGAATATAACTTGAACTCATATGCTATGCTACTTAAAGATAATTACAGTTTTCCTTATGTGGACACATAAATATATATCATAGTTCTAGCTATGATTTAACCGAATAGACAGCTTAAGTTGTGTCCAACAACAGTAGAAGACTGTGGTTCTACTTGAAAGCGGTATGACGGTGTCAACTAAGTGTGAAGCTGGATGTTGCTAAATGGATGAAATATTAATAAAACATTCGGGGGAAAAAGTTTGGAAGTTTGACAGCATCCATGAAATGCTGCAAGCTAGCAGCTAATTAGCTACAGCTAATCAGCTGGGCTGCCATCTCATATTCTGTTCTCAGGCAACTCCATCTGTGGAGTGGTAAGATCAGTGAGGAGATCTGCCGTTACTGAAGTGAGAAGGATGAGATTGGCAGTGAGACAGACATCATTGGTAGGCGCATCCTGATGGACCACATGTAAATTCAGTGGATGATTGTGTGCGTGTGAATGGAGGACTGTATTACTTATAGAGTACAGAAGATTGGATTGGTGTGAGATAGAATTAAGCACTGTCTTCATTGTCAAACAACCATTGCTATCACTGTAGTCAGCTTCTCCAGGTTAGAATTCCTTCAGTGTTCCTTCAGAGCCAAATTATCCACAAATGATAGTGAACAATCTGACATTGGGATTGTTCTTCCTCTGTCCCTAATGTGATTGTGGAAGATGTGGACAGTGAAAGACCACAGCACAAACTGAAATCTCTCTTTCTGTATATGGAAACAGTGTTACATGTTTCTGGAGGTTCTGGAGGATTTGCATAACATTTTCTTTTCTAACATTTAGACTCTATAGGCCTACATTGTGTAAGATACTTTCAAAACATAAAACAGTTAACAGGGTTAGGGTTAGGGTTTCCCCTGTCTATTGCTAGAAATCAAACTATCTAATCAACTGCTTCCAAGAAAGGTTCCTTATCTACAGATCCAAAGGAACTCATATCTCAAGGAACACTTTTCTGTCTGTCATTAAGGTCACTAAGACTTTAGTAAGAGAAAAACTTTTTTTGACCAATTTGTATTTGATCAAGAAGTTTTATCTGGACACTGTAAGTCTTTTCAATAGAACAATTAAGATATTGGGGCAGAAATACATATGAATGTGTAGTTTGGTGTTCCATGTGTTTTTAAATACACTGTACAACAGTAAATGCTACATATGTTTGATCAAATACTGCAAGACATAATATAGCCTAGTAACACTTTATTTTATCAACATTTTTGCTGTGTCTCAAATCACATATGTTACACTTATTTTTAGTACACTATGTACTTTCTTACAAAGTGCACAAATTTCAACTGGTTAGTGTTGTCTCAACTCAAACACTGTCGTTGCGCACTTACCGGAAATTAATATTAGCTAGTTAGCATGCTAGCTTCAGCATTCACGTTAGCATGCTAGCGTTATTGTTAGTGGTAAAAAATCATTACAGGCTGCTAAATTAACCCAAGAAACCTACTGGTGTCTTATATGGGACAACAGTATAGTTGTACTTCGACTTATTTCCCAAATTTACACGGTGACAAGAAATACTATTTTCTGATTGGCTGGTAGGTCGCTAACTAGGGACAGCTATCAACACCTCACTGTTCATTTCTGTATATTAGTTCCTGTGCGGTGGGATTTATCACTTCTCAGCGTGAGAAATGACAGGTGTGGCGTGTGAGTGTGTGAACTGCTTGAAATGCGTTTGTCTCACAGTCAATGCGTAAGACTTGAGAGCTCTGGTAGTTATAACGTCCTCTGCTGCTATTTCCAGTTTGAAAAGCAGTCCTCCTCTTCCACTATGCAGCCAAAATGGTGACCGCTGAGGGTGAGATGTGTCCATAGTTCCACACTCAGCCGTTTGAGTGTACCTTCCAAATACTTACTTGCACTTTTTCTATACTTCTCAGTGTGAATGCAGTTTTTCACTCAAAATATTACAGAAATACACAATTTGAGACACAGCATTTGATATGGAAAAGTTATACATCATACCTTTCTATGTTTTGCCTTGAACAGTTGGACTGTACCCTGAATACAAAGTGAGAACAGTTGAAAACCAGTAGCTTTTTTTTTTTTTTTAAAGTTGATATATTGAGGACCAATTTTTCAATCTTAAGGGTCAATTTTCCAATCTCCATTTGCCATTTCTTCATGCCTTACTTTCCTTTAGTCTCTCTCCATCCATCACCCGTCAATCCACACCTCTCTGCACACTCATGTTCCACCACAAAGCCCTCCTCTACCGACTTTAATTAAAACTGACTGGAACGTTCCCCATCTCATAATGATTTTAACAGCCATTAACAGTCACATGTATACAAAGCATGCCAACATCTCTCACACACTCGCAACTAATGACGTACTCCACTGTCTACTGTCATCTTCTATATTACTTTCAGAAGGTACATAATGTATGCAGTACATATAATATTCACATTAAACTCCTCATAGCACACTAATTAGCTCATAAGTCACAGGCAGGAAGTGGCTAAACACACGATTCACACTAACAAACACACATACACGCACACACACACACCTACTGTACAGAGTTGTCATGCTACACTACACAATGTTCTAGTGACAAAAGGTGACATGTAGATGCAACTGGAAGCCATGTTGTCAGCATGGATATTTCATTGTGCATGTGTGTGTGTGTGTGTGGGTGTGGGTGTGTGTGTGTGTGTAGGCACGCATGGTAATTTTATGGTGTTATATCTGTAAGAAAAACTTCAAACAATATAATTGAGACATTTCTAACCACACACACATACACAGACTTGCATATGAACACACACACACACCAATAATTAATCACCATGCATTTTCATATTGTGTAACCTGTGCGTGTCTTCTGTCTGTGTTATAATTGTACTTGTCACTCTCAATCCCCCTCTCTAACTATAGCTTATCAATAATACAGGAGCCACTCACTGCTTGGCACACACACACACACACACACACACACACACACACACACACACACACACACACACACACACACACACACACAGACACAAGCTGTTATAGCTTTCCTCAAAGTACCTCATCTCCTATCTGCTATCTCAACCTTCTTTATCAACTTTTTTTTCTCCTTCTTCTTTAGCTAACTTATACATCACTGTCATTATGTTTAAATAATGTGCCTCTAAGGACAGATATGTCTCTCTACTGTTTAACTTCTATATTACAGTCATTAGCTTGACATTATGTGCCTGTAACGGCTGAACATTTGTATTTGGACGTTAACTCGCAGTGCCGGCAGAGCTTTGTAAATTCTAAAGGAAAAAGCAATTGTGATTAATGAGTGACAGTGTCTCAACAACGGTTCATGCTCTTTGAATCAGCTTTACTTCTCTTGTTTTCATTAAATCTGTTCATTTTTTAATCTATCACACTTAAATTGCTGTTTGTTCTGTCTTCCGCGTGGTAAAAAATAAAATTAATGAACACTAAGGAATGATTAGATTAAACTATTTTGTTGATAGGTATTCTCATCAAGACACAAGTCTTTTTTTTCCCCCCAGTGGACGCAGAAGGTCGCTCATGTCAATTGGCTGACAGACTGACTGGCTGACTGACAGACGAGATAGATTGAGGTCAAGCATCAGTTCTTTGAAAATGGATCTCCCCTTGTTGTTTGGGAAAACAAAGCTGACTGACAGGCAGTGTGGAAATGAATGGGATAT
Source organism: Scomber japonicus (assembly GCF_027409825.1). NCBI lineage: Eukaryota > Metazoa > Chordata > Actinopteri > Scombriformes > Scombridae > Scomber > Scomber japonicus. Next base: position 22,430,646 of record NC_070593.1, on the reverse strand, counting down.
GTAATGGTCTTTCTCTCTTGTTGAGGTGGATTTGTGGGCTTCACTTTCTCTCTCTCTCTCTGTGGAGTGGATTAAAGTCATTCAGCTCACAAACACATGTGCACACATAATCCCACAAGGTAAATAACTTTTTGTTGTGTCTTCAAACATGAATTTGTGATTTTATTTGAATCCTCCTAATAGAATTCAATCACACACACACACACACACACACACACACACACACACACGCGTGCACACACTACAGTGGCATCTTTACCGAGTTGTTAGGCCACTTCATCTGCGTACCATCTTAGTTTCTGATGTTCCACTGAATTAAATCGTCTTTTCTCTGTGTGTGTTCTCACAAATCCACAGGAGGCAGGGAAAATGTTGAATGAAAAATGAATTTGAAGTCACATAAAGCCCTGGTCCATTACCCACTTTATTATATATTCCTAACTGTTATTACCCGTGATATCTATGTGCACTTTAAATATGTTCTACACAACTTATTTGCAGATTCCATCATATCTTAGCAGTATGTTTTTAGGTCAGTATTGCCATTATTGCACTACTACCTTACAGCATAATCCACTGTTACAAATAACACATTTTTTGTATCTTCTTGCATTTTAGTTCTCAAGAACACACAAATAGCACACCTAAACCCACACACCTGTAGCTTTGAAATTGTGTGTGTGTGTGTATATGTGTGTGTGTACTGTATGTGTGTCCCAATATTCCCAGTAGTTGCCTCATTTCACCACCAAATCAAATTTAACCTAGGAGGAAAATCTAGCCAATAATATCATCACAAATATTTAAGTTATCCCGCCCTCCTGCCACTCATAGCGAGCCAAACAGCCTTTATTATTGGTTGTGGTAAGAAGTGTGTGATATCTGCTGGCTGTAGCAAACTTTCAGGCTCAGAATGAAGAGAATGAGTTAACTCGCTCTACAAGAGGGGGAACACAAGTGTAAAATGAATATATTTTAATTAGTTTTACTCACATTGAGCTCAAAAAAACTACAAAACCTATTATGCACTTAAGTACTGGCCTGGATTGAAAAGCTTCAATAAGCCAGAATGAGTTCTAACTACTTTTGCTGCATTTTTCATGTTTTTGTAAATGTTGGTTTTAAGCCTAATTGCACTCTCCTGGTGCAATGCATATTTAATTGAGCTTTAAGCAGCCAAGTTATTCCTTTTTTTCATTTTGTGAATTCAAATTCAAGTGATGAGAAAATATTCCTGTTTTTTTTTGCATGTTTTGAAAAGGTAGAATGGATGTTACAAAATGGGTGTTAAATTGGTCTATGTGCAGACTGTAACCTGACGTCTAAAGGGCGAATGTTGACCCTGAAGCAGCTTGGAACCAATGATTTAGACCGATCCCTGCGCTGTGGTGTGTCTCGCCCCGACAATCCAGTTTCAACAGGAATTAAAAGACAAAAGTGTGTGAGAAAAAAAGCGAGTTTGGTGAGGAGCTAAAACAGAATGAATGGAAGGCAAAGAAATGAAACAGGGAAATTCAGGACACAGCAGATAAACTGTCTGCTTTTCCATCACTTGATGATTGAACATATAGGTCATAAAAGCTTTTACGGCTTTTACAGAAAGCGCTTTTCTAGGAAACAGCTATGAGTTCTGAAAAAACAGGAAAAGATGCACCTTCCATTTTTGAGTCACAATTACATATGCACAAATCATTAGTTTAGCAATTAATGAGCCAAACTGCCATGACTGAGTAGACTAGGAGTGCCACCTGCAGAAGCTTTCCAAGAACTGTCTACAAAGTCATGGTTACCGTTCATTAGCAACAACAGGGCTGATACACTTTAAAGATATTACATACATCAGCACATCAGGGCTTTTCACTTCTACTTTGTGCAGCTGTACCTGGAAGAAAGAGAGAAAAAACTCTCACCAGCTGCAGTGGCAAATTAATACTGCGTGCAAAGCTTACCATCCATGTGCTATGTGTATAAATCTGTGTACTGCCTTTGATCACTGTTGTTGATCCTGACATGCTCAGCTGGATACAAATAAACATGGTATCCTGCATGCAAACATGTATGAGAATTGGCAAGGGTTTTGTAGTACTGTAATACAGTAGCAGCTGGATATGCTGTCAAACACAAATATGAAAGAGTATTCGTATGTAAGTGTGAACTTAAAGTTGCTTCTGTTTTCTTTTTTCTTGCTCACTGTAAGTTAGCGAGCCAGCTTGAATTGTGGGAAAATTTTGAGATGAGATAATGGTGCACACGCGAGCTCCAGAGGTGAAGAGCTGGAGTAGATAGTGAATGACAGTGTGCGATTATGATGGAGTGAGTTTATCAGTCACACAGACAGCAGTGTATTAGATCAGGATGGCGATGGATGGAAATGATGGAGAGAATGACAGTGAAAGACGGGAGGGTGAGAAGAGGAGAAGGGGGGCATGGAAGATATGTGACTGGCAGAAAGAGAGCGAGAGATAGAGAGAGAGAGGAAAGGCCAGGATTGGAGAGCAGGGAGGAGGATTGTGAATGACTGACGGGAGGAGGGGGGGGGGGGGGGGGGTAGAGGTGAGGAGATCCGATTAAATGACCGGGGTTAGAGAGGTGAAGGAGGAGGAGGGGTGACACTCGTCTGCCTTTGGCTAAATGAGAGAGGATGAGAGGCAGAGAAGAGAGGGTAAGGAGAGAGACAGGGAATCGAGGAGGAATGAAATACTGAAAGGGTAAAAAAAGATAAATAAACAGACAAATAGGCACATGAGAGAAGGAGGAGGTTTTTGCTGGCAAATAGAAAAGCTGAGGAAGACTAGAAGAAGATATGACACCATAGAAGAAGAATTGTGTCCTTTGCAATTTGATCAAATTAAGACACGCTTCTTCAACATATTTAAAAAATGATTCAAGAGACGACAGTGATTCTGCTCCTCAGGCGGGTCATCAGGATTCCCTTCACACTCAAACCTGGTCTCCAGATTAATGTTCAGAGGCTGTAAAGTGGCACAGAGGGGGTTAAATGATCTGTGATACGGGCATGAAGTCAGAGACAATTATGCTTTATAGGAGACTGTAGAATCTATTCTATAATGAGAGATGTTGGCAACACCTGGAGAGATGTGATTGCTGGTGTGTGAAGGAGTTAAAAATAACAATTGGGATATGAGAACTATAAAAGTTTTGGGTAATAACAAAGTCAGCAGTTGTTTTTATTTCATATTGTATTGAGCTGCAGCAAGAGGAGTGAAAGGAGCAAAAGTGAATTGCAATCACTGATGCTTTGAACTAGCTTAAAAAACATCAACCTAACTTGCACTAATCCAGCTGCACTAATCAGTATTTTATGTTAAAGCACCAGAAAACTTGGCTTTGGATCTTATTTATCTGCAAAATTAAAGATCTGTGACTAAATAAGCCAAAAACCACATTATTTATTAAGAGTTTAACACTCAAAAACACAGATAATCTGCCTCATCAGGACTGTGTGGGTGGGATTTTGTCAGATTTGATTGGCAGTGCTGGCAATATAAACAAACAACCCCCACAAACATTACATTTCAGCTCAAATGTTGCTAAACTCTGATGCACAGAAACATGAGACATCACTTTTTTTCCCTTAACTCCAGAGACATCGACTTCAAACCATTGAGAAGAGTTCAGACAGAAATACAGAAATCTCTCATGTGGAATAACCAAAGCTGTTCCAACTCTGTCTACCTTGACAACTTTATAAGGGGATAACTTGTCAGTTCTGTGTTTACAACGTGTTCTGCAGCCCCTGAGTGGCAAAAATATTAAAGTATTCCATATTTGGGATCACCACAGCTTATGTACAAAGTGTCAAATACATAGAAGTTGTCATGCTGTATTGAGACTTACTGCAATCCTCTCCATATTGTTCCACTCTCTTATTTATTTACATAAATATTGTATTTTTTTCTTTGCTTCATCATGATTCTGTTCCTTGTTGTATAGTATGTAAAAGCTGAGTTTTTAGGCCTGTACCAGTAAATCTAAATCCAAGTAAGACCTCCTCTACTTTCTGCTGTGGACCCCCACTGGTCCCAATTTGCTTCTGCCCAGACTGCAGACCACTGGACCCAGCTGAGAGCCCAAGCCCAAGGCCCTGGTTAGTTCCACTCCTAGCCAGCAGGAGCCATTGACTGCTGCCCGTAAGGGTAAACATGGTGGGAAACTCTTCTTTCATCCCCACTCTAGCCCTTCAGCCCCCCTAAGGAGAGGGGTGGGGGGCCCAGAGACCCTGTTTTTTTAGCCTCAAACATTTTGTACTCACTACATACAGTCTCTCATAAATGACGGCTGAAATCCACAACATACCACACTTCATCACAACATCTTTATCTCTCCTTCTAACTCCCCTTACCTGTATGATAGTCCCACCTACCAGTCTTCTAAACTACAAACCACCTAAACCATACTTTGCTTGCTTCAAAACCTCAACTGAATACGGTTTATGTTGTCCTTGTGATATGGGGACACAGACCTGTTAAATCAAGGGTCAAGAATAATGCAAATAGCTTGATTAACAATAGTATTGTTGTAGTCATTAAATCAAACCTCATGGTAGGTCAGTAAAACGTCAAAACAAGACCAGTTTAAAACAAGACTTTTATTTTATGTTTTTAAGATGCCACTTAGTGATTGATGCCAGATACAGGACTTGTGTACTCCTTATGATAGTTGTAGTCAGCCTAGATTAAATGGTTGTGGTGGAAGAGTAACTGTTGTTTTTCACAAATCTTTTCAATGGTGTCTCAAACAATGTCCAATATTACTAGTTATGAGGTCATAGCCCTTCGAATGAAATGTGAACCTCTTAAAACTTTAACTTTCTATCATCCTCCTAGACTTAACCCACAATTTTAATCTTCCATTATGCTTACTTGTGACCAAATCACTGTAGTCGCTGATTTTACTATTCATATAGACAACCCATTGGATCCTTTTGTCACTGAATTTCTAAATATAACAAGTTCTTTTAATCTAATATGGCATACAATATACAAGGCATATGCATAATCATGGCCATTTTTGGATATGGTTTTCACTCATGGTGTTGGTATTGTTACATTTAATACCATTCTTAATGTTTCTAATGTATCTGACAACTTGTGTATTGTATCTGACAACTTATGTATTGCATTTGATAGTGTCCTCCAGAGTCATTAAATCAACCACAGATTGATTTACTGCCTCAGATGGTGTATTTTGCATATTTAATGAAGACATCCCATCAAAATGATCTCCCATTCTTTCCAGTAATATTAAAAACAATGCATTAGATGTTTATTATCTGATGTACCATTATAATTCTCCTTGGATTGCTGATGACATTTGTGCTTTTGAAAGAGAATGCAGGAGACTGAAGCGTAGGTGGAGAAAGCTCCAGGTGCATTATCAGCAAACGAAGAACTTGATGATCTCCTGTTTTAATCAGTCAAAGAAGCACAGTCCCAGCGCTCTTTTTAATACTATTGATCGTCTTATAAACCCTGTCAGTTTAAAGTAGCATGCCTGATGACAGATTTTTTATCGAGGTTCCCACTTCTTTTATTGATGCCCCTTGTTCCAGTCACACTTTATGTCTGACCTCAAACACTCATCTAGTCCTGAAGATATTATGCCACTTAAATTCATCCGTATTAGATGCTATCACCCCCTAGTAGCTCATTATAATTAATATGTCACTACCCTCTTGTTGTGTCCTTGACTATAACCCTAAACCTAACCCTAAACCACTTGCATGTCACTCTTTAAAAAATATGGTCTAGACTCATTCGATTACAGCCACTAAAGGCCAATTTCTAAGCTGCATTTGATAGCAAATCGTCTTGAAAAGACAGTGGCTCTACAAAGCATGGACACTCTGAAAGATTTCAGAAAATACCATGGCACTGAGACTGTGTTTGTTAGAGTAGCACATGATCTATTAAATTGGTGTATCCTGGACAGTCTTCGAGTGGTGCACCTATTTGTCAAATTGCAAATGTTTTGTTTCTATTGGAGACCATGTTTCACCCCATTCCCTGGTACATTTTGGGGTGCCGTAGGGTTTTATTTTCAGACTAATTCCTTTTGCATTCTATATGCTCCCACTAGGTGATATAATTGGTAGGCATACCATTTACTACAATGTTTATGCAGATGATATGCCCCAGGGAAGCATAAAAAAACCTGTCCAAGTATCTAGTCAATCAGTTAAATCCATATAAAAGTGAGTATCATATCAACCCCGTTTAGACAGTTGTGATATACACCTGACAGTCACCATTTTCCATAGGGAAAGTTGCGTGCCTTGTAACTGTTGTGCTGCTTTATGAATCTGAACAGCTACACAGTGGGACTATTTTGAAAGGCATACAGAATACAGCCACTTCATACATGTCATGTTTTGTACATTATGGTACATTTTCTGTTAACCTTTTGTTTAACAGAAATTGAGATGCTGGTTACATAATTTATCTTCTGGAGTTTTTGCTTTTTTACAGGGTTGTCATAACTACTGTCCAATACATACATCAGTTATTTAGCCCACATAGCACTTACAACTACAACCTTTACAATAGAAAAACATCAATAATTGTTCAAAATCGGCAACAAACTAATGATGATTCTAAATTACACAGTAATTCAGATTGTAGGGATTTCAAGAAGAGAAGTAAAATAAAGCAGTCTGGATTAGTGCGCTTATGTTTAAAGTTCAAATCCAATCAAAATATGTTGCAGAAAGTGCAGTTATTAGTAATGCCATGAGAGCTTTGTGAATATCTTCAACTAATGTATTTAAATTTGTAGTTAAACCAGATATAATTCACTCTTTGGCCACTTGGGGGCAGTAGAACAAACTGTAGACATAAAATAAACACAGTCACATATAATCATCTTCAAAAGTTGATACCTGTATCAAAAATGTTTAAAACCCAGCAGACATGGAGCAACATAGTAAATGTCAGTCCCATATCTTTTCATCTTTCCACCAACTCCTGAAGGATATGTCTGTCTAAGTTTGTTGGTTTGTTGTCTGGTTCTGGACAGGTAGCATTAAGTGGGTTTTTAGAGCTTTTCCAGTGAAAACAACTGCTTCCATTGCTGCATCTGAAAACAAGGCTGACAGGTAAGACTGAACCAAAACAGTAAAGGTGCAAGCCTTAAAGCCCAAAACAATTAACCCAAACACAGCTCTGTAGAGCTTAGAGGAATTGCAAAGTTCGATGCTAATCCTCTGTAAATTAGTCACTATAAGCAACACCTTCCAAATAACACAAAAGCATTTAATTCATTGTTAATTTAAAAATAGTGATAAATGCAGCTTTAAATGTAGTGTTTCATAAAAAACAAAAGTTTACATATAGTCACTCTATTTGTTCAATGTGTTTCACTTTTTTATTTTTGTCTCATATTGTATGTCATGATGGTGACTGATAGCAGCCAGGCATAAAGTAATGAAGTGTCTCAACCAGGCAGCCTTTTTCTGAAAACTCACACTATGGAGCTTTAAATGTTAATGGTAATTGAATGAACCCTGAGGCTTCAATTCTAGTCCTGCTTGCGAAATTACCATGGCGATGTAGCATTATGATTGTCCAAACATTTTAGGTGTTCAGCAGAATGACTAAATAGGAGTCAAGTCTTTCTTCATACATGCATTCATTTACATAATATTGCACCACTGGCAAACTGACAGATGTTGTTAATTGACAAAGCACTCTATTGACTCACAAACACATGGGTGCACATACAAAAGAAAACATGGTGTCATCCATCCTGGTTAAGTATTGTTTAGATGGTAGTTGGCGTTTAATTCTCTCGTTCTATTAAGCCTACAGAGAGAGAGAAAAGAGCCATTTAAAACTAATCCTCACCAAATAATACATCCATTTGTGTGCAGAATGGGAGGATTTAACGCCAGCTCACAACCAAACAAGACTGGAGTGAAATGGATACACGCTACCATGTCTCTGAGAGTGTGTGTTTGTCACTCCATTACGGATGAAGACAGAGAAGAAATAAAGCGAATATTTCACAGTCATCTCAAAATGAGACACATAAAAAAGAGTGAGGTGTTTTTGCGGTGGAACGATGCAGTTGCAATTTGATTATCTTGTCACTCAAATTTCAGTCATGGGTTAAGGGTTTATTATCTTATCTTCCTGAAAGTTATATTTGTCATAATGATGGACCATATTTTATCTCTGATGTCAGATATAAGTTGAGATCATTACAGGGCAACACAATACCATCTAAAGCTCTTTTTCTGACAACCAGTGACTTGTTGCAGTGTTTTCCACATGTACTTACAGTTAATGAATATAAACTAATGTCACTGTTGGGTGTTGTGAAGAAGTGAGGGATCAAATGATTGGTTTGATCATTTCGAATCCAAGATTGGGTATAAGAAGACCATGTTCTTATCACTAGGAGGCCTGTTATTTTTCCTTTACCATGGCTTATATCCAAAAGAGGTAGAAGCTCTGAGTTTTGGGTGTGGGGACCGTAGTAGGTGTCAAGAAATGATTTATGACTTGTGGCCCTGATGCATGACCAGTGTAAGCATGTGTATGTAATAGAATGTCTCATGGTCAAAATGATAAAAGCTGATGTGTTTGACCCACCACCGATCATTTCTCTGTTCTCTTAGAAACTATAATAGCTTAGGTTTGTTCTATGCTTGTTGAGACGAGCTGATGTTACAATAATAAATGATCAATCTTCAACCCAGCAGTGTATACCTCTAACTGCAACAGTACAAAGTTAAGCCAGGACATCACCTGATGCTACAATGATGTCAGTGTAATGTGGTCATGATGCACATATTACTTTTATAGAGTTATAGTCAAAATTCAAACTGTTGATCTTGCTAACAGTACTCAATAACAAGTCTGTCCTGTGGGTTTTCACTGGAGGTGATGCAAGGAAGCAGTGTACATGTGACACTGAGGTCATAATGTCCTGCACTGTCATTCACATAACAATTTCTCCTGTTGCTCTCAAGCATTGTAAGTGTTATAATACAACCTTTAAAGAAGTAGTCTTCTGCTGAGACACACAGTAAATAAGTAATTCAGTCCCTCTAGTTGTTTTTTGTTTGTATAATTCATGTCCTGCTTTTCTTTTTTTTTAAACTCATATCTGCTATAAATCTAATAACAGCAAAGCCTGTGGGAAGTAACAAGATTAAGGCTGACCAACAAAAACAGCTCAATAACAGTAGGCCAAGAGAAATATTTGATTTTTCTTTTTTTCAAGACGTACCTGGATAACTTGGACAGCCGAATACGTACTGTGTGCTACAGATAGGATGACTGACATTGATGGAGTGACTGCGTCTGGTGCTCTAACAAACCTGCATTAGAGTGAGGTGGTGATGGCAGAACATGATGGATAGCTTGCAGCATGGAGGAGTGACACAGAGAGGGGCTCTGAGGTGAAGTGAGACAGAATTGAGATACAAGTTGCAGATTTCAGTTGACAGACCAGTGGGGAAAAAAACATGTAATTTAAGTCTATGACTGTGGCATGTTCCTCTGATGTATGTCATACTAACATAGCTGCCTATTACAGATAAAGTCTCATGATTGACCATTCACTAAAGTGTGAAGAACAGAGTGGCTGTGGCTCTGGTGGGTGAGATGGTTGTGCACTAATCATAAGGCTGATAGTTCCATCCCTGACTCCTTCTGTCTGCATGTTGAGCTGGCAAGATACTGAACCCAAAATTGCACCTGACGGTTGCACCAGCACTTTGCATTGGTAGCTTGCAATGCAGTGAATAAGTGAGTGAGCAACATGAAGTGCTTTTGTTAAAAGTGCTCTATTAATGCAGGTGTTTGCCACTTTGGATTAAGGCCTATCAGTATGTCATTAGCTAACCTCATCATGTGAGCCTACAGGTTACATTAAAAAACATGACAGCATATCCACAGTGTAGTGTTGTCCCACTCTGGGATCCGGTCCCAGTATGTGAGGTAAGCCTCCAAACAGAGGTAGTAAGAACCAAGTAAGACTGTGATCATACATGTTTTCTTATCCTAACACTCAATCCACATTGAAAGAGTTTTTGATGGCTGATTTTATGCTCCAAATAGGTTGGAGAAAGCAGCGATTGCTCCTCCCTCACATTACCACCACTGCTCCAGTGGAGCTGCTCATTGTCCTGCAGATGAGACTGGTTGTACTGAGCAGCTTGCAGGTGTGTGAAAGGCTTTTTATCTCAGTGAAATTTCCCTGATTAACATATTGAATTAAAAAGAAGAAATACAGTTTATTTTTTTCTTTTCTGGCACTTTTAGTGTAGCGTAATCTGCACAGACGGCTGTTTAAATAAAATAAAAACTCCAGCTGTTTATATGATCTGGACTTATTGACATTATCTATATTGATTGATCAAAGCTCTCAGAGTGGCAGCTTAACTGTTTCACTATGCAGAGGCGGGCAAAGAAATGAAAATCACCGGATCAATCAATCTAAACACTGTTGATTTCTTCCTGTGGAGCCTTCAAGAAAAGTCTTGTGGTTCAGTACATTTCTGCTGTCAGTCAGCCTGGTGAAGACTGTTCACTTAGCAGCTGTCCTCTGAGCTCCACAGGAGCTGCTGCTGAGGACGGCTGGCCGAACGCAGGTCTGAGTCGGTGTGCTTTGAACAGACAGAAACGCTTCCAAGTGCCAATCACGTCTCGCTTTTGATGTTGTTCACCTAGTTACCAGTTTTACACCACTACACAAAAACAAATGCACAATTGTCTCTCCCAAAAAATGTCTTCATCTACATCTCCTCCTCACTAGAAAACATGGCCGCACTCCAACAAGATCTTTTAAAAATGTGCTTCAGGAAAGATATATATGAAATAATCCCACAACCACTACAAGTTTATTTTCAAACATTTATTATGAATGTTGTGTCTTCGGTTTTAGAGCTCTCCCTTCCTTGCTTTTCTAGCTGCCCTCGGGCCAGTCTCTGTAGTCACTAAGCCTTTAATCACATAGCTCTGTGTTTAGCACAGTTATCTGGCCTCCATCTGAACTAACAGGTCTAATTCAAGGCTGTTCTGTGTGTGTGTGTGTGACATGCTTGGTTTAACAAGTTCATGAAATGTACATAAAAAGGATTGTTTCTTATCTCTGCCTCTTATCTCTCCACACAAACACACACGCAGTATTAAAGTGCCACTGAACTGGATGGGATTTATAGAGGATGAAGACACTAAAACAGAACAGTCCTGCAGGCCTGAATAGGATACTGTTATTATTTCTATTCTTTATTCTAATACTTTTAGGCCGTCTCACCAGTACAACCACTTAATCAATGATTCTCGTTATAATTATGGGATTTGTATTTTCAACTATTTGCTGCTCTTGCAAACCTTCATGGGAAAATGATAGCATTTGATATGCAGACACCACTCTGATGGGTATGATGGCAGCTGAAATATATATTTAAGTGTGACTAAATAAAAATGATCACAAGCTGGGATTGAAATATGAAGACACACAGTCTTAGTTGTGGTTAATAATTGAAGGGAGCGGGGGTGATATTTCTAATAGTGCTCTATGAATTAACCATGATAGACCACACACTACCACTGGAGGTCAGGAACTCATCACCAAAATGTCCCTATTTTTAGATGCAAAGTGACTACATGTCCAAGGGAGGAAGCCAGCTCCCCAAGTTCTACAAGCACTATGGTGCATAAAAGCTTTTGGCCAAACGACAGACATTAATTATGCTTTATTATTTACGAAATTCTTACCTTTACAGGAACAGCCGAGGCAGGGAAGGAGAAGGGAAAAGGCGCATACCTTTCTCCGGGGGGTGTTGTGACAGTAGTGATAATATCGAGTGTTAGTGTGGCTGATGAGATAAATTCTCATGTTGACTGATTAGGAATTTTGTGAAGTGGTGCTTGAAGTAAACAAGGCAGAGCAGCTGCTAGGTGGTGTTATGTGAACAAGTGAGCGGCCTGCTGTTCACACATCAAAGTGACTTTATCTCAAGTGCACCTTCCAAATGAAGTCAATGCTCTTCCTATCTGGCATAAATATGCATGTCATATCATTGCTTAAAAATCATGTATTTACATTTAAAATATATTTAAGGCATGCAGAGACTTACAACATTTTTTTTCTGCCTTAACACGCTCACTCTTGAGCCGCAAATTTCATCTTAGTTGTTTTATATATTTTTTCCTTCTTATCACTATTTTCCTTTAAATACCCTACCTCACATTGCTTGTTTTACCTAATTTATTTTATAGTGACTTTGTTTAATTAGTTCATTATTAAATGTTTAAAATCTTTTATTAACTTTTATTTTATTTGGGTATTCAGCATTTTTATATTGTTATCCTATCTCTGGTGTTATGATAGCGATTTCCTTTTTTATTGAATCATTATTTCTTTCTTTTAGATTTGTTTGTTTTTTACTATGTAATGTATGAAATCTGTTATACAAATTTAAATTCTGATTGAATTGAGTGATTTTAAAGCTCAGGAGGCCCTGCCATCACCCTAATCCATTCAAGAGATTCTCCTTGTTTTTCACAATAAAAGCCCTTTAACCACTTAACACACGCCCCTGTTTTTTATGCTGTTAGCCTAAACGACATGCCCAAGTTGTGAGCAGCACAGATCCCACATAGTTTGAGACTCAGAGATGTGTCTGGTATCATTGGAAAGGAAACACTCTCAGGATTATTGTAAAAGTGTCTGTGTGATTCTGTGACATTTACAATGACATGTGTACAGACATTCAGGGACCTCTCAGCAGGATATAGACACAATGAGGCCACCGCCACAGGTCTTGGCTTCATGCAGTCCAAATTTGGAGTCAAAATACCAAAAGATGAATTTTTCAGAATTATTTTTCAACAGGTATGTCCATGCGTTTTCCTCAGGTCCTTTTTGGAGACTCCAAATGGACACTTGGTTACCAAAGCTGTATAACCACAATCAAACACCTATAACTTCACATCCCCTTTGCCTACAATCAAAATCTTGGTCTCTAATGAAAGCTGACGCCATATTGTTATTATTATTAATATTATTATTATTATTACATATAACCATATTTTTTTGTTTGGCCATATCTATCTATCTATCTGTTTATTTTGGTATAAGTCATATGTCAAGTCGAAGAAGAACCAACCGTGTACCAAAATGCTGAGTGCGTAATGATATATGGTTCAACTCTTTTACGCACAGGGCGCACGCCGGTTACGCTTGGAGTTTGTTTATGGACAGCCAAACTTAATAGCTTAGTGTCACACACCGTTGGAAACCTCTGACTATTGGCTAAAAGGTTATCAACTTCATTTCACCGAATATTTCCATAGGCTAGAACAGCAGTCAATCAAAGCCATGTCATCATTGTTGTCGGTCACATGTCCTCATTGGTTTTGGAGACATGTACTGCCTAATCCTAAACACCGATTGGCTGGTGTGTGGTGTCGTCAGAAGCAGAAGAGGCTCACGGTCGTAAACATCTAGTCACGTGTACTCTGAGATGGACGTGCAGGTCAGGAAATGACGTAAACGGACCGTATATGGTTTGTTATTTGTGTTATTACGTTACGTGTTGGACTAAATACATGTTGACATATTGAGGAAAGTATTTCGGTTTTATGGAAACGGATTTCATATTTCACAAGAATGGATACTTGGCGAGCTGTACAGAAAGTCCTGAGTCATAAGATGATCGTTGTGGATAAAGGGAAGACTTTGAAGGTATGTAGGCATTATAGCTTTTCTTACGTAGCTCAGGGGCTAGCCGAGCTAACCGCTAATACTATTACGGCTGTGAGCAACCATATAAGTTGTGAGATGTCTTGAATGAATCAGGAGAATCTAAGCTTTCCAACAATGTACAGTGTTGCCAAATCCTCAGGAAGGAAAGTAGCTATTGGCTGTCCTAAAAGTCGCTAAATGACGTCATCGTCTAATTTGCATAATTATCATGTGCATGTTATTGTAATGGACGATGTAGGAGAGAGGAATAACGTCTTGGGAGAGACAAAACGTGAGTTAAAAAACCCTAAATATGTTAAAAACTACAAATGTGCTTTCTTATGTTGATTCTTGGTTTGTTTGTTTTTTAAAATGTAAATACATTTTGATATTTATTGTTAAATGTTAGAATATCAAATTGAATCAAAAGACTGTTATGCAGGGTGGATGTGGAGTGGTGTGGGTCTCCTCTCTGCTCTGACTGCAGCTGTGTGAGGCTACTGTGAACCTGACCGCCTGTGAGTGCTTTGGGACAGGGGAGGGGCTCAGGGCAGCACCCACTACTCGTTGAGGACAGTAACGATACGTGCTTTCACTTCAAAGTCTCCAATAACACCAGAAAAAGTCGCTAGATTTGTCGCTAGTCGCTTTTGAGGAAAAAAGTCGCTATGAGGGTTTGGAAAGTCGCCAGATTTAGCGAGAAAGTCGCCAAGTTGGCAACACTGACAATGTACGGCATGAATATATATGTTTAAGGGTTGGTGTTTAAAACATCCAGAAGAACGTGTGGCTACCTCCTAACATCCGTCCCGTCCCGTAGACGGAACAGCGTGCGTTAAGTGGGTAACCATATAGGTGGTGGCAGGAAACTGTATATGAAATTTGTAAAATTTTTGCTGCTTGGGGATGAGAACTTAGCATACACATTCAAATCTAAATCCTCCTTCCTGGCTGAAATGCATATCAAAGTAATTTTCACTTGTTCTGATGTAATCAAGAATGAATCATGCAGCTAAGTTGAGAATTTAAAGTTTGTTGATTAGAAGTGAATTAAACCCATTTTTGGCAGAATACGTGCAGTCCAGACGTGGCAACTTCTCTTACTGGCGAAATGACATGAGATGAATATTTATTTATTTATCATTCAAAGGGTTTATTCTTGCAAAAAATTGTGTGTACTTCATGCACCTATTAATTTGTTTTTGGCAGGTACTATCTGAGCTCCCTCATGCTTGTTTGGAATTATGTTCCTACTTTCATTTTGAATTTGAGTCTCTTTTACAGGAAAATAAAAAGATGTCAGAGATGGACTCTATGATCTTTACAGGGTGTTTTTTAAATTTGTGCAGCTGGAATTGGAATCAAAACCAAAAAAAATCAAGGACCATTAGATTCTGTGATTAGTTTCACATTGACTTTTATATCAAAGATTCATTTTCATCATATTTTTTAATGGTGAGAGAAGAAAAATAAATTAGACTTGGAGGGAAAAAAGGAGAGAAAAAGCAATGGCATGAGAAGCCTGAAAGTAAAGTGAATTCGAGAATGAATGAATGAGTTATTGTAAGCGATAAAAAGAGATGTGAATGAGAGAGAGAGAGGGGTGGGTATGGATGGATGGATGGGTTAAAAAGTGTGAAAATTTCAGCATGAAAGAGCAATAAAGTGAAGGGAAGAGCAGAAAGTTATAGACAGGGAAGAAAGAGACGCACTATATGACAGAAAAGTGACAGAAAAATAAAGTGACAGATGAGCACAGTCAACCATCCTCCACCAGAGATAGAAATACTTTACGAAAAGACAATAACAGAGAGGTAGAGAGGGAGGGGAAGAATGAAAAAAGAGAAAAGAGGAGGAGAACAATGGGGAATAAAACCAGTCAGGAGAATGATTGTGAAATGTCAAAGTGGAAGTGCAAAAAGAGGCGAGGAAGAGGAGCGGCGATAGGCAGAAAAGACATGAGGCGACACGAGGGAGGATTAGAGATAAAATGAATGAGGGAAGTGAGGAGGAAGAGGAGGAAAGGAAAATGCTTTACAAGGGAGCTTGTGTTGATTTCCACCTGATGGATCTGGTCAATCAGCTTGTCTCTCTAGCTCTATCCCCGCAGCCTTCCTCTCACACATGCCCACACATCTCCGCTGTGGTCTGCTGTGTGTGGATCGATGTTCCATAGAAGACACAATGGCCTCCTCAGGGGTAGAAAGAGCTTCACTCAATTTTTCTTTGTCGCCCATTGTGTGCGTGTTTGTGTGTGTGTGTGTGTGTGTGTGAGTGAGTGTGTACAATGCATAAAAAAGCTTTTCTTGTACTCTATGGGCCTGATTTACTAAGATCCCAAATAGTGGGTACTACATTGCGTGCACAGTGCAATAGATTGCACGTTTTGCGGGTGATCTACTAAGAATAACTGCGTAAATGAAGACAGGTGCAACAGGTGCAGACAGCAGTATGTAAATTAGGGTTTTGCGTGTCTGAATGTAGAGTTTGGACGAGCAGAAAGCTGCAAGCCCAAAATGAAATTTGGTTAACAAATATATTGAGTTATAACAAAAATAAATATTACCAGAAAAAGCGACATATGGGAGAGTATCTGACAAAATCAATGCTGTTAGTAAAACCAAAAATATTCCACTCCAAAATGATAACACTGATGGAAAAACTCCGTCCCGTGCGTATTCTGTCATTGTGCCTCTGTCTCCTCCTCTCCAACGTGACAAAAGTCATCTTTGCGCAGTGATCAGCCGCTTAATACCTGCCCTTCAAATGTATTATTTATAGACGCAGTTAGCGTCTGAAATAATACCTTCAGGTTTGGTAAATCACGATGCGTGTGCTAAATAACATATTTTCTCCTCCCTGTATTTTGCACACTGGGGTTGAAACCAGGCGGGGAGTTCCGGTCCTCTGAAATGAGGCCAATGTGGAAGTAACTTAGAGCTGCATTCTGCCCATACAAGTAGAATCCGTGTTCTTTTTTTCCCGGCATGCACCTGAAATTTTCAAGATGGCGCTGCCTAGATTCGAAACTATTGGCTTCCGAGCAGCAGTCCACAAACCAATGGGTGACGTCATGGATGTTACCATTTCTTTTATACAGTCTACGGTTGAAACGCCCCATATTACATATTCATTATGACAAACGTACTAAATGGACAGCACGTATTATCTTTCTACAGTTGCAAGACGCAAACCTCAGTGCGCTGCATTAGTAAATCAGCTTGCACATTACGCAGACCTTCAGTAAATCAGGCCCTATGTGTGCTCTGTGCTCCTTGCTTGGAGAGTAGAAGGAAAACACAGTACCATTACTTGCACAGTTTTTCTCCATTCAGTTAAATCTTGGCTTAGGGAGGAGTGACACGCCTTACACTCACACATCACAACATTACATCTCAACTCAATATCACACAAGTAATAGTAAATAAAACCCCCTCCACTCATTAAAGTGTTTTGCTTATTTTTACTTCACTTAAATGTGATGTGAAGTTGGTATTAGATGTTATTCCAAGCAAAGTGCTTTTTGTATCATTAAACATGTCACGAAAGGTATCTTTAATTCACAAGGCTGTCACGTCTCATTCGGTGTCTTCTTTGTCTTTTCTTTTCTTGTCTCATATTTTTGTTGTTCTATTTCATCCTTCCTGACCGCCAGGATATCTCCGTCTTGCGCATGCACGGGTCGAGTACATATACCAACAAAGTCACCTGTGACCCTCACGTGATCCGACCGGGATAAATTCCGGTGTCACCTGAGGATCTGTTCCTTTTCATCTTCTCGCTTGCACGTGTGGTCGCATCTGCTTGTTGGTCTTACGGTGTGGTGTAGTCGTCGCTGGCAGCTTCGCGATCCTGGGGATCGGTACCGCGGACATCTCGTTCGACCTCCAGAGGCTGTGACGGACTGTTCATCCAGACCAACGTGGGATTGGAAGGTATTTGAAAGGGGTAAGCGGGCCGCTTGGTTGGCAGCAGTGCTCCCGCTCACGCCAACCTTCGGCTTTGTGTTTGCCGCGGCTGTGTTTTTTTTTTGCTGCGAGGTACGTTGTTTTTTCTGTATTAACAGTTTATTGAACACAGCTAGTGCTGTAGTTTTTTGTTGCCGGTAGTGGCTACTGTAGCGTTTCTAACACAGCTTTGCTGTCGCCTTTTGTTGTTTTTTCCCTTCTGCCGGTCCCGGGGGCAGTGTTCACGCTCGTACCCGGGTGCCTGCTAGTTTCCTGTGGCAATCGCAGTATTATCTGCCGTTTTTTGTTCGGGCCGGCTGCAGTGTTCTCGCTCAAACCGGTTCGCTCCTGTTGGCCGGTGGTAGCAGCAGCGCTCTCGCTCGTGCTCAGGGATGTGGAGCAACTGTTAGGAGGGGCGAGTGTTTCCCTCGTCCTGCCCCCGCTTCCAGCAGCTCGGCCGGGCAGACCTAAACATGCGGCTGGGGGTTCCCGAGGGGCCTCGCCAGCGAAGAGAGCCAAGAGCGGGCTCGCGGCACAGGTGGACCTGCTGTCGGCGGAACTGGGTCAGATGAAGGAGCTTCTTCTGGCCCTTCAACCAGGGGCTCCAGGGCAGGGACGCCATTTCCCTCGCGGCGTCGGCAACCCTGTTTGAGGACTCGGTGGGGGCTGCGCCCTCCCAAGCCTCAGGGTCCCTCTCACAGGACTCGACTCGGAGTTCTTCACGGGGGTCGGCGGAGGCCTCTATGAGACCATTGTCAGAGGGGCCCTGGCACGTCTGCAGCTTCACAAACCTCAGGAGGGCTCTGCTCCGGCCAGTGCCTTCTTCAGGCGGCAGCAGGCTCCGGCAACGTTTGTGGTTCCCCCGTCGGTGGACTACGTCGCGGAGCTGCATGCGTGCTGGAGGGACTCCAAGCCATGCAGGACGCCGCTAAATATGGCCTGGGGCGTATGCCGGCAGTGGAGCCGGCCATCGCCTCGCTGATAGTGGCTCCAGACGAGACGCTTCAGCGAGACGCCAGGTGTCCACGTCCCCAGTGTCGGGTCACCGATGACTTGCTGGCCAAGGCGTGCGATGCTGGCGGGACTGCGACGGCCTTCGCCAGTCTCTGGCAGGCCGGGGACCTCTGTACCCGGACCCCAACGCCATGCTCGCGGGTCCCACCCTCCGAGGGCGTGGGACCGTGGCCCCAGGACTTGACTCTCCAGGGCCAGTCGTACTGGGCTGCGTGTACACTGGACCCCTGTGTGCTTTCCACCCTTGCTCAGGGGTACACGTCGCAGTTCCGACGCCGGCACTTGGCCATTGGCCGGGTTCGGCTGACTGTGATGCGGGACCCGGCCAGGGCCTTGACCCTGACCCAGGAGTTGTCCACCCTCCTGGCCAAGGGCGCTATCGAGGTGGTGGACCCCGTGCGGCAGCCGGGTGGGTTTTATTCCCCCTATTTCCTGGTGTCGAAGAAGGACGGGGGGTGTCGTCCAATTCTCGACCTGAGGGGCCTCAACAGGTTTTTGAAGGTCCTCCCGTTCAAAATGATGACGACGGCAGAGGTGTTGAGGGTGGTGGCCCCGGGAGAGTGGTTCACCCTGGTGAACCTCAAGGATGCCCACTTCCACGTGCCGATCGCGTCCCACCACAGGCCGTTTCTGCGGTTCGCTTTCCAGCAGTGGCACTATCAGTTCAGGACGCGGGGTTGAATGTCCTGCCTTACCTGGACGACTGGCTGGTGTACGCTCCGTCCCGAGAGCAGGCGGTGCAGGACACAGCTCGCCTGCTGGACCATATGGCCCGCTTGGGGCTAAGGGTGAACCACCGGAAGAGCCACCTGGAGCCGGCGCAGCGGGTCACATACCTGGGTATGGATGTGGACTCTACCGCGATGACGGCCCGTCTGTCTTCCCGTCGTGTGGACGACATCCTGGGCTCCCTGGGTCCTTTCAGGAGAGGCAGGGTGGTCTCCTACGTACAGGTGCTACGCCTGGTGGGCCGGTTGATGGCCGCCTCATCAGTGGTCCCGCTGGGCTTGCTGCAGCTGCGCCCCCTGCAGAGACGGGTGAACGCCCTGCACCCGGATGCAGGGCGCCACAGGCGCAGGGCGGTCAGGGTGTCGCAGCGTTGTGTGTTGGTGCTGGCTCCCTGGGGGCTGCGGGCCTTCCTGTCCCAGGGGGTACCTATGGGCTCCATCCCGTCCCGAAAGGGAGGTTGTGACGGTGGATGCATGCCCCAAAGGCTGAGTGGCGGTCTGGCAGAGGAGGACTGCACAGGGGCTGTGGTCTCCTCAGGATGGCGCACTCCACATCAATGTGTTGGAGTTGCGAGCCATTCACCTGGCGCTGGAACATTTTGGGTCCTCCCTTAGGGGGAGACATGTTCTGGTGCGCTCGGACAACATGTCTGCTGTAGCCCAGGTGAACCATCAGGGGGGCACCAGGTCGGCACAACTGCTTCGGGAGGCTACAAGGCTCCTGACATGGGCAGCTCCCTGTCTGGCTGAGCTGAGGGCCATGCACCTGCCTGGGGTTCGCAACCCCCTGGCGGACTTTCTCTCCCGGCGCAGGGCCCCACCGGGCGAGTGGCGGCTTCACCGGGAGGTGGTGGACGAGATTTGGAGGCGCTTCGGTCAGGCGGAGGTGGACCTCTTTGCCTCCGAGGAGTCGACCCACTGTCCACTGTAGTTCTCCAGGATTCATCCGTAACTTTCGCTTTACTTCCTGTTTTATTTTGTCACCGCTCCTTTCATTTTGGATCCCTACTTCCTGCCCCCATGTGTTTCCTGCTTCTGTGACTGTCTGCCCAAGCCTGATATGTTTCACCAGTGTCCAAATATACCTGCCTCCCTTGTGTATTCAGTCTGTGTGCTCCCAGTTCCCTGTGCCAGTCCTTTGTCCCCAGTGTCCAGCGGTCCTGCATTTTTCTAGTGTAGTCTCATGTTTTTGACCTAAGCTCTTATTCTGATTTGTTGACTGACTGCACTTTTATGTATGGAACATTTTTCCAGTAGTAGCAGTATTTGAGTAATTGTGATCTTACACCGTACCAGTCTCATATCTCAGTAACAATGATATAAGCAAGAAAAACAAGAACAAAACGTATGATTATTGAGTCTAATGTTCATCCTTGGCATCAGGAAAAAGCTATTGAAATACAAGGTCTATTTAGTAGTTGCTGTCACTCCAAATTCACTTGTGTACCAACCAGTAGAATTAAAATGTCTTGTAGCCAATCAGAAATTTAATAAATCAGGATTAAACAGCAATGCAAAAATTTGTAAAGGATTTGTAAAAATGACAACAGTAATTTCAACAATGTAGAGTTTTATACTGACAGTAATCAGCAACCTATCAGATGGTACATTAGGAACGTGTATGTCATTGTCCAATCAGCGTAAGGCCGTGCTCCATGAAGTACTGCACCTTTTGGACAATTACAGTCAGGTTGAAAATCGTCGTAGTAACAAAGATAAATTTGCAACGAAACAATTAGGACCTCTCAGACCAAATTTAAACATTAAAACAAGTTTCTACTAAGGGGGTAAATCATATAACTGGGGACCGATCCTTGACTACAAAGAGAAGAATTAAAATCATTGACAGATGTAACTACCTCCTTTTGTTCAAATAACTTGAAAAGTAAAGTAGATTTTTTTTACCCCCAGAACGGTAAATTTATCATGAAGGATGATTTTCTGTGTCAAAATCTAGAAAAATTCATGCACTGCATGTAACCGGTATGGAGTGAACCCAATAGCAGCACAATAGAACCAGGAACTTGTATGAAACAGTCTTTATTCAGCAGAATAAGCACAGCAGATCAGAGGATGGCAGTAGAGAACCAGGTCCAGGTGAGCATGGCAGGTAAGGGGGGAAACTCACTGCTAATGGAAGTCCCGCTGGAGAAGTGAAGCTGATCAGGTGGGTTTCTTGATGAGCAAAAACCGGCCAAGTGCCAACCAGCCACAGGCAGACGAGGAGCAGAAAACAGACAGGTAATACTCGAGGTCAGGGACAGAAGGCTGGTGGGTTTACCGGGACTGGGACTGAGACGAGAGGCGGTGGTCGGTGGCAAGTCGGGTCGATAACAGGTAAGCAATCCGGGAGTAAGTACTGGAGAGTCAGGCATGGAAGCAAAGACAATCTGGCAAATAGTGAGTGGAGTGAGGCTGCTCATATACTGGCTTGATTGGAGATGGTGAGCAGGTGAGAGCAGCAGGTGAAGGCTGTTAGACTGATGAGGGGTGTGGCTGAGCAGCAGAGCAGGGGAGGAGCAGAGCAGACTGTGACACTGCAATGTTTAGGAATTTGAATGCATTAACCCTTTATTTGGATTTATATATAGTATTTGAAATATTTTCAAGAACTGTAAATGAATACTTTTAATGACTTGACTTGTATATAGACCCCCTCTTGATTAACAATAAAACAAGTATATCTCTCCATGTTCAAAGGTATATGAAGGTAAACTGATTAACAGTTTATCTATCTGTTGATCTTTATTTGTAGAACCAAAGGGAAAATCTTTATCTTGCCATTTAGTCATTACATTTGGTATTTCCATGTGAGTTGAAGAAAAAAAACTAAATGTGACAATTGTCTTGCTGCCTATTTTCCCATTGAACACCATTATTAGAACAATTGCGCCCCCTGAGAAATTTGTCAGGAGCCGCCACTGGTGTTAAGGAATTGTTTACAATATATATAGTTTTGAGTCAGAAAACATCTAATAATCTCCATGTATCAGTTAGGATTCTGTTAGCAATCTTCTCTTGGTCAACAGACTTTCTGTCTGTGTGGTTTTGCACAGACAGGATATGCTTATTCTGTGAACAGTGACAGTGTTCAAGGATATTGGAAGTAACAGCGGCTTTTGTGGTTGAATTGAGGGATATATTTCACAAAACATTTATCCTCTGAGAAAAACTGAAAGACCAGACAACAATGGCACAAGGATGCAGTGACCTACAACCTCTATTGTGTTTAGTTAAAGCTAAAAATCATTCAAGGCAAAGCGAGGGAAGGCAGGTTTGATATAGAATCTTTCAAACACACAGGCAACTCTGAATAAAATTACATAAATGAAAAGTGGGCAAACTATTAGAAGACAAATGAATAAAACATGGAGCGCAACAAATGGAATATTTTGTAAAATAGTATACTATATAATTGCACCATCTTCATTTTAATTCAGACATTTGAAGAAATGCAGTTTTTGGCACTTCCACATGGGCTTCATATCTCAGCCTCATTAGTTGCCACTTGTTTGAAACATAGCAGAACTGAATGATGAAACATTCTAAGACATGATTTGAGACATGTCATCCTACTCTGCTATGTACAGTATAATCATTTCTGTCTGATATGTTTGTTCCACAAAAAACGTTCAAATTAGATCTAGTCTCAAAAAATCCAGAGTATACAGATATGTAGATATTATTGATTTCGAAAGGTTAACTGCTGGAGACAAGATTTATTTTGGCATATCACAAGTATATATTCAATCTATCAGCTGGCTTATATATTTCAGTTCATTTAACAATGGACCAAAATTATATCTACAGCTACGTCAACATAACGTTTAGTGTGCTTCGTCGTCACTACCAGTGTACTTCAGCTGAGCAACCAATTGGCTACCAGTAACTGATGTTAGTGGTGTACTTTTCCTCAGTATATATTTGTTTGGTTGCTTGTTCAACAAGCTAAGATGCAAGAAAAGATGCGCGTCCATGTTCATGACTTTAGCAGGAAAGCTACGGTAGGTTATTCTCAGTCTGTGGCTCTTGTGTAACAGGGTGCTATCAGGCTCAGTGTGACCTTTTCACTCTGCCTAGAAAGCTGATGTAACTGGTTTATGGAAATATGGGTTGGAATGAAGCAGTATGATTGGCTGTATAGAAACAAGTTCCCCATCTACATAGACTGGAAACTGAGCAGATTTGTTTTTGTCAAAGGAGAGCAAAGGACATGTGATTTAGAAGGCAGATATATGCTGTAGCAGAAAAAGATGAATAATTCAGTTGGACCTTTAAACAAAGGCCAAAAAGACCCATTTATTAAATACCAGTTTATAAAGAGCACTTCTACAATCAAATGCAATCTAATACAAGAGTCCTGCAGTGAGGCCTGGGAGCTTGCAACGATGAGTTTTAGCTGAGCATATCAGAGGAGTGTTGATTCAGCTTTATGGTAATTTTCTAGGCAATATTTAGTGGTGGTGGTGTTGTATTACACTGCATTTTATTGAGAGGTGTTTAATGTGTTGTCTAGTCCATTTCATATAATACAGTATCATCATAGCTGCAAGTTCCAAACAGACCTGCATAGTTTTTAATAATTGATTTTATTTATTTTTATCATGTAGAGAATATCAAAATGCTGTACTTTTTCTTATTAAATTGAATACATGAATACAAAATCAGCATCTTCCTACTGCAAGCATTGCTCCTCGTGTCACTCTTTAGAAACCCATAATGTTTGAAGCCCTCTTTAAAACCTCTCCCACATCCCAACTGTTACCAAAGCAGCTCAAGGCTATAGCTTCAGGAAGGATAGAAGAAAAAGGACCTTTATTTCAATTACCTGTCCCCTCCCCGCAAACACACACTCTCTCTCTTTCTCTCTCTTTCTCTCACACACACACACACACACACACACAGATACACAATCAAGCCATAGATCACCTTAGGCCAACCTGATTGTCTGTGTGCGTGTGTGTGTGTGGCGACACAGACAGATTGTGTGAATGTGAGTGTACCTAAGTGACAGGTAATTGAAATAAATGGCTGCGCTCGGCAGATGGGCCGCTCGCCCTTTGTTAGGTGTCTGTAGTGGTGTGTGTTAAATGTGTCTGTAAAACAATGGTCATTTAGTTGACCCACGACGCAGCATTATAGGCCTACCATCAGTTCTCCTCCGTCTCTTTCCACACAATCAGTGGAGGGTGTAATCATTTCTTCAAGTCTCCCGGAAGATGAAATGTGGTCTTTAAGACTGTCTCTGCTAACAGACTTCCTCCAGACTTTATCCTGCCTCACAGGCCATCCTCGGCCTCCCTTCTACTGTCCAGGTCAGTGATTTCCGTTGTCATACATACGTGTCAGCTGCTGCTTGATTGACAGCTGTCATGGTGACTGGCAGCCCAAATGGCACATGACGATATGAGGGACAGGAGAGAATTTGTGAAATCACTGTAGACTGTAGAACAGCAGTTAGAGATACTACTAATAAAAGGAAAGTGGGAAATGATTTGATATTTGTCATAATACATTGGGGATTTACAAATGGTATAAAGGAGAAAATGCAGAAAGTAGTAGCATTTGTTTGTATCCTGTTTTCTCTGTTTACAGTATGTGGAACTGTAAAAAAAAAAAAAAAGATGATGAAAGGAAAGAAATGTGTAGAATTTTTGCAAGGGAGCGTACACACCTTTGATATCTGCTGTTATGTTACATGGCTTACTACACAGATGGCAGCAGTTCAAACATGCAGCACGGAGATGTGAGAATTACACTTTTACACATGCAAATAGGTAAAGGGGATGCATACTGGGGTGAGGGGAAAGCTTTTGAAATGTTATTCAATGAACACACCTTGTGTTCTGTGTCTTCCATTCAATTTAATCCAGCAGGTTTTCCACTGTTAACCTTTCTTTTTCTGTATTATTAAAGCCATTTTACTTCATCAACCTCGTAAATTCCGCAACCTTACAAATTGTGAAGACTTGTTAGCAACTGAAAGAGGTGATGTGTGCAATTACATTTTGCTCCTGCTCTGGATTAAGTTATTTGGGCTCCACACACTGAGTATATATGCCTTACGGAAAGCTTTTGATTAGCTCCGAAAAGAGGTTCATATAACATCAGTACATTCCTACTCTCAAGTTCACAAGCAGGCTACGTTTTAAACTGCCAATAAGTGTGAGTGTGAAAGTAAATGTGGTTGCATCCCTTCCTCTTGTTTGACTTTGTGGATAAGCAGGTATTGAAAATGGATGGATAAGCCTGTCACGATAACTACTTCTGTTGGACGATATATTGTTTCAGAAATAATCGCGATAAACGATATTATTGTCATTTTAAGGCTGTTTAATGCCCCAGATATAATGATAATATAATAGCATTATAAAGCAATTCCATCATATCTTCAATTCCATATTAGCAGCACCGCTAGCTTCTGCAGTCTCCACTCAGGACGTGCACAGTGAAGAACTACTTGCTTAGCCAATGTGACATGAATAGCCTCTTAGCTGTTAATGTGGAGTGTGGGGGATGCTGGAACCTTCTGGACAGGTAATGAAACAGGTAGACAGAAAAAAAAGAACACGGTCATGTCAATGTATCATACACTAAGTCGATATATAGACATGACAATGTTGATAATTACGTTATTGTGCGATAAGTCAATAACGTAATTATTGTGACAGGGCTATTGATGGACGGATTATTCTAAAGAGAGCTGCAGCCTAAAGTCAGAGGGTAAAATAGTGTGTTTGTAGGTATTTCTTTTTTTCAATAAGCAGGGGCCTTATAAAGACACGTGTTACACTGACGTTAAGCATCATTAACAACCACACCACATGTCACAGTGAGTATATTTTCTAACTCTGCATCTGACAGCACTTCCATTAGCTTTGTAATATACTGGCACCTTAACTGTCTTATTTATGTAACACCAAATTACAATAAAAGTTATCTCAAGGCACTTTTTACATAGAGCAGGTCTAGACTATACTCTTTAACATGGTGGCTTGACTTCTAAATGTGTGTGTGTGTATGTGTGTGTGTGTGTGTGAGTGACGGGTTATGTTATTAGCTGAGAATGAGTGTGTTTTTGAGTGAGCATGTGTGTATGTGTGTGTGACAGGTTCTGTTATTAGCTGTGAAAGAGTGTGTTTTTGAGTGAGCATGTGTGTGTGTGTGTGCACGTGCGCGTGTCTGGCAAATATTGGAGGAAATTAGTTGTCTGTTGGTGACAGGTCTACCATCTGTCTGCCGCAGCAAAACCAGAAGAATATAAAACAAATAGAGGGAAGGAGAAGACGGGGAAGTGAGAGGAGGAAATAAAAAGGACGAGCGGGCAGGAAATGTAAAAATGATGGAGAAATGACATCAGGAGCCAGTGGGATGCGGAGGAATGAGGGGAAAAAAAGAAATGGGGAGAAATGGCCGATAGTAATCAATGAATGAGCCATTACGTTCTGTTGAGTTCAGACATAAATCTTGAGTAGCTCCAACTATATCTGGTCTCTGGTCTGGTTCAATCAAACTTACCAAATCATCCATTCATCTTGCCACTTTTAATTATAAAACTGTCAAAATATTATATTCGCCTGGGGAATAGAATCTTGTTAACTCATGAAGTGCTGATGCATACTGCAGTTAAACTGGATGCAAGGAAGATAGTTTGTCTGGGAGTACAAGAACGTGCTGGCTTCCATCTAATAGCAATCTTTTTGAGCTGCTGCAGCTTTGTTAAAAATATGGTGTTCCAGGGAGGAACATCTGTTTAGAGTCGTGCAGATATAGCAAAGAGCTGCCACTGCATTCTCACTGAGCAGCCTCCTCAACAAGCACCATTATTCACTAATGTATTCCAACAGTTGCCAAAAAGAAACTAGAATCTAGATGAATCATAAATACCATCTGATAGAAGATCCAACATCTGGGGATGATGAAATCGTTTCTCAAAACAGACTGCATTGTGTATCTGTATGTATTAATGTTCTGATGGATTCTGATGAAAGGTGTTAAAACCAAAGTAATAAAATAATTTGATGAAAGTACCATTATTATTTCTACTACAGCCCAAAATTTCATATAATGCTATAGCAGGACAGAAATGATATTAAAGTGCATGTAAGATTTGTGCTATTTTTATAAATGAATGAACTAGTCCATGTTGTCTTTGATAGTTCTTTATGACTATTGCTTCATCCCTCTCGCTGCCTTTTCTGTACTATAAAGCAGGATTTGTAGTTAGCGAGGTAACTTCAGGCTAACTCCAGGTTTTCAGTCCTATAACAGTGGTTCACTTCTTACCTGGGCACATCACCATGGCAACTGAGTTACAAATAGTGACAAGTAAAAGTAGCAATAAATATTTTATCCATAAACAGAAATTCTTAAGATCTCAACCCTCATTTCTCTTTTTTCTATGGAAATCAA
Organism: Scomber japonicus; assembly: GCF_027409825.1. NCBI lineage: Eukaryota > Metazoa > Chordata > Actinopteri > Scombriformes > Scombridae > Scomber > Scomber japonicus. Next base: position 22,402,826 of record NC_070593.1, on the reverse strand, counting down.
TTCAATTGTCAAATAGGTTTCCTTGATAAATAAGAAAAGTAACAGAGTTATAGAACATTACAAAAATATATTTGTTGAACTCCCTTGAAACTGGAACTTACGTCTTTAAGTGCATATATGTTATATATATTTTATTATATACTTATATGAACATATGTATTGTTGATACTCAACTCTCTGTTATTGTTTCATGTATTAGTCGATTCTGCTAAATAAAGTTTATTAAAACAATTTTCTTTTAAAATAAAAAAAAGGTCAGAAGAAACATTTCCAGAACAAACAGAGCTTCTAACAAACAGAGAGATTGTTTACGACACTAAACTCATAATTAGGATTTTAGCTGCATTTTAATTGTGCAAAGTTGGTTTTATCCCCCGCAGTGCCAGCTGACAGTGTGATGATCTTACTCTCTGATTCCATCTGCAGCGCTCAATAACATGAGACAACTGTGTGATGATAATAGAAAACAAAAATAAATAATTATATTTTATTACAAAAATATAATTGGCTCCCAGGATTATAAATGCACATTTCAGATAGACCTCATCAGTCATTAACTGGTCTGGTATTCCTTTAAAATAGGTTTATGTGACATATTCACAATGGTTTCTTTAGAGTCCAACTAAATAGCAAAACACTTGATCTGTAGTTTAATCATATGCAGAAATACCTACATATGAAACATGTGAAACCCAGACTGGACTGAGCTGGTTGATTGAACCAGCTTTGTTCACTGGTTATCTGGACGGCCAGTCTTAGGCTCAGTGAAGCTAGCTAATAAAAAGCTAACCTGGGTATGCTGAACTTGCTTCCTACTACAGGCCTCATGTCCAACGCAGTATAAACAGGTAGAGGGAAGTGTCAAAAAACAAAGACAGTTATATACAGCATGTGTGGAGACAACTTCTAGATAGAAAAGAAAGTTCTAAACTGAATTAAAAGTGTGTAAAAGTGAGGAAGAATAACAGGATGAATTCAGAAAGAAAGAGTCATCAGCTTTTAGCTCCATTATCTGTGCTGTATTAACAGCAGCTGAAATTGCCAGAGGAAGTGTTGTTTAACTTACTGGAAGTTAACCGCTGGGGCAGAAATATTCACCACATGTACTTGTTAGTGCATCGCCTGCTTTTTATCTTCATCGTTAGCAGACACTTTTAGCGAGCTGCCCGCAGTACAAGCAGACAGACTGCATTAGTACTCAACCAAAGCACTTATCCTCCCTTCTTTAATCTTGCAGGTTAATAACTTTCTGAAAGAGGTGCGTGTGATTATGTTGGCGTTAATGGGTCCAGTATGTGCAGAAGAGTAATCAGGGTTTTCATTCAGGGTGCCTGTTATCAAGCTGGGTTTGCTGCATGGACTTGTCACAGACATGACTACATGGTGAAAGTCCGAACTTAGCTTTTGCAGCACTCATGCCAGACACACCTGTGCTTTAATTCATATATCTGCATCAGATTTCAGCTGTTAATAGAACCACAGTAGATTGATGTGTTGTACGTGATCAGACTGTATGATGATTTAATTATAGCCCCCGCATGAACTGTGTTTATCAAGCCTGCTGCTGTACAATGCATTTCATTTATTGTGATTGAGAGGGGAGATTGTGGTGAGCAGGTTTGCAGTGAAAATGACTTTTCTATAGATGTGTGTTACCTTTGCTAATGTTGTATTTACTCTGGACAACCAAAAACCTTCTTGCCAGATCTACATTTATATCTGTGGATGTGCTGTAGCCCTGTGTGTGAGGAGGTGTGTGTCAGGCTATGGCATGTCTGTAGTGTATTTCTAATGTAACTCAGACATATTGTGTGTCTCCCATTCTCACATTCATCATCTCTGCCTTGTATTCATTTTATATATGTGGGCATTTTCTTGTGTAACTGTGCTTATGTAACTCATCCTGCTAAACTCAAAACTTACCTGTTGAACCTGGCTTTCCATTAAGAATAGTTTCATAGTCTAGTCTATTTGTCTTGATGTTAATCTATAAGTTGATCTAATGATCTATACATTTTATCTTACTGATTTTATTCATGTTTCTTTTGTCTTTTAATATTTTTCTTTAATTAGTTTTAAGTCTAGCTTTTATTAAACTTCATATTTTATTTCATTTTATTTTTGGTGCTTTTTTATTTATTTTTACCTAGTTTCTTTATTTTCTCTTGTGTGCACTGTACCAAATTTTTCTTTTTCTTTGTAATTTGTTTGTTTTTGTTCCTTTTATTTATGTTGTGGTTGGTCTACACCTGTTCCATCTGATTATCAGCTTGTCAATCAACTGTGAAGAACTTTGAACTACATTAACCTGTATGAAAGCTGTATGAAATTATTCATACCCCTTTTGGACATGCCACTTTTTGTTCAAATGTAAATTAAAGCTGACTGAAATATTTTTTTTTACCACAATGATGCCTTTTGTACATCGTCTTTTTATCTTCTTGGAGACGCCTGTGTCACTTCCGGTCAAAAAACAACTTGCTGGTTGAATAAAAGTAAGTTTAAGTCAAAATTTGCCAGGGGTATGAATAATTTCAGGCTTGACTGTATATATATATATATATATAAAGTTTGATTGATGTGATTTTATTTTAGCAGTGGAAACATATCTGGTGTAAGACGATGCTCACAGAGATTCACTTGTGCTAAAAAATGCATCTTTAAACTTTGCCCATGAAGTCTCTCACCTTGATTTAATTTTTTAGTATAAAAGGACTTTCTTTTTCTCTCTGATTGCAAAATCAAAGACACTCAACTAATAGTAAAAACATGTCAGTTCATTTTGAATGAAAAAAATTGGGAAAAAATACTTTTACAGACAGACTTGGGAGTCTTGGATGTTGCAGGACGGATCAATCCAAGTCATGTCAGCAGGGACAAACAGTAGCTCTCAGTGGAAGTGTCAGAGGACGACATGAGAGAGCAGAGTTAGCCAAAGAAGTGTTGTGCCAGCTGTGTGTGTGTGTGTGTGTGTGTGTGTGTAGGCTTTGGCTAGTGAGATGTCACTGTGGGTTTACAGCGTTTTGCCAAGGACAAGTGGGGCTTCTATCATGCCATGTTTGTCTCTTTTTAAACACGCGTCCGGATCAAATGAAAGACAAGTGAGCACACAGAACATCACGTTCAGCATTTCTGGCGGAGACAGATGGGGCGGGAGCGACGTTGATCAAACACAGTCATGCACACAGAGCACAGCGAGCACGGATGGTGCACAGGACTGATAGACACTGATACATCACATGGGGACACACTGGCAAAGTTAGCAGCCTCAGGATATGAAAATGGCAGAAGACCAAAGCTTAAAATCAATCTAGTACTTAACATGCAGCCATTATTGAAGATATGTAAAGACATTAGCTGTATGCATTTCTGTATTTATATACTTATGTTTGCAATTTACAATTTACACTTTGTTATCTCTCTACTTTGTCTATCTAATCTTAATTTTCTATTTTATTGCTATCATATTTCTTCATTGGGCAAGGGTTCATAAACAATGAAGCAACACATTGTACAGCAGGGATAATCGATGAAAGAGAAAAAACCTACACTTATATCATCTTTTAAAGATTTTTTTTTAAATCTCAAGGCAAGGGTTGAGCATAGCTCAGCGGGTGGAGCACCCACCCCATGTGTTGAGGCTATAGTCCTCGTTGCAGGCGACCCCGGTTCGAATCCCAAGCCAAGCGGTCTTATCCTGCGTGTCATTCCCCCTCTCTCTGCCTCCTGTTTCCTGTCTATCTCCACTGTCCTGTACATTAAAGGCAAAAAAGCCCGAAAAAATATACTTACAAAAAAAAAAAAAAAATCTCAAGGCAAGCACGGCACACAAACACAGAGATGCACAATATCAAAGAGTCTCATCATGACCATCACAAGCTGAGAGTATTATTTTACTCACACCATTTCTTGGCTCTTTGCATTCATTTAAGATTTTTGTCAGTTTTGTGTGATAGGATGCATGCTATTTTGGCATGTCTCCTGCACCACTCAGTACATTTTAATAAAAAATAATGTAAAAAGTTTTTTCTTCTTTTAAATTATTTTTTGCTAAATAAGGCATTGCTCAACTATACATTTATCACTTGGTAATTAAAATAATTCAATTTATAAAAAAAACTAAGAGATTTTACATGTCTCTGAAACAAACGTCCACCCTATCACATTGACAAATCTGTCCCTTTAAGAAAAGGTCATCTGCTGCAGTGACATCACAAACAACCGGTTTTTTTTCTCTACTCAGTGAGGAGAAACTCAACTGCTGAGGTAAGTGTGTCTGATGAGTTAGTTATTAGTTATTAATTTCATACATTTGCATGTAATCACAGAATCATTGCCTCTGAGTGCAGTCGAAACTGCAAAGCAATATAGAGAACGCCGGAACGCAAACTCAGAGAGAAGTGTACCTTCTGAAAGAAAGGGAGAGATGGAAGAACGATAGAGAGACAGGGAAGAAGAAAATAAGAAGTTAACTCACTGAGAGAGCAAAGTGAGATAAAAGGAAGAAATGGAGGAGCTGGAGCTGCCAGAGCTAAAGCTTGAACAGTGATGGAGCTTCAGACTCCTCCCCCACCACAGCCAGGGCCGTCAAGGTTAGGGTAAATGTAGTATGGAAATAGATGAATGAAACATGAGTATATTCACCAATGTATTGTATTTACCAATAGGCTCCCTGAGAATGCTTGTAACAGATACATATAGATTTATACATACAATACATATTTAATTTATAGAATCTAACCTCAAGTTAGATTCCCTGAAACAAAATAAAAATAAAATGCTACAGATCATGAAATGGTAGTATGTCATGTTCAGATGTGATTGCTCTACAAACCTACTAAAGAAAGGATGTGAGAAAGAAGGAAGAGGAAACTTCTGAATGGCATAAAATAATTAAAAGAACAACTGGCAAAAGGAAAAGAAAAAATCTGACAAATACAAGAAAAGATATCAAAGGGTGAGAGAAGCATTAGGAGCATCTCCTCATTCAAAAGCCAGAAGATTCATAATTAGATAACATTTAAAGGCACCAGTCAAGAGAACTCTGCTATTCCACACCACCCTGGTGGAAAATATCAAAAGAAAATACAGAGACCAAAACTGAGAGAGAAAGACAGCTGATTGCCAGGGTGGTCTCTGGAAATATTTTTTTAGACTTCTCTATCTATAGAGAGGTTATCCCAGAACTCATTTAGCTTCTAAAATAAAAAGACATACAGCTTTAAGTGAGGATCTTCTCAAAACTGAAAAAAGAAGAGGAAGCTGGACATCTGTGGAGATGGGGAGGAGAGTGAAATCTTTTTATCTCCGTGATGATGTAAGCCGCATGACACCAGGCTGCAAACAAACAACCACACAGCAAAATAGAAAAAGCAGAAAAGACTTATGTTGGACACGCTCAAAAATCTGCACAGAAAATGTTTGTCTGAGGGGTATGGTCCACTGTCACACACAACTTTTTGCAGGCTTAGGCCACTCTGGGTTGTTACACCATGATGCTGACCACAACACATTTGTATAAAGCCAGGAGCCAGGAGCTTCCCCTAAAATTTCATCAAATACATTTTCACAACTGTCATATTAAATTCACACTAAAATTATAATTTACATCAAATCTGCACTTGAATGCGTTTGATTTTACTACTATGTCATCCTGTAACCAGCTGTTTATTGCCAACACTGTTATTTTCCTACGTGACTGTCCTATCACACACTGGCAGTCCACCGCAGACTCAGAGCTTCAACGGTGTTCAATGAGGCTTCTCCCAACAGCTGTTTTGGGCGGGGCAAACCAGGATAAGACGCTCATTGGATAATGCCACAAATTCGTCCCGCCCCTGGACACTGAGCGTCTCTGGCGTTCAATGGAGCTGTGGGAGGGTCAGGCGCTCTGCTGCTGTATGATGATTGGAGGAAATGTTTAGAGGGCTCAAAGACTTTGATAGACAGCTTTGGGAAGGCTGACTCTTCTGAGTGTAGTTTTGCCAATGTGGCTTTGTGACTTTCTCGCTAAAGCTGGTGACTTTCCAACTCTTCTTTTTTTCTCAAAAGCGACTATCGACAAATGTAGCGGCTTTTTCTGGTGTTATTGGAGAGTTTTCTGATGTTTTGGAGACTCTGACATGAACGCACGTATCACCTCAACAAGCATGATAATGCAATTTTGGAACATATTTCAGTGTTTCCCCTAGAAATTCTTGTAGCAGCGGTGCTGTTTGTTGGTAACCTGGCAATACAAAGGGGGTCCGGGGGTATGCTTCCCCGGAAGAAAAATTTGAAAAATAATAGGGCTGCAACTAACGATTATGTTGATTATCGGTCATAATCAGTCGATTAATTTTTTCGATTAATTGATGAATCGGATAAAAAATATATATTTAAAATTTCCACCCCTTAATTCAAAAACAAAACATTATTTCAAATTGACTATGAAAAAAGTTCTCAAACAACACGTTGCTGCTTGGACGTCCCTGAGCTGTTTACGTAATATTAAATTATAAATAATAATTAAAACAACTAAATGTTAATGTCTGATAGCTTTAACAAAATAACATACACATGTATGCTACACAAACATAGGTATTTTCTGTAAATAAAAGATAAATAATAATAATGGTTTATTTTTGTAGATACCAGTTTTACTTTTTCCATCATTAGGCTTCCATACAAACTATGTGTGCTAGATTCCCCTGCTGCTCTCCTCATCTCCTACTGCTGACTGCTGAGCCGCTATCAATATGTGGGAGACTCCCGGGACGTCCGGGAGAGTTGGGTTGTCTGCTTTTATCCTCCCTCGACTTCAGTAGCTTATGAAGGGAGGGGGCAGGTTGTGTTTTGAGGCCTAGCCTACACCGAAGCCAAAAGTGAAGTTATATGGTTAACTAGCTGCTAGCAACTTCTAATGAAATCGATCAAGTGATCAACATAGTTAACGTCACGTTACTTCAAGTACAGTCATTTTTGCAGCGGAGCTGAGAATCCAACAGCGGCGGTGCGCTGCTGCTGAATGTACATAGCGGAAACACTGTATTTTGTACGCTTATTTTCAGACATAGATCATACCTGCTTGACAGTTCCCCAGAAGCATCATCTGACTTCGTGCTGACCTGTCATTATCAGCTGGCTGGACGGGACCCTGTCAAATTGGTTCCTTTTATTAATTGATTGGCATCATTGGTGTTGCCAGATGATGTACCAACTTCTGCTGCACTGACAATGGTTTCTGTACTAGTCATAAGTTTATAATATCATTTATTTCAAATTCCCTTTGGTATTTACAGGTTGATGACACAAACAGTCCAGGCACAGTTCAATTTGTGTGGAAGAGGGCCGCAAAAGAAGCTTGCTTTTTAAAAGCTCCGCCTCTACTCCATTGTCATAGGTAAAAAGCATATATATATCTATCTATCTATCTATCTATCTATCTATCTATCTATCTATCTATCTATATATATATATGTATCTATACTATAATGCACCAAATCTCTTTCTGTCTTTCACTCTGTCTGTGTCTGTAACACCGTGTCATAGAGCCTCTCCAGCCAGACCTTTCTTCTCTGTAGAAACAAACAAACACCTGAAATTTGCTCCAGACCAGCAGAAAGGTGACAGAAAACAGGTGGATGATGTTGGGAATGAAGAGCTGTAATGAGCTGCTGCTGTTCAATTGTGTTTAAATTTCAATGTTAAACTGCTGTTTGAAGAGTTTGTTTTAAAATGTTGTGCTGTTCCTTGATGTCATTTGTTGTTTCCTTAATATTTAAGTCAATGTGAATATTTAAGTCAGTGTACTATTGTTTAATACATGTTGGTGTCCAAGATTTTTGTCTTTTCAGTGTTTTCCAAATTTTTATGCATACAGGTTGAACCTGGTGTTGTCCCATGGTGCTAAATGCATAACTCCATCATGGGTTTTCTTTGTCTTGGTTTGCCAATTTTACATCTTGCATAGTGAGCACTGCAGTAGACAATTATGATGCCTTGTTTGAGATCTTTGACAACATTGTTGCTGACAAGAGTATGGATGATGAGACAATAGATTGTGCCAAGGGCTACATTATGAGAATGGAGGACTTCGAGATTGTGTTCCTTCTACAAACTTATTACCAAATCTTCTGTGAAACAGATGTTGTTTTCGACATTGTCCAGCAGAAGGCTACGGATGTCCTTTTCTGCAAGAAAAGAATTGAGTCACTCCTTGCTTTTGCAAAGGAGAAAAGCCGCGAATATCACAACAGACCCTCGAGATGAGCTCATGAGAAAGAGTCGTCCAACTCAATCAGATCCTCATGAGAAGTACAGGAATTTGAATATGGCCATCCTAGACTATCTCATTGAGCAGATTCCACGTCGTTTTTCAAGCTTGGAAAGCTTGCACTTGAGATAGTCAATCCTGGACAGGATTTCTTTCTTAAAGACATGTAGCTGGATAGGGTGATGCCACAGCTTTACAAGCTGCTGTCTTTGGTAGCTACAATTGGAGCTACATCGGCTGGAGTAGAGAGAAGCTTCTCCTGCTTAAAAAGGGTCAAGTCTTTCACCTGCAATACCATGGGCCAAGATTGTCTACTTGGATGAAGAACTCAAGGACAGTGACAGCAGTGACAGAGGCACCGATTATGATGCTGACCTTGAGGATGAGAATGAGAACAAAGATCAAGATGAGGGTAGGTCACATATACAGTGAAAACCTGCATCAAGAGAGGAAAACGAAAGTGGGACAAGAAACATTTTTGTTTGTACTGCAAAACACCACAAAGTAAAATGTTCCATGTGAATATTGCATTAGTGTATTTATGAAGACATTTTGTTTACATGCTTTGCTTATTGTCTATGTTATGTTTTGGTAAATAAATCTGGACTTCAAACATGCATGGACTGTCTGTTCAGTCAAAAGTCACAATTTTACTGAATCATTCCCCTCTCTAGCAGAAATAATGTGTTGGTGTTTTGCTAACTGTCCATCAGTCTATAATGGCTTGTTGACATTTTTGATTATTCTTCCATACAAAATTCCATGTCCAGACCTAAGAGCGGGAACAATTTTATATACCATAATATTCAGTTATAATCTCTCCTCACCTGTGAAGCCCCTGCATGACTGTTGTCTTCAGATAAAATATGGGTCCATTCCTGAAGCTAGCCAGCCATCTAACATAGGTAACAATAATGTTGTGATCTCTGTTGTTGGTACAGATGACCTCATCCCAAAAACATCCCAGCGCAGGCCTTGGAGTCAACGGGAAAAATCGGCTGTTTGGCGACAACTTGAGCAGTATATTGCTCTACAAAGAGTGCCTGGTAAAGTGCTGTGCCCGAAAGCACTAAAGGCAGAGCCGGTTCTTAAAAGACGTGATTGGAGAGACATCAAGAACCACGTCTACAATTGTATTTAAAAAGAAAATGAAAAAAAGAAGTAGTTCCTGTCCATGGTTTAAGGTCAGATCTTTCATGTCATGTCATATTAATGACGTATTGTTAAGTTTTGTGACATTTCTGGACTGGAATGGTTAAAAATTGTCTCTGGAATGGTTCAAAATGGTGTGACATACATTGAATGTAGAATTAAAAAATAAAGTAGGTTGAGATCTAATACATGAATGCTTATTTTTGCATTAAAACCTGTTGTGTATTTTATATGTATATTAATTGAATAATTTATAATTTTTCTGGTCCATTTGCATTAGTATTAAATACAAATATATCAACAGACAAAAGTGAGCTTAAATTGAATAAATAAAGACACCCTCTTAGTATCAAAAAGGTTTGTGACCTCTGATCTATAAGTTGCTGAGCACCTATATGTGTCATTTTAAAGTTTCCCTCTAGGTGATCCAGACAGGCTGGACAAGTGGGTCATCAGCATGAGGAGACGGTAAGTATAAATGTGGAGGTAAGTGACAGTGCCACTACTGTTTTTAATGACAGTGAGGAGGTTGCATATGTAGACAGTGGTAGCAGTGCCAGCAGTACTGCTGTTGATCAGAGCAAAGTCATCATGCATCAAGACACACCTGAACAGGCCGTTGTTGCTCCTGATGTCGTGTATGATGACGTTGCTCTGACGGTGACTACCTGTGACGATGTTTGTGTTAGCAGCGTTGAAACATACGATCAGAACACAGCATCTGAACACAGTTACATCATGGTGAGAGCTACATCCTTTAACAGCAATGTCAAGTCTGGCATTTCACTGCCTGATCACAGCTACATTGTTATGGAGTCTCCGAGAACGCTCCAAAGGAAGCCTAGGGTAACAGAGGACAAACTACTTAAAGCTCGCAAAAAGCTAAAGGTGATAAGCCAGAAGACCAAGAGACACAAGAAAAGACTTTCTTCCTTGAAGAGTTTAGTCAAAGTACTTAAGAAGAAATTTCTCATTTCAACTGAAAGTGCTAGTGTTCTTGATGGCCTTGCTGACGTTCCCAGAGAGGTTTTAAGTAGAATCCAACAAAAAAAGAAGTCAGTGTTTCCAGAAAGCTTAAAGCAATTTGCAACAACACTGCACTTGTACTCTCTAAAGGCCTATGACTACGTCAGAGAGAAATTTCAATTGGCTTTGCCTCACCCTCAGACCATTAGAAGATGGTACAGTAGCATCTCTGCAGATCCTGGATTTACTGCTGCCTCTTTCACGGCTTTGAAAAGTCATGTCACCGAGCAGAAGACAGCAGGAAAAGACACAGTTTGCTCACTGATGTGCGATGAAATCTACATGCATAAGCAAACTGAGTTTGCGGGAGACCAAATTCATGGATATGTAGACATCGGTGCTGGCGAGGTGGAAAATGTTGTGGCAACACAAGCATTGGTCCTCATGGATGTTGCTCTGAATCAGTCCTGGAAGATCCCCATTGCCTATTTTCTGATCAACAGCCTGACAGGAACAGAGAGAGCAAACGTCATCCGAGAGAGCCTTGTCAGACTTCATGCGATTGGAGTCAGGGTGGTGTCCTTGACATGTGATGGACCCTCTCAAAACTTTGCCATGATCCATGATCTTGGAGCAAAGATGGACATTATGGACACGAGATCCTACTTTATACATCCTGAGGATCACACACAAAAAGTCCATGTGCTCTTAGATCCATGTCACATGCTCAAGCTACTTCGGAATGTGTTGAAGTTCTGGTCAGAGGAGATGGCCAGCAGATAAAGTGGCAGTACATTGAGGAGCTCCACAAGCTTCAGGAGAAGGAAGGCTTGCGCCTTGGCAACAAGTTAAAGATGGCACATATTCAGTGGCGAAATCAGAAAATGAAGGTAAATCTTGCAGCAGACTTGTACATGTGCATTCAACACAGAAGAAGACGCCCATCTATGGTTTCATTGCTTGTGGCAGAAGTGTAATTGGCATCTATGAGGACCTGGTAGAAAAGCCAGGGGCCCCATGCCGTTACCTTCTTACCTACAAACTTAGTCAGGATCACCTAGAACTGTTCTTCTCTGCAATCAGAGCTCGTGGAGGCTACAACAACAACCCCAACGTAAGACAGTTTCGACTATATGTATGTATATATATAAATCTATATGTATCTCTTTATTGGGGTGGCAGTGGTTCGGGAGGTAGAGCAGGTCATCCAGTCGCTGTCGTAGTGTCCTTGGGCAAGACACTTTACCCACCTAGCCTCTAGTGAATGTGTATGAATGATCTTGTGTCCCTATCATGTGTACATAATTGTGAACTATATGTATATATTTGTGAATATGTATATTATGTAATGTAAAAATGTAAATAATAAATGAAATAATTGTTTTAATTTGTGTACAGTATCTTGTTATACATGCATGTCAGAATATGGCCAATTTCCATTGTTTTTTGTATATGACAAACTTGCGAGTTGGAATAAAGAAAATGGGAAACATTGTAAATGTTACTTTATGTTGTATATACTTATGAATGTATAATGACAATGTTTTTTAACTGATTTTTCATACATCTTGGAAGATGTTACTGTTACATCCATGTCTGTGTGCTCCTAGTGTCTCCTCCCAGGCTGCTGCTGCAGAGCACACAACTGAGGCTCCTCTGCTCAAATACACTCTACTTACTCATCGCTCAGATCTTTACAGCTCACCACGCGGTAACTTTATCTGGCTCCTTCTCAGTTATGTCCTGCGTTTTTACAGTTCCAGTGTTTTCCCTCTGTGCTCCCAGATTCCCTGCCCTGCCAGCAAGCAGCCGCTCTTCACCTTCATCGCCTGCCCTCCTGTGTCCTCCAGCTCCCTTTCCTGCTCTCCAGCCCCAATCCTCCCGTGCTTTCAATAAAATCTGTATTGAGCGTGAACTCAGCGTCTGCCTGCCACCTGTTGTCACAGACACTCAGAAATGTTCTTTTTTCTGACTTTCTTAAAACTAGATGTATAACATGCATCTTAAACCTTATTAAAATCAGTTAATCATGTGGAGAGATTTCTCATGCAGGTAGATAATTATCTATATATTAGAGTTCTACTGTTAGTAAAGGTAAGACATAGACATATGATGCAGCACATTTGAAAAAAACATTTTTTACTGGTAAAGACTTTCTAAGGTTCCATGGACACCCTGGAAAGGTCAGAAAACAGAAACACTGTTGTGAGAATTTTTACAATTGTTAGTAAAACTTTGCAATTGGTCAGTAAAAACTTGAGCTTTAATGCTTAATATTTGTGTTCAAGTTGATATTCCTTTTAACTGACTACGACATATGGTAAGTACCGCCCCTTCCGAGTCCACATTAAGAATGTTAAGAACATTCATAGTGTTAAGGTAACAATTGATATATATATATATATATATATATATATATATATATATATATATATATATATATATATATATATATATATATATATACACCGTAAATTCCGGACTACAGAGCGCACCTGATTAAAAGCTGCATGCTCTAATTTTTGAAAGAAAATCAATTTTGTACTTGTACAAGCCGCACCGGATTTTAAGCCGCAGGTGTCCCACATTGTAATATGAGATATTAGCTAGGGTTGGTCCGATCGGCGATGCCTGACAGCCATCACGCAACCCCCCCACCCCCCACATTTAGGGCACACTAGGCAATCGTACCGTGCCCAAGCACGTTTGCCCCCTAAAGTCCGGATTATTTGGCTAGTGTGAGTGCAAGTGTAGTCTTGAGGGAGAAGAAGCCAATTTCCAGGGAATCCCGGGAAATCGACGATTTTTATAAAAAGCAACACTAGCTGAGCCCTGGTCATTTCAAGCAACACTAAATGGAACTTGGAGACATTATTCATATATGGGTTCCCAATCCGACCATTTTTTCTGTATTATTTTGTCATTATTAAGGCAAAATAACTCAATCTATGTCCATGAACATTATAATGAATAGGCTGTAGGGTTAATATTAGTTTGCATCCAGCGTGCTGCGTGGACTTCATTACATCTGCTGCTTATCATATGGTAAGTTTATTGTCTATGACTGTGACCTTCATAAAAGTAATATTTTACAAATCTGCATTATATAAACTACCGAAATTTGTTAAAGTAAGTCATTTGGCGACTTCTAAGTCATTAAACTAAGTCTTACTTTTACTGGAGTAATCTACCTCGTTCACACCTGTCATTATAGCCTACATCTTGTATTGGAAAACTTTCAATTAAAACCTACTGAGCAAACTCAGTCTCTCCTATGAACGAGTTGGACAACAACGTGTATCAAACATGAAGCAAAGTGAAAAAATAATAAAGTACGTAACAGCCGCATCATCATATGCTTTTCTTCGAGTAATTTCCATGTTGATGAGGGAGAGTACAAATTACTGATTTACAATAATAAAGTGCACTTGATTTATCACAGTTTCATTGGACCTCTGTGAACTACTCTTCAATTTTATTGGTCTACTGTTACAATGCAAAATGTTTTGAGGTCACAAAAAAATAAATAAACGTGCATTAGCCGCACCGTAGTAAAAGCTGCAGTGTTCAAAGTGTGGGAAAAAATTAGCGGCTTATAGTCCGGAATTTACGGTATATATATAAAATGCAAGGTAACATGGTTTGTTGTTGTATGGTGTGTTTGTTAGTTTACACATTACTAATTGTTTTTTTTTTAAAAATAATATCATTCATTTAATAATTAAAATTTAAATTATTTAATTTAAAAGTAACAGGGCAGTGGGGCAGGATATAACCTAGTGTCCTCATTATGCATCTCTCCACAAGACAAAACCCCTTTTAGTGCATCTATGTTAAGGGACCAGTCCAACTTGTTATTCAGGGGTCCGTTTCCCAAAGCAGGTTTAGTGAAAACTCTGAGTCTGTTAACCCTGAAATGAGGCAAACTCTGAGTTATTCGTTTCAAAAAGGGAGGTAACTCAAACCAGAGAAAGAGGTAAAATGAATTGCACAAATAACATAATCAGTGTATCAAAAGGACAGTTATAAAATATATAACAAAGTTATTTCTCCCCATTAAATTGCCTGAAATCGTAACTTCCGCTGGTGGAGTTTTAATGTGAAATCAAAGAGGAAGTAGTCTCTACATGAGGACTGGAGTTTGATTAAAGCACGGACATCGAGAGTCCTGTCACCTGGCCTGAAGGTAGACAGTCATAAGAAGTGTGGCCAGCGGCGTTTAAACATTTCATTGAAATACAGCAATTTATTTATTTATTTACTCAAACTATTGTCATTTAGTTTGAAGGCTATTAGTTGAAGTTATAGATGTAGCATCTATAGCATTAATTAGCAATTGTGCTCAAGTCAGATAGCAGTTGTGAAGTTTTTGGGTACCAGGATGGATTCAGTTAATATAAGTCAGTACACATGTAGAAGGGTAAACGTATAATGTTGGAAGCCATATAGAGAGTATGAAGTTGACGTGACATGTGACAGCGTTACATATTTCATTCGTGTTATTGAGATGTGAGGCTGCCCGGTAACGTTAGCGCATGTGGTTAAGCTTTTGAGTTAATGTCCAATCACTGTTGTGCCTCCACCCGCTCACCCCCTCTCACACTGTAACTAGAGCCGGGTTCAAAGTGCAGCTCACACACAGAAGCGGAAAAAAGAAAACAAAGGCATGGCCAGCACTAGCGGAGGAGTTGGGAGAGAAATGTTTGTAGAAGCACCGGCTTTATTCAAGTCTTCGGTGTGGGTTAATTTCGGTTTCGCCGTTGAATACATGCGGGAGTCTCCCGTATATTGATAGTGGCTCCCTGACGCCCGCAAATGAGCTACAATATCCTGGAATACGGAGATAATTTTGGGAGAAAAAAAAAAGTTGTTACGCACAAAACGTACCGAAACCATGGCCCAAAAACCGAGGTAAAAGACCGTACTGTGGGTTACCTGTATCGTTGCACCCCCTACTCAGAACCATGCAGTATGACTCATCACTAAACAACGTTGAAATCCATCACTACCCAGCTTGGGTCTTCCTCAGGCCAGGACACACGTAAGTATTGCTGCATGGCTGTGTTTCAGGTGAGGAGATGTTTCCTCTTCGAATGTTGGAGCCAAATTGAACTCTGTCTTCCCCGTTTCCCTTTTATACTCTCCCTTTTCCGTCCGTAACTTTCCTGCTTCCCATTCTCCAATTGTTTATATATGACCCTTATTTATCAATTTATTTATTCATTAACCCTTCTTCCCTTATAGACCATTTTCAAGCCTACGTCATCACTGACTGCGCGCGCATCGTTGACTCAAAACAAAGCCGTCAGAGTGCAAAAAAATACGACGGACACTAGCTCTAGTCACAGAAGATAGAGAAGACATGCCGTCTTGCTGTGTATACGGTTGTACTAATAGAGACTCAAAAAAATACAAGTTTTTCGCCATTCCGAGAGGGAATAGGCCATTCCAGAAACATCGGAGAGGTTTGTGGTTACAAGCGATAAAACGTACCGACTGGACTGAGGAAATCATCAGGAATGCCCGTGTTTGTAGCGCCCACTTCATATCTGGTAAGTTATCGTGACCATCCAGTTTCTTATCTCGGAAAAAAACACCTGGCTAGTTTCTCTATAAGTGTGCAGTAAATGTCCGTGAATCATAGAATAATAATCGTTGTATAATGAGTCGTAGGCTAGTTAGCTTGATGTGAGTTCTAGTGTGATCCATGTAGGCTAACGTGAACGCTAGCTTTATGTTTTGTGGTGTATGTCGGCCAGACTGGTTTCTCCCCACAACATCTCGCAACACAAGCATCTGAATGTGTTATCTGGTTAAGCTTGACTCTAATGTCTTGAAAATGTGTAGTAAATATCAGGGAATTGTAGATAGAATGGGTAGAATAATCGTTAGCATTAGCTGTTAAGTGTTTGCTTCTGTGTAGGACATTCTACGTCAGTGGTGTAGGGGCTGGTTATTAATGTGTGTCTTTCTTTTTACAGGTGAGATGACACTGGACCACCTGAGTCCTGATTTTGTGCCCTCCGTATTTTCATACAAAAAACAACAACATACAGAGGCAAAGATGAAAAATTGAAATGACAATACCTTGCTATTCATGTCTGTAGTTTCTGTTTAACAATATCTTATCAATCTGGAATTGCAGAAACCATAAGATTAAGATGGGATCAGTTCATTGAGGAATGTATTGTAGCAATATGGGTTGATATCAGTATTTCTGTTAATTTGTTGTGTTGTTTACATAAAGGTACCAAAGACAAAAGAAACGGAGTGAAAGATTTGTGGTTGCTTCACCCAGTCAACCGTCTGCTCCTGGAACTGATAATGGACAACATGAAGACATCACCAGCAGTGGTAAGTGGTTATACTGGATCTAACTATTTTGGCATCAGTTCAAACTAATAGAGTCCAGTTCGGACCAGTTAATACCAGTAGATTTCTTATTGGATTTTCAACTAGATTTTGTTAAACGAATAACTTTGTTAAAAAAGCTCAGAAGCATGATAAGTTTTAGTATGACCGTCATAGGCTACTTACCCCGCAACACAAGTGCAATTGGCTGTTAGGATGTAGTTTGCTCGCGTGTTGACAACAGCCCAAGCATCGTACATCGTCGTCTTGTGGCCTTGTCTTTGGCTTGGAAGGACCTCGGATGCCAACACACAGAACTCCCCATCGATGTCGTGATATTTCACTCCCTGTACATGACCATTTAAGACGAACTGGTAGGCATGAAGTGACTTGTATGCGCGTATTTTTTCTTTTGTGTACACGCTGGGTTTCTCAATCAGATAGTTATGTATATCTGGCCATTGTAAATCTGGCCACTTTCTACGATCGTAATCCCACTCAGTGATTGCATAGGGATCTGGTAGTTGGACCCCGTTGCTCAGAGTTAGCTTTTGTATGTATTCCTCTCGATCTTTAGGTGCTAATCTTTTGCAATACTCCGATAAACCGCTACGCTCCGCCATAATACTGCTTTCCGCCGCCATCGATTCTGCCTCAACAATGCGCGCGCAGCCTGATTACGTCACAACTGTTTACAAACAGTACATAACATTCTCATAACCTTCCGTTATAGTGGTCTGATCACAGTGGAGAATACCTGGCATTTTCATGGGGCTATCATGGCTGAGCAAGTCTTACACAGTTAGACTATCTCTCATATTTCATTTTGATATCATTTGATTTTATGCCGGGACCGGTGGGGTAGTGTTTTAGTGGGAGGTATGTTTATGAGTTTCACACCAAAGTGAACAGTGTTTGATTGTATGCATTGTCACAAGTGTTGTTTACCCTGGTTGCTATGGAAATTTGGTGACAAAAACCATAAGAGTGTCTAAAATATCAGTTTCCCATTGTTAAAGTCTCCAGCAACCATGTAGTCATTAATTATAGTTCTACTAAATTGAAATTATACTTGCAATTATAACATCAACAATTAGGCCCACATGATAATCCTGCAGCCCTGATATGAAGTAAGCATGCAGAAGCGGGTTCAGGTGGGTCTACTCTTGTGTAAAGAAGCATAACAGCAGATGGAGGAAAGAGAATAAATAGTTCCACATTGCTGCGTACATTTAATATTTACATATACAACTTTTTAATAAATAAATAAATAAAAAGTTTTTAAAAATAGACAAACAAGGAAAGAAAAAATATTTAATTGATCTTGACACTTCATTAATTATACTATGTTTTCTTAACAGCTGAGACATCAACTTCTGGAAAGACTTTTGGAGAAAATACAATTGGCATTCACCGCAACTCCACTAAATTTGGATTACCTAGAATTTGTTTGTCGTCAGGAGTTGTATCTTCTGCAGGCCCTATCCAACCACATACAAGTTCCAGCTGCTATCACCCAGGCTGCTATCAACCGCAATGATGACCCGCCCTACTCCGCGTCGGATTGGCTCTGACCTGGAGACAGTAGTGACCAATCAGAAAGGAGGGGGGGGGGTTGCGGGGCCATCTATTCAATGCCCGCCCCCTTTGTGCCAAAACTCCGCAAAGGCAAGCGAGTAGACGGCACAGAGAATGACCGCGAGCGTGCAGAGAGTGACGGCGAGCGCGCAGAGAGTGGTTTTTATGCACGCGGTATTTGGCACTGAAATGACGCCATAAACTACGGGCCAGGGGGAGCCACGGGACCGCTACTGCAACCAGCCAGGGGACCTCCAGCTTCTCTGCCACACCTTTACACGTGACGAGCAGGTCCACATGGAGGGAGGGAGCTGGAGAGCTCACCCCGCCTTCCTCCCTGTTGGTAGTGGGTGGTACAACAACACGAGAAAGTGAGATATAAATGAGCTGCAGTCCAAGCCACAGAAAACCAGTAGAACCCATTTAAAGTAAATTCCGCAACACTCATCTGTATGATCACTCCTATGGTGGATAATGACACCACTCTCCAATTTCTAACAATTGACATTAACTACGTATGAACTTAACTGACAAAGAGGAAGTGAGAATAGTTCAAAGCAAACAAGATCTTAGCCTTTGGCTGAGCTAAAGTACAAGTGGTTTAGTTTGTACAAGGCTGCAACTGCTATATATATATTCAATGCTTGATTAGACTTTGTACAGCGAGTGTAAAAATCTGTCTTTGGTTTGGTTCACAGGTCCAGTGTTAACATATAACTGACACTTTAAGATTTCGGAGTATCTATTTGCACCCCTGGTACAAATAGTGTCGGCCACACAGCTGAGCTATTTGCACCCATAGACGTATAACAACATGAAAACATGGAGGATATTCATCTTCCACGCCAGCAGAGAAGGGCGAATTTAGAAAGGTTTCATCTCTAATGTTTGTTCTAAAGACATTTCTGGCAGGAAAGTTGTATTATATTTTCAGAATCTGTCCTCAGTGAATGCATACAGGCGTCAGTTAGAAATTATTTGTCGCCAATATCTATCTTCCGTATTGGCAAACATATTGGGCTGTCACATCACTACGGAGGACCGAAGGGATGGCTTAATGGGTAGCGTGTCCGTCATTAATGCAAGAGACATGGGTTTGAGTCTTTGCAGCAGCAATTATATATTGATAATGTTTTAGTGGAAAAAAACTCAAAACTACTTTCATAACTGTGTTAAGTAAAAGCATACAACCCTCTCATGTCTCAGGCATTAGCCGTACGACACATGTATTTCAAGCTGCTCTCACGTTCACACGCCACACTTGATATTTCTCACGGCGAGAAGTGATAGATCTCACCAGATAGAATTTATTATATGATATACAGAAGAGAACAGCGACGTATATTAATCCTGCTGTCCCGGTGGGATACGGAAGTCTTCCGCATATCTCCAGACACTCCCCTCCAACACAGAGGAGGGGAGTATCAGTTCCGCAGCAGTTCCACTCCTAATTGTACTGTGGTACAAATAGCATACATTGATATTTGCACAAAGACAGGTGCAAATAGAACACTTTGCTATATATACCATCGTACAAACAGTATCCACTTCTAATTGTACTGGGGTGCAAATAGCATACATTGATATTTGTACCAGGGGTGTAAATAGCCTTTGCCTTAAGATTTTCAATCATAACTTACAAGCACTGCACAGTACAATGGTGGAAAGCTGAAACTAAAGAACCAGTAGGCACAGCTCAAATACATGTCACCCACTCAGTCTATATATTTAACTGCTGCTCAGATAAATGTTACATACAGATAAATGTGTTACATTCTTTTAAAGATATTACCTGCAAAATGTAGGGCAAACTTGTTTGCTGTGTCAGTTGAGTCCAGAAAAGAAGCAGCGTTGTTGCTTGAAACTTGTAGTTTTTCAGTTGCAACTTTCAAAATGTAGGTTTCTCTTGCTAGTTTTTCCAAAACTATCAATGTAGTGACATGTGAGTAGTTTGACATGAGCGAGAAATGTGGGTGTGGCTGTTTTTCCACCAAGGAGTGGTTTCAGTGTACAACAAATGCTTGCAATCAATTCATAATCCTGAAAAACTTTTTTAAACCCATAATAAGCTACTTAAGGCAGAGGTAAAGATTTTCAGTTTTTTTTTTCAATGTTCTCAATTTTTCACTGGTAAGGTCCTAGATACCCAAACTTTCAGCAGCTGTCATGGATTTTCCCACAGGAGTTGTATTTAAATCTTTTTATATGTATTATTAGACACCTTTACAAACACATGAAGAAATCTTTATAATTTATTTTCCAGATTGGCCAAAGATCTGATCATATTCCCTGACTATATAGGTTGTAGGCAAGCGTGGTCTGATGATTCATCTCACTTTGTCAGTAAAAACTAATTGGGGTGATCTTTCCCTTTAAAATATGTGCCGTGCTACCCAGCATACTATATTTGTACATGAGAGTACTGTACATATCCTTTTTTTTTTAAAGCATTTTTTACCAGCTCCGTACTGAACATAAATGTGACACAAGGCTGCATTATTTAAGTATTGATTAAAGCTGTAGAGACAGCATGACTTTATATTAATCATGTCATTATTGAATTGTCTGAACTGTCTAATGTCATCAGGACAATGTTGATCGATGTGTTTTTATGTAATAACATGTTTTCAGTATGTGTGCTTGTGTGTGTGTGAGAATTGTTCTCTGCACACTGATTATTATGTTTAATGAAGTGTAGCAATCAATAGTGATGTGTACTGTGGCTAGATTCAGACACAGGATACACCAGGCAGTAACACACACACACACACACATACACACACAACTACACACCAACCAGTGGCAGACTCAGAGTGCAGACATCTCTTTAATACTGTAGTAAAAGACAGATAACGGTTGACGTTTTAAATGTTTATTTCTCAAGCACATCTGTTCTGAAAACATGGAACTATTTACATTCTGAGGATTGGGAGTTTGCAGTGTTACTCAATATGCTCTCCTCCAGATTTCATAACAGATTCATGACAGGATACATTTTTAAAAAGTTTTAACATGCCTAGACAGTGATTTAAGTTCTACTGGACATCCCTCTAATTGTTAATGGATATGTAAACATACCTTTATCTCTATCACTTTCTGCTTCTAGCTGCATTTTGCAGATCAATTTGTATTGTCTTCTTGGCATTCTGCAATCACAAGGCAACCCAATGCTAATCTTCCTCTCTACAGTGCCTGCAAGTTAATCAAAGGTAAATCGTTTTTAACATGTTTCAGAAAAGACTAATGACTTCTTTCTAAGGTTTTACTACACCACAAGGATGATTTAATATTATACAACGTTAAAACAAAAAAAAGAAGACACTTGTTCCAAAACACCTTGCTATGTGGCATGTTTTTTTCTTCATGGAAAGGACACCCAGTTCTGCACTTCCATATATTAGACTTAGGGGAACCCTAAATGGCACTTTTCCCATGTTTTTGTCACTAGACGGGCAGCCATACAGAACTTCCAGCTCACACCATTCCAATGGCAACTAATAGAGCACTGCTTAACATCTTGTGGAGGTACTTTACGGGACACTATCAAATTTCTTCCTCTGAAAGGGCACCCATTAGGGCTTCATCCTTATTAACCCAATGGACAATATCCATCTGTTTTGTTTTTTTCTCTTGGGAATATGAAAAACAATATATTGGTATGAGGTGGGTAGTTTTTCTTAATGGACCATACAGAGCCATGCAGAATTTCATGGCAAGTTGGTCTGTTAGTTGAGATGTCTTGGACAGATCAAGATATTGACTAACCAAAAGATAATGCCATTCTAAAAGGAAAACAGCTAAATTTACATCTTAGTGATCCATTGATTAAAAAACACTCTGCACCACTTACAATGCTGCTGTAGCTGTATGTCCATGCTGCATTAACCAAGAAATGAGCTCTGCACAATCAAGACATTAACATGAAGACACAGATAATGACTAATCAGTTCTTTCGTTTCAGTGGCCCCGGAGCTGGAAGGGATTCAATGTCATTCAAAGGCAACCGGTTGATGACTGAAATACTGCAGCACCACGCCGCCTGTGTTCATCTCCATGTGTATGTACTGTAACATTGTAAATCATCATCACAAAACCTGTGAACAAATTTACAGTGTCTTGCTATTTTGCATGCCTGGCTGTGAAGGATGGTGTTTGGTTAAAGCTGCTTTTGAGCAATTCATCATGAGCAGCCACATGCATCAGCAACAAGACACACATTCATTTTTAATTCAATATCGTGTAAAAAAAAAATATATATATATATATATATATATATATAAATAAATGGTGTCAAAAGTATTTTTTTCTTCATTTACAAAACCTTACACAATGTGATATTTAACATATAAATTGATGTCTGTCTTAACTGTAAAACGTATTACGGATGACTGATGTAGCACATAATAACTTTTTTTTATATATTAACTGTTATGGATAATGTGTTTGTCAATGGTTAACTCTTCAGTGGAGAAGCTGTACAGGAGCCCAGGATGTCTTACACAGTTACCCATCTGTGGGTTTAGGGAGTCATATCTTCTGACCTTGGTTGCCACAGCAATGCTGGCAAGATGACAGTGCTGCCTTCACTGTAACCTCAAGGCCCATGCTTGACCACAAATATGGAATATTCCCTAAGAATGACTTTACTTAAAGTAGCAAAGTAACATTTGTATGTATTATTGTAAAAATCAAGAAGTAGAGGTCTTTAAGGGTCCACTTAGTTGTGATGAACTAAGACCTGGCCCAGGACCCGAGTCTGCCCAAACTCTACTCAGTCTAATCAGGTTGGGTAGGGTCTCATTTTACTGCTGTGTGGTTCTCGGGTTTGTATGTCCATATGTACGAGTCAACCCAAGTGTCCGCATATAAGCTCAGATCATGTGGTTACTTCAGTTTCTATAACTTTACATTCATTCTAAGCATCTATTATTATTACTATCAATATTATATTTATAGTCTTTCCCACCATGGCTGTTAGTTAGCTGAGGCATTTAATTAATAGTACATTTTGCTTCTGCTTGTTTGTGGTCTCTCACTGTTAGGGTCAGTTTGGGTTGACTGCATTTTGGATAGGGCCTATTAGGCCCAGGTCTGTTTGGATCAGGTCTCTTATTTTCTAAATTAATTTACGCACATCAGGCTTGGATAGGTTTCCATTAGTCAGTTTTGGATCAGGTCCAACATTTTGAACCTGTGAATTGTTTTACAAGACAAGGCAAGGCAGTTTTATTTATATAGCGCATTTCATACACAATGGCAACTCAATGTGCTTTATAAAACAAACATTAAACAATAAGAATTGGAAATAAAAAACAAAAACATGCAATTTGAGAAATAAAAAAAAGTGGCATTACCAAATATATTTTAAGATCAAACCCATTAAAACATTGTTTCTCTCACTGTCACTTTTTACAAACACAAAGAATAAAGGAGGGGGAGGAGAGTAGCAAGAATGCAGAGATGAAATTAATTAGCGCTCCAACACTGAGGCAACTGGAAGCCATCATTGCTAATTGATGCTCGTTTATTTACCAAAGAGCTGAGGGGAGGAGATGACTATAATTACTATGGCTCCTTCTCCTCCCAGCTTTCTCTCTGCCTCTTTCAACTCTTATCTTTTTTATACTATCAATCTCTTTTTCAGCTCTGTTTATTGTTTATACCCCCCCCCCCCCCCCTTAGCTGTCTCTTCAATATTTCCCCCGTTTCTTCCATTCTTCTCATGTTTAGGAGAGTTGATCAGCAGAAGAAAGCACAGCTCAGCGTGAGTTTGGCTCATTCTGCGGTAATTATTCATTATCACAGTGTTCAAACACACTTCTCTCTTTGACTTCCTCTTTTTCTTTTAGAGTTTGGATGAAACTTAAATTTCCCTTTTGATGTAATTCAGCAATTAATTCACTCTTGTTTTTTGATGGTGACTTTGAAAATGACTCCTCTTACTGACTTTTTTCTCATAACACCAACATGTCTAGATGGTCAGACTGTTGGATCATAAGAGTCAAACTTATACATGGTATATCCATCACATCCAGTCATGAAAACAACACTGGTACTTTGGAGTTTGGTACAAAACTGTATTTGAAAAGAAAATAAATCAATCATTAGATTTCTTGTGAAAAGGAAAAAGCAAGAATATCATATGGAAAATGCTACAGTATATTATAGAAGTAAGTGACATCCATGGAAGTTCTTGGCAGGAAGAAAAAATAATGTTACAATAAATACATTTTATCAAGTGTAAACTAAGAGACAGCTAAATCACATCAAGACATTATATAGATATATTAACTCTTGGAAACATAGAGCTTGTAGTGCAAAGCTTGTAAATAGATTTTTGTGCTTGAGAAAACAATAGAATCATACAAAAGTAGTGAAGATTGCATCTTGAAATGTCTTGTCATGCATGCTGTATTACACCTCAGAATGCCCATTTACATTCATTGCACTGATGAATTTAAATTCTTCCCAAAAGGTTACCTTGATATGTATTAAAGTGAATTAAAGCAGTTGGTTCTATGCAGTTCTGATTCACTAAAAGCATTCCTGTTGGGATTCTTGCAAAAAGTCGCCTGCAAATTGTGCTGCAAGTTGTGTTTTAATGACAAGATACCTTTCCCAATTATCCTTGTAATGCATTTTGCTCTTGGTTGGTGAGTCACTGTTGTTTCAGAGCCGACTGACCAAAGCTAAAGAAATTGAGCATCACTGATGCTTGTCAATGCCGAAATGCTCTCCAATGGTCTTCAGTTTAAAAGTGGTCTATAAAAAAGTACAAATATATACAATGGAGGCTGAAGGTCACCACAGAACACCCTTGGACAATCGTGTCCCAGTTTTGCAGCGTTTTTTGACACAGACACAAAAAATAGGATAGATATTGTAGTTTAAATGGTTCCTCTCCATGGCCATGTTTCACAGTGACAACAGAGGTGAGTATTGCAAGTTATATTTGGTTTGACAGACATGGCTAGTTTGTTCATTACCTCACCCGAATGCAGCACTGCATAACAAGCTACTCTACATTTGCATAACAATACTACAAAAGTGTCCCCTTGGCTTCACCATTTCAAAATGCCACATTGTCTGAGCTGCACAAAGTCCTGAATGTCATGTTGAAGACTGAAATGTCTGTGACAATGTCTGTGAATTTTGACACTTCTATTTCAGAAGTGTTCAGTGCTGGTTGTGCACATTTGGGAGGATGGACTGTTGTTGATTGAACCTGTAATAGCGTTATTGTTCATCTACATCACTAGCAAGATGGTAGAAATTGATTCAGAGACATTATTGAAACTCTGCTACACTTCAGGAGTCAAAACTGCTGGGTTACAAAAATAACCCAACTGCTGATCAACTATGGGACAGAACACGCACTGGGTTGGTTTGACCCAAGTGCTGGGTTTTACCATTTAACCCAGAATGCGGGGTTGTTCATTTGTGAGTGAAACGTAGTGAGTGAAATTAACTCTATAGCTGGGTTAAATATTACCCATATGTTGGGTTATTCATTTGACCCAACCTAGTGAGTAAAATTAACTCTATGGCTGGGTTAAATATTACCTATACACTGGGTTATTTCCTGTCTCATTGCCTTGCTACTTTTATATTAAAAGAAAAAGAGGCCACTGTTAATTTGCATTTAATGGCAGAACAGCTTCTTAAATACAAACAGTGCACACAACAGTGCATTATGGCACAACAGCCACTCACCCACTCACCATAATAAACAGTGTAATTACAGTATAATAAACAGTGTAATTACAGTATTCACTCACTCACTCAATCAGTGAATTGAGTATCAACTTCAATTCATATGGTCCCACCCCTTCCAACAAGTCATGCATGATGTCCATAACTTTGTTGTGTGTGACATTGAAGTAGGACAGATTATTCAGAATACTGTCTCTCTTAACACCCGTCTCTGACAGGTTAGCATGACGAACATCTTCAGCATAGTTTGTTTCATTTCTCATCAGGGTAACATGTTCTTTTGTCTGTGCCCTTGTAGTGGTCTTGTGTGCCTTGCACATGCGACATAAGTAATTACTAGAGAAGCACTCTGTGAATCCAAGAAGGGCATTTAAGCCAAGATTGTCCCCACACAACTGGGCAACTGAAAACAGCATTTCACCCTTGAAGTGAGGTGTGTTGAGGGAGATACCATTGACCTCAAGATCCTAAAGTTCCTCTATGACTGGGAGCAGAACACTATTGATTCCATATGTTTTGGCATCGTCCGATTTGTAAACTGCAACCAGAAAGTGTGACGAGAGTTTTGACAGAAACTCTGGGGGCAGACTCTTGATTGTGAAGTAAAGGAACCCCAACTTGTGCACCACAACCTTTGAACCAAGTGGGTTGATGTTTCACAGTCGTCATTGTACAAAAGAAGTGGAACAGACACTTTGCTGGAGAAGAGAGGATGCTGTTTGCAATACTCACCATCATAGAAGTCTAAAAGGACTCCATTTTCTCTTTCCATTTTTTTGTTGCCAGGTAAAGATGGCATCCAAAGTGCCAGGATCTCAAGCAGTTTAGTCAAGAAAGGTTTCAGCGGGACACGATAAAACACATCTTGAACTGCAACCTGTCGAACTGTCCCAGTAGCGGGGTCCCTTCTCTGCACATAGAACACTCCAGGCAAAGCCTCCTCTACGGGGTGAATGAAGCTGCCTGACTTCGCAAAATACTGCATCTGTTTAAAGTCTGATTCTAATCCCTTGAATGGACATGCTGCTTCTTCAAAATCATGAACAAGTTCTTGGACACCTGGATCATCCTTATGACCTAATAAAGACAAAGTCTTCCTCTGAAGTGAACCGACAATGTCTGAAATCAAGCTTGATGTCTGCTGGATAACAAAGCTGACTGTAATGTAGGTCTGCGCTGATTTGGACTTAAGGCTTGCCAAAAACAGAGGTATTCGCTCTGTTATGGTTACTGGTTCCAACTCATCCCAGAAATCATCCTCTTCATTATCTTGTGTTGGAGCTTCTAAAGGATCTGAAATATCTGCATTCTGCATTTCTGGGAACTAAGAGACCCTGCACAGATGCTCTTGTGGCCCCCCTGGAATGCTGTTCGGTGCCAAAATGCTGTTCTGGGACAGAATGCTGAAGAAGATGTCTCCTGAAAGACCGTATGTATCCAAAAGTCCGCCTGCAACCATCTTCGCAGCACTGAAAGAATGTTGAAGCATTATTTATGCCATGCACTGCCCTCAAGTGAACAAACACACCCTTTGCATGACCGGGTATTACTTGTCTGCAGCGGAAGCATGTATATGCCATTATTAATCTACATTTGTAGCATGACAGTTCTTACATTAGTCCAACCACGGTGAAAGACTTATTTATCCTGCCATTAGTCACATGGTCAGTGGCATTAAAATACATCAAAAACGAGGTCTGGAATGCAGAAGTGTATGGTGGAGAAACAGAAACTTACCTACTTCAGATAAAGCCTACTACTGCATTTTACTCACAAGTTCCTTATGGTGTTTCTGGAATTTCACACGCTGTCCTATTTTGGGAATGAAGCAGGCGATGGCACAGTCATCTAATAGAAGGAAACTCTCCTCATCCACTTCCTGGTCTGAAATTAAAAAAGGCAATACTTCTACCAGTCTGTCCTGGCCTAACATGGTTGTCAAAGATTCTACAAGTTAATATTCAAAGGTGGACTATACTTCATGTATGTGGATTTATATTGAATTTCACCATGAGGCATGTTATTTGAAGTGTTTAACAATTATAAAACACGACAGAGCCAGACAATCACATAAACTCACCCAACCCATAGAATTAAGTGCTCTAGTTCCCTATTAAATTATTTTTTAATTACCTACTAGCCAATTTGAAATATGGGGAAGTTTAGCGGTATCAAAAAATGGATCAGCCTTACTCTTTTAATATGATAAAACCCCCAAACATGTGGCTACAACACAGTTCATATTGCATATTAGATGTAGCTAGATAAATAGTCCATTTTACATTCTATCCCTTAATAACATCTCTCACAACTTTGTGTCAATAAAAATGAAACCCTAACCCTATCAGGCTGTCAAACTGCCATTCACTCAACTTCTCTCACGAAACTGTCCTTCATCAGCCGCAAACTCACTCACATACCTAGAATGAAATTTCAGATTAAATAAATTAATTCAGCAACTTTAATGGATATATGTTCCACTATTCATAGTTCACATTCACATGTTACAGACTTGCTATCAGGCTCATCTCCTGTGGAACCATCTTCCAGATTTGGTCCGGGGGGCAGACACCCTCCCTACATTTAAGAGTAGGCTTAAAACTTTCCTTTTTGATAAAGTTCATCGTTAGGGCTCTTAGAGCTCTTAGCTTATGCTGCTATAGGCTTAGACTGCCGGGGGACTCCCATGATGCACTGAGCTCCTCTCTCCTCCTCCCTCTTTCTCTCTCTCTCTATCCATCCATCTATATCCATTAACATTCATGTTCTATTAATTGCATTCAATAACCTAAACTTCTTCCCTGGAGTTGTCTGTGCTTTCTGGTCTCACAGGTAACCTGGGCCTGTAGATATCCGGATGACAGATTCCAGACCTTCTAGCTTCATTGTGCTTCTCTCCTCTATCCTTCCTTTCTCTCCTCTCAACCCCAACCGGTCGAGGCAGATGGCCGCCCACTCTGAGTCTGGTTCTGCCTGAGGTTTCTTCCTGTTAAAAGGTAGTTTGTCTTGCCACTGTTGCTCATGTGGGAATGTTGGGTCTCTTTAAAGTTAAAACCTGAAGAGTACGGTTTAGAACCATGTGTAACGTGCCTTTAGATAACTTTGTTGTGATTTGGCGCTATACAAATAAAGATTGATTAATTGATTGACTTGTTTTAACTTACTTCTACTTGCTGCTGGTTTTTGCTCACTTAATAATTTTTTTCACATCCTTTCCACCTCGCCTTGTATTTGGATTGAAAAAGATCCATATAATCAATGCCTCGTTTATATCATCCAGCTCAGAAAATCACGTTTGATGATGTTTGCTGGGTAACTCACCTCACTGCTAAAAACATTTAGCCATTACCCTGTAGGCTAGCTGGTCAACTCACCACCCGACTGCGGTTATGTCCATCTAATAGTTTTCTCAAATAGTCTCCAAACTGAAGGGCAGAATCGCCACTGTTACCAAAAGGAAAACGGACAGCTTGTCCACTCGTTTTCTACACCAGTTTGTACGGCAACACACGCATTAACGTTATCCCTCCAGAGTCAAATTGTTGATATTAACGCTAAGTTAGCTAAAGTTGACGTTATTAGGTGGTTCAGAGAGATTGTTTCTCTGATAACGTAATTAAAGATCCAAACGTTCAGGATTTTTTTTCCGGGAGCCGAATTATCCGCAGAGTCTCCTCCTCTCCAAAACATACGGACCTGGTTTTTAAAACAGGTAAAAACACTGAATAAAGCAGGTTCGCGTTAAAAATCAGTGTTTATCTTACGCTGTTCGGTGGACACAGGACGTCCAGAGGGGCTGTGAGCCGAGCTGCCGCTAACCTTTTCTCAGCTTGTTTCTTTAATAACTTTTGATCCAGACGTTCAGGAGGTTTTTGCCGGGAGATGAATTATCTGCAGAGGTCTCCTCCTCACCAAAACATACGGACCCGGTGATTACCGGTAAAACACTAAATAAAGCCGTTTCACGTTAAAATTCACTGTTTCTCCGAAGCTGTTTGGCAGACAGAATGCTTCCTGGAGGGGCTGCGAGTTTGCTCAGCTTGTTTCTCCGGTAAAAACACTGGGACAGTAACTTGAAGCCAGGCGAACAATAAAACCAGGAGACCACCACACATTAAATTGCAAAATTCAAAAAGGCTAAAATTATAGCATTGTTAAAAGTTAGCTAACGTTAGCTAGTAAATATTTGCTACCGTTACCTAACTTAACTTGTCAAAAGAAAAAAACACTAAACCTGCCTATGATACCAGATAGGTTACCACAACCTATTAAAAATATATGTCAAGTATTCATATTAACCTACCATGAAATCCTGGTGTGTCGGTTGGGTCCAACGGGAAGAGATCCAGAAAGTTCCAGAAAGACAATGGAGGAGCGGGAAAATGAATGAACCAGCGGCAGGGTCAACGTAACCCAACCAGCTGTTCAGCTGTGAATGAACTCCTTACAACCCCTTTGACCCAGCATGAAACAACCCAACAGTGTGTTTACAGTACCCCAAACAACCCAGAATTATGACCCAGCATGATCAACCCAACAATGTGTTTACAGAAACAACCCAGCACTTTTTTGAATGTAGAGTAATGATCTTAGAGTAATATTTCCATTTATGTTTTGTGATGTGTCATTATTGTGTTGGGCTATGTTTTGTTTGTGGATCACTGTCCTGACAGATTGGATAGTGAAATGATTTATTTTGGATTGAATAGTTTTTGGCCCTCTAACCACAGATGTCCTTGAGTGACTGACTGAGTGAGTTGCACCCATGGTCGACTGAAATTGAAATTTCCCCATTGGCCATTGCTCTTTCAGAATGAATGCAGTATTAAATACAGTGAAGCTGGCTAAACTATCAGCATCTCTACTGTCTCTTCTTGTACTATCCAAGGCGATCGACTATCAGCTGACAGCGCTGTCAGCCACTGGCAGAAGAGATGCTCAGCTGGGCTTTTGGATTTTATATCTAAACTAAAAGCCTTAAAACATGCAACTCATGTAGCTGTTTTATCAGTTTAGTGTAGGGCAACCGCCCTGCAGGTGCGCTTGATTTGACTCTAACTGCAGTAACGAGGTGGAGATAAGCCTCCTAAATTTGCACCCAAAATGCTGTCAAAACTTTCATTTACAATTTCCAGCACAGCCTCCGTGATCATCGACCAACAAAGAGGCAGAAAAAAGGCGCATTGAAGCATGAGAGAGAGCATGTTAAAGCACTCCAAATAACAACCACTCTGACAAAATACTCAATGCAGAGTGAAACAGATTCAAGAGCAAGGGGAGTTAACAGTTAGTTTATTAGAATAGTTATATAGAATAGTTTTTTTTAAATCAATCGTAGATTAACCATGTCAGGTGATACTGCTTCAGTACACTTTAACAACACATATTATTAGGGTCACTACAGAAAATTGCAGATGAACAATTAATATCCAGGAATTCCCATTAAAGATACTACCACAGATTATCCCTGTAACACACTGGCTACAGTTTCACACATTGGCCATACACAGTCCAGATATGTAGGTTTTGACCTAGCCTTGTTGTTTTTTGTTGTTTTTTAAATCAGATATCTGCCATGTGAAGAGATTATGTAAAAAATAAGAAAGTTAGGGAAATGAGGACACTTTCGATGTCAGCCATCTTTCATACTTAAACTTTAGTAGTATAGTATGTGTAGTATGGTAAGATTGACACAACTTTTATACATGGGGATCTTGGGCACATAAATGATAATGCAGAACAGATTTAAGTTACATGACAGTACATGATTTAAAATAAAATAAAAACAACGTTACAATCAAAACAGTAAGTCTGCAGCTATTTACCTAAATAAGACTTTGTATGTCTATGACAACAGCTCTATAGCAGGTGGGCTGAATGTAGGTCACACCTGCAGGTAAAACATGTTAAATAAGGTAGTCGTTATAGGCATATACTCCTGTGTGATTGAACATGAGTGCATTTTCATGTGATACTTGATCCAACATGGTGGCTGGCCTTCACTGAAATTCTCAACAGGGAAGCACAGCAGTCTCCTATTGAGTGGTACACATACTGTTTAGCAATAACTGATAGAGTGCCAACACATTGCTGTTTGTCCATCACCAGACATAAGTAGGTAGCTGAGTCTTTTCTTCATCCTGAAATATCTTTCAAGGCCAGTGAGCCTGAACATTCTTTGGATCCACTGAACTGTCAGATTGTCAGCTGCTCCTTCACATTGTAGGTCAGTGGTATCTTCAAAGCTCACCATGCGAAAAGTTCCATCACCCATTATGCTGTAAACATCAATACTGTTGTTTTTTTCATATGTCACATTGCCCTTGGTCCAACACTGCACCTGGTACAGGCTGGTTGTGGATCATGTAAGAAGAAATATTCACCTTTCTGACAACTGAAGGTTGATCTTCTAGCCTTTAGGTATTTTGTAGTTATTAAACAAAAGGGCAGAGGTATTCTACACTACAAAACACATCTTTTTTTTCTTTTTGAGGAGTTGGGGAGAGAGAGGGGGGAACTGAAGATGTTGGGTTTGATGATGAAGGATGGAACTTCCTGAGTTCTATCTCAACCATCATCAGATGCTTCATATTCATGATTGGAAGACTCCACAAATCCACCTTCAATGGAAAAACCTTCCATCAACTAATCAGTAAAGACCTTGTGCAAATCTAAAATCACATTCAGTGGGGAGGGCCAGTATTGCAAACCATCACTGCTACCTTTCTGGGGTCTATCTCAACCCTCGACAAGAGTATTTCATTTGTGGTTTAATCAGGTTTAATGTTTACCATGTTCACCATCATAGACATTGGATAATTATTACTACCTTTGCAAATTTGCTAAAGCTTAGTATTGCACAAATAGAATAAAATTGATGCTAGAGGAAAAGCTAACAGTTGTTGAGACATTTCATTAAAACTTAAACTGTCAACGTCTTGGTTGCCCTAGAAGAAGAAGTCAGGGCAACACCAAAGTAGGCTTTGTCTTCTGGGGACCATGAATGTTTTGTTCAAAATTTCAATACAAGCCATTTGATAATTGAGATATATCAAAGTACTGGACCAACTGACCAACATTGTCATCTTTAGATCCATGCTTATGTGGCTAAGAATAGTTGCATAATAATAGGATGACACCTGACTGGTTGTGAGGCAGAGAAACCTAATGTCCACAGACCCTCTGAGTGAATTGGTCGCAGGTGTTTTGGTGCTAGTTCTTTTCATTCACCTTGTTTGATTCCTCTGATGTGGTTCCTTTGTTCGTGCTTGAGTGGGTTTTAAATTGCAAATTACTCATTTGAACCACTTCAGAAAAAAATCTCACCACCAAACCCATGGTCCCTATCAAGTCACAATCTACTCCTGCAATTTACTGGGACCTGTCCAACACCTGCAGATCTACAAGAATGCAATAAAAACACTGCATTAGCTATTCAGCTTTAACTGGAACCAACAACAAATATCAAAATAGACTGGCAGCCAGAAACATTCGGCTGTCCCTTCGAGTTTGAGTTTGAGTTCTATTAGTTTTGAATGAGAATAAACATACATGTCACCTGAATTCTCAGATACACAATCAATTTATGTTTGGAATGGCAGATTGGCATTTTGTGTCACATTATTAAAAGTGCACCCACCAATTTGTTGTCTTGACAACTTTAGCAAAAGATGAGCCTTTGTGTCAGGGAGAGAGCTCATTTGCATTGCCATATTTTGGTGTCAGCTCCTCAAACGGGCTTCTTTCTATACTATGACATTTCAGCAGGAATTGCTAGAGAAAGAAAAAATGAATGATAGTGAAGACAGATGTTCAAATATCCATGAATAGTCATAATATACTGAAATGCAATGTTTTGAATTGGGCAAGGAGGCATGTATTAATTTTTTTTTTTACTTTTTAATTTATTTATTTTTACCAGAAAAATCCACCACCTTACTTAATACTACTGTTATCACTGTTCCACCAGATTTCAGGTACACTCTGATTGCCAAAGCTTACTCTCAGAAATCTTTGACTGAAGCAGATGCAAGTGCAGCAGGTTTTGGGAATGGGAAAATGATAGAGTCAATTCTGACCTGCTATTCATTAAACACCACAGATAGTATAAGTGTATGAGTGTTTACAAGTGATAAAGAAAATGTTTAAGGGCATGATTCTGCTGAGGATGTTGACTAATCTTGAAGGAAGTATGCTTTCATTTTGTGTCAATTATTTTGTAAAGTGACATGTGGATCAAAGTCTTATTCATAAGACAGCTTTCGGCTGTTGCAGAGGCATGACAGCTTGTTCTGAGGTCTCCACTTTTGTCTCGAAAGGTCTTGGATGTTTCTTTAACTAGTCTGCTGCTGTTCACAAAGCCTGTAGAAGACATTTGAAAAAGGCATTAACCATCTCCTATTACTGCCATGATGACATGCCATTAGCCTTTGAACTTACATGAAGTTACAATGTACTTGTGACACTAGAATTTGGCATATAACATTCTGTACAACA
The DNA here is from genome assembly GCF_027409825.1 of Scomber japonicus. Lineage (NCBI taxonomy): Eukaryota > Metazoa > Chordata > Actinopteri > Scombriformes > Scombridae > Scomber > Scomber japonicus. The sequence continues at coordinate 22,368,316 of NC_070593.1, read as the reverse complement.
TTTTAGATGTCTCCATACATGCGGCACTATACTTCTATGGTGTATCCCACTAACCGTAATTGGGTGTCTATAGTTTGAATTCTTCTTAATAAGGAGCCCTCACAAAAAACTGTGACACCTGCTGTGCATCAATGCCCACACACTCACACATACAATCATCTACTGCACTGTCATGATTTGACAATGACGGCCAATTATAAAGACAGTGGTGCTGTAGGAGAGGAGGGCAAAGACAAGTGGAGACAAGATGGGGGGAAATCATAGAAAAGGAGAATACAAAAGAAACTGGGGAGTCATACAAGGAGCTTTACAAAATGCTCTGTGTTTGTGTGTTTGTGTGTATTGTGTAAGCCATGCATTGAGTAAACATCCTGTATGTTCTGTTCAATTAACCTTTGAGTCAGGGTCTCTGCCTACCCTTGCATAAAATGAGTGACGGACATTGCATTGTAATGACATGTAAGAAAGTAAGAAGAAGAAAACTATATGTAAATATGTGGACACATACAAGCTAGAAAATACTGCATAAAGTTATCATCTCAGCAAAATGTAAATGAAAGCAAGTGCATTTTAAGGTGCTTCTTGAAAGGGTACATTGACCTGGCCTTTCTGAGACTTAGAGAAAGGATGCCTCTAAGACAAAGAACAAGACCCAAAGTACAGATGCTGACAGTTTAAAGTCTTGACGTTGCATTAGCAAACAGTGTTTGATCTGAGAACCTGAGGTTGATCCCAGTGTCAAATCACAAAGTACCTAAATGACAAAATAGGTCAACTGTCAATGCTTTTAACTGTTAGAAAAACAGTGTTTAGTACCCTGCCATCTCTTTGGTTAAGTTTTGCCAAGTAAAATGATTTGGTTATTGTTAGTGAAAGACTATAAGAGAAATAAAGAACCATGCTGAGTGCTGGTTGATGAAAAGATGCAAATAGCTTTTGCAAAGTGGTTTGTGGTTTCAAAGTCACTCAGTGCAGTCGACTGTCCACCACAATGTCTTTCCATAAAAAATTGCAGCGCTATAACAATGGTAATTATTTGAACAACTACCAGAGGTCACTTGTCAGGAACATCTTGTCTTTTTAAGCAATTGAACAAATGTAGTTGTTTTCCTTGTGATGACAGCATCAGTGAATGGGGACAAAAACGTATGCACAAAGGAGCCGAGTAAAATGTAATTGATTCTAAAGGTGATGGAAGGCCAATGGAGAGAGGCTCTATTCATCTTAATACACCACCTAAAGTGCTTTTTGTTTCTTGTTAAAAGCTACAGCTCTCTGGATGAGCTGAAGCAGAGAGGCTGGCTGAAGGAAGTACTAAAGTACAGTAGTTGCCTAGTGATGTAATGTACGAATGGATCGCTATTTTCAAATCCTCAGGCTTTTATCACAATTTGACAGTTTTGAATTACATGGTGTCTTTTATAGTCATGTTACTTAGATGAGAAATAAAGCATCAGCATAATAATGATTAGAAAAATGTAAGTCACAAAGTAGGTTTACTTGTAGTATTTATGAAAAGAACAAGGCTGGAACAATGGACTCCTGTGGCACTCCAAATATTATGACAACCACCACTGGACAGGTCCGCTTCTCCCTGCAGCGCAGCTGCTCCACATATCAGTGAATCTCCTCCCGCCAGTCGTCGGCAAAGAAGCTTACGTGGGAAGGCAGCGCAGTGGATACACTCGTCGGTAGAGCTTAAGGCAGCCTGAGCGTGGGGTAAGCCCAGACATGCCACACACACAGGGTGAGTGTCCTACCCAGATATTTTGTTGCCACAGGGACAAACCTTCAGGGTTTTCCCTACTTCACCGGGGTTGTCAGCCGTAGCCATGGTCAGCTAATGGGCTATAACCACAAGTTAGAGGGTCTACTGAACAGCTTGTGCAGCTACCAGGTGAGCAGTGGCGTAAATATTGTTATTTCCTTTTGCTAGTGTATGAGGAGAAAGTATTGCTACTTCCCCGGAGGTATTGTTACAGGTCGTTCACGTTGTTCTCCTTGATGCAACACCACCTTTCTTCTGTTTTATGGACACATTTTCGACTAGAGTCTGGACATACAGCTTGCGTGTCTCCCAGGAGGGCATGGACCAGAAATGGTTGAAGATGTCTGTTCTCTCCTCTTCAATCAGTAGTTCACAACTTTGTGTCTTTGACTTTAAGCAGTGCTGTGATGTGCAGGGTGGGCTCATGGTCTTTGGTGGTTTCTCCTGTCCCTTTGTATTCTTGTAACTCTCCCCCTTAAGAAGCTTTTCTTTTATTAAGTCTCGCTTCCACATATCTGGCCTTGGGTGCCTGTGACGTTGAACAGCAGTTTCAAGTGCAGCTCCTGTTTCTCCTTCACTATGTTGAGCTGTGTCTGTATCACTACCACTATCTGGGCGGTCATCTTTCTCAGGTCGATAGTTCTCATCCAAGACAGTGTCATCAAGTTCACTTTCTGATGATGAATCAGGATCTGATTCAGCTTTGGAGACTTTACTGGCTGTTTCCTCTTCAATCTGTTGCCCCATGTCCACGTCATTTCCTTCTTTCTCAGGTCTACTCTCATCTAAATCCTATAACTCCTCTAAATCAACTTCATTTCCTGACAATAAAGCAGATAATTAAGTGATGTTGAGTAAACCATGTTAAATTCAAAGGTTCACTTGAAATTTTGCTTAAAAATGTCTAAAATTGCCTAAATGTCTTTTTATGGTGATGTTTCTTAAGTGTAAAGATTTGTTCTGACCAGGAAATTAGGTAACATTTTGCTAGTGTTAGCTAGCTACTTCATTATCTTGTAGCAAAAAATGTGATTTCAAGTTTAAATACACAGTTCATAATCCCTTTGATTGACTGAAATTACATTTACTGTCTAGAAAATTGAAGGAATATGAACTATGGACTGGTAGCAATACCTATTGGTATAAGCTATTAGTGTTAGCCACATACCGTTAGCCTCATAGCATAATTGCCTAAGTAATTTTTTGGCCAAATTGTGATATCTGCCTAACTTTACTCTCCTACCACTGCTGCATCATCCTGCACGTGTCTGCCTATGTTCTTGGCCAATCACAACACTTATTAGAAGCCAAAAACACTACCTTCCTAAGTCATCTCTGTGACTTAGGCAGTTTTGATACAAATAAAATGGCAGAAAGCATGAGAAAGAGGGCTCGGCTGTCCACAAGTGAAGCATTAGCTCTTCTCTTTCATTCATTTGAATCTGGTAAGAGTTCATGTTTCTTCAGTTTTATATATATATTTCATACCTGATAGCAGAGTTTGGAGTTCACGGAAAAAATTGACTTCTGGTCTGCTCAAAGGAATTTTAAAAATAAAATAGATGAATTAAAACAAGAATAAACTCTCACTAAATATTGAGTCATAATTTCGCCACTATCTCACTACCTGCTGTGACACAACGTGTGGGTCTAGACTTACACTATGGACCCTTTTTGTGTCTACTGTCTGTGAAAAGAAAGACCAAGGAGACGAAGGCAAGCGACTCACTTCCTGTACCCAAACTCTTGTTTTTATGAATGAAATGTAAAAAAAAAAAAAAAAAAGGTGTGTGAGTAGATGGGGGCAGCGGTGTGGAGGCTACGTCCCTCGGGATTCCCCTGGTCGTAGCGTTTCTTTTTTTAATTCTTCACAGCAGTGATAGGCAGCTTTCTGAAAAGCAGTCATGATGTGCAAAACGTGAGATACCAGTGGATAAGACATGGGAATTATAAATTAATGCATTAGCCTAATTAAAATGAGTACATCCCGTGGAAAAAAACACATGAATTATTGTCACAATCTCGAATCACGTAACCTCATAGACCTACATACACTCACTGAACAGAGGTTGTGAAAACAAAATGCATCAAAAGGCATTTTAAAGCAGAAAGTATCTTACAATATGGCATTTTACACAGGGAATGAAAGCAATGGCAGCCATTTTATTTGTTTGAGCAGCAGAAAACTTGAAAGTCAAATGACGTGGGGACGCTGGATGGCTAAACCCCTTTCCGTCAAAATCCAAAAGATAAAGGATTTGCATTAAAATCTATGGGAGGCCCGTCTTCATCGGCTAGTGATAAAAAGGGGGACCCGAGACATTGGCTCTGGACGTCAGGGGGCAATGATAAAACGTCAGTATGTGACGGATAGGTGTGAGACTGTGTTGTAACAAAAAACTTTTCTAGGTTAATTTTTGCCGTCTCTTTGTATCTCTCTCTCTTTGTCCTCCATTTCCTTGATATACTTCTACTAGATTTTTTCAGGGAGATGAAAGCACATCAGGCTTAATTAAGTTACCTCAGAAAAGGCATTAAAATATCACATTTTCAGAACGCATCCTTTGTCCCCAATAAATAAAATGATTGATTTGTGAGTGCCGGTTTAAGAATGCACAAACTTGAGCAGGTACTTGTGTACAACCTAGAACGATCTTGAGTGTCCCAGAACAACATCTTTGGTGTCCTACTCTTTAACATCATGTGTGGATGAGTGGATGAGTGTAAGACAGAAAATGTGAGGGAGGGAAGACGGTGGGATGGAATAGCCAGAGGGAGGCATGAGGGCAGTACGTGAAGTGAAGAGATAAGGAGGGAGTGAGGGAAGAAGGATTGTAGGACGGGATGTAAAGAGGTAATTAGGGTGGGAAGTAGAGTGCCAACAGGGAGCGGCTTTACAATAGCTGTTGTCGGCTTTTAAAGTACAGCGGGAACCGCCGGACGAAGGAAAGGCATCATGGGATCTGCCTTATAGTCTGCACAAAAGAGAGACAGAATGGACAAAGGAGAGGGAGGGTAGGAAACATGTAATGCAGGTATAAGAGTGTAAGAAGAGGAGATAAGAACAGAGAGAAGGGTGGAGAGACTGAGTAAAGCCTTACGGGAGCACTTGTTAAACAGCTCCAGATACAATACACTGAAGATGAGGGAATTGGCCTATTTTTAGGTTATAGAGGCAGTTTATTCAAGCTGCACAGTGGGTACTTTAGAATTCAAATTGGCTAAATGCTGTTCCAACTTCATTTGTCTGATTGGAGGCTTTTAAAAAGTGGTTAGCTTTTGTAGCCAACACAAACTGTTTAATTCTCTCTGTATATTCAGTGCAGTATGTACCCTCAGACTCCCCCAACAATGATGCTGGTGGAACAGACTCAACCATGAAGAGGTCTGTGAAGCAATACTTTCCAGCTTGGTGTTAGGTAGCAATGTCTCCTTTAATATGCACATTTGGCTCATTTGGTCTACTACTATTCTGCGTACCTTCTTTGACTGAGATAAAACCAGTATATGAAATAACATCTTATTAGCATTCTAAGTGGGTAAAATGGGGAACAATTAAACTGTGGAATTTCTCATATTACAATTTAGCTCAATGCTGAGAAAATGCTAGATTAATGAATTCAGTCTTCAAAGCCTTCAATTGACATGATTGTTTCAGTAAACTTAAAACAAGAAAAACACTGTCACACTGAGGCAGGACTGGCTGGAATAAAGATTGCATGGTGTTGCTGTCTCTGAGCCAGATTGTCTCCGTATGGTAAGTCCATATTGGACAATCGACATCTCACAATTTGTCCAGTGTCAAGTACCAAAGCAGGCAGTATTGTGTCCTGGAAACTAAAGTCAGGTTTGTAGTACTGCGTCAACTCGATGCCGGACGAACGTTGTTACCTCATCGCTGTTGTCAATCTTTCAAAGTTCTGCGTCGGGGTTGAATTATGCTGTGCAATTCAACGCCAAAAAATCTAGGGGGCGTGATGTTCCTGAAGGGTCCATCGTAAAGAAGCCAAAATGCTGTAGTGCGGATCAATCACAGCCCTTGCAGTCTGTGTTGCATAGTTCCAATATTTTGAAGGTGCACGTCAGGCGACGATGTATGGCTCTGCGGAGGGTACACAGCGATGCAGAGGGCTCTTTGACGTCAAGTTGAAGCAGTACTATAAACCTGGCTGGAGGACAGACTGGTATATAGGCATGAGAGGCGACTGGAGTTCTATTCTGTCCTGTAATTGGATTGGATATAATATAGTTGGATATACAGTAATTTGGGTTTTGCAGAATCATTCAATATCAATGTTCTTGACTAGTGATAGGATTGACAAGATATATACTGTGCAGTTAGGTCAATGGGTGAGGCCAAAGATGAGGCTGATCAAACTGGGCATACTGTTGGGAAAAGGCTATACTAGTATAATCAAAGATACTGGTATATATTGTGCAGCAGATTTTTATGACATAAATCACAGACCAGGAGTTTGATCTAAATGCACCTTTAAAGACATGGAAACTGATTGTGGAAAATCTGAAGACAGGAAAGGCTGAGACGTGCACTACTCTTAGCTGTAAAAATCAAAGGGCTTGTCACTCATATATGAGGTGACCAGAAGCCCAGAGGAAGGAAACAGCTGCCTCCTACAGTAGTTATCTATAGCACCCTGCTTGGCAATCACTCCTGGAGGAAGCTCAGTGTCATCAGCCTGATCCCTGCTTTGCTGCAGCCAGTGTGTTAAAAATAGGATTTGATAAGGGATGTTTTGTGGCATCATCTCAGGTCAGCTGATTTCAAGCCAGCTGTGATAACAGAGTCTCGGAGGCCTGGAGTTGCACAATAGCAAAAAAGAGCAGAAGGTCTGCTCCTCTAGAAAAAGCCAGAAAACTGTAACAAAAAAAAAAAAAAAAAAAGGGTGACAAAACCACAAACTGCACTATGTGAAATGAATTTCCATCAGTTGGACAAAAAGGAACATTTAAGGGAACTCTGGAACATATACACTGATGAGACAGTATGCTGAACGTACAATTAAAACTCCACAGGCTACCCTTACTAGAGTTTTGTCCACATCCACAGCTTACAGTTTTAATATGGTCTGTAGCAAGCTGCTATATTGCAGCTGCAGTGTCAGAGTGATGTGTGCCACAAAACCCAGTACTGACCATTTCAATTATTGCAGTAATATGAACTAAAGGGACGCAGCATGTCTAATGTAAAGGTCTAACCTTGATGTCCCCTTTCTCCCTTTTAGAGGCTGATGAAAACTTTAAAAGAGGATCTCAAAGTGCCGACCGCACTTTAACTTTAGAAGAGTAACTTTGCACTCAGCAGTTTGAGAACTCCCAGTAAGGTAAAAGTGTTTCAATTGTAAGTAATGAGCAGGTTGACAGATGGACATAAAAATAACACAGAAAAATCTCACTGTGATCATACATCTTTTATTTAAATGCTAAGAATTAGTTGATAATTATTTGATTATTGATAATCAGATAACAGAATGGAGGATTTGAAGCTTTTCTGTGCCATCCTCAAACAAGACAATAAGACAATTGAGGATGTCACCATGAACTATGAGAATTTATAATGGCATTTTCAGTATTCTCTAATGTTTTCTAATATTTTACAAACAAAATGATTAATCAATTATTTTCATAATTGTCATTCATTGAATGTGTATGATGTTTAGTTTATCAGTGACGATGATTATCACCTACATAACTACACAATATGTGGATAATGATTCAAACAACATTCAACAATGTGGTTTCAGCAATAGCAGTGGTTTGAGCAGACAGGCACATGTGATGGGGATGCAGGCCAATAGCAAAGAATAGGCTCCAAAAAATGTAGGCATCTCAAAGTTTTAGAGCCATTATTGGAACCAATACATTTTCCAATATTGACTAACATAGCTATCACACGTTGATGTGAGAATGTGTTGTCTACAGTGATGTAACTTTTGCAGCCTCATTCTTTCAACATGCTGATTTGTTATAGTATCACATACATAAGAAGTGAAAAGGAAAATGGAAATTTCACACTCTCATTGTCACAACCCTTTGCAACACTTATTTGAGAAAAAGTGGTGCATAACTACTTTGGGTGTTTGTTCTAGAAAAGCCCTGATGTAGCAAATAAAGATCTCCCATATGTACATAGACATACACATGTGACATGATAATACACAGACAAGCTTTAGCAATCTCTCAAGGGTCCTACCTTTATGAAGCCATAAAATGTTGAAAAGAATATCTGTAAAAGAGTAAAATAAGAAAACAGGGAAGGGAAGAAAACAATAGCTTGACAGTCATTAAATAATAAACAGGGAAAGAGAGAACTATGCAGAAAGGAGAGGATAGCTATAAGTTGTAGGCTCTAACTTGGTTGATGGCTAAGTCTTACTAAATTGTGTCTCATCTTTTTGTGTTCCCAATTTCAATATCATCAATCAATAAATGGAGGATTTTCTTATGTACTACAAACCTAGAAAGGCTGCTTCGGGCAGTATGTGTTCATGTGTGTGTGTGTGCGTGTGTGTGTGTGTGTGTGTGTGTGTGTGTGTGTGTGTGTTTTAAGAAACATAGAGTACACTAAAGTGCTTCTTTATTGCTTTTTCATAAAGCAGGTCATGGATAAAATGAAGCAGAAAGCAGGAGAGAAATGTGGAGGGCAGCAGAGAATAAACAGGTTTTATCTTCTAGAGCTCCTGAAGGCAAATGAAGGGACTGTTATTTAACAATCAAAATGACACCGCACAACCAAATTCAATTTAGGCCCTTTTGTGCAGAGGGTCTCAAACATTTTCCTACCACTGAGCCACAAATACCATTGACACAAATTAAAGCCCTAATTTAATTCAACTTTGTCCTATTTCGTTTGATTTATTTATTTCTTAATGTGTCTAGATAATAGCAGGGAGGGTGACACTTTTCATTAAAATCTTGTTTCTCAGACAAGTGGGGCTAATTTCTGTTGAATTCAAATTTTATTGTAATGAACTATTCTTCATTTGGCTTCATTCCCATCAAGGGACCATCTGGTGACCATTGAAACACACCTAACAACCACCATGTACAGTAGTGGAGTTTGAACAGCAACATACATTCGCTTTTGAAACACAATAAAAAAGAAGATAATAGTAGAATGGTTCTGAAGTATCCTTGTGTTGATGTCAGATCGTTCACTCATGCTCACAAACAGCTGTCCTTAGCAACAAACCTTAGCCTTTGTTTCATTGGATTAAGGCTTGAACATGTACAGATGTATTTGAGAAGTTAATATTTTAAGTAACGATCTGTAGCAGGCCAGAATAAGACAAATGAGGAGTTTTTTGCATTGTAAATCATACAGAGATAAATATATAGACCTGATAATGTGAGTTATGTCACCTTTAAAGATGTTGTCAAGATACTGTGAATGTCATGGATTCCCTCTGCCAGCCTGGTAACTACACTCGATTGGCCCTAATCACCTTCACCTGTCTCCCTTAGCCTCGTTAAACTCTCCAGCTGCACTGCATTTGCCATTAACCATGCTCTGCATTTAAGGTCCTGTGTTGCAGTCATTTGTTGTCAGATCGTCTGCAAGCTCACTGGTGTTACCAGTCTGCTCCTACTTTCTCTGACTCCTGTACCCGGACCTGCCTGAACTCTGCCCTGTTCTCCCATCCCGGAAACCCGACCTGCCTTTGTCTTCGACTCCGATCTCTCTTCTGCCCCGTCTGCCGGTTCCCGTTCCCGTCCGCCGGTTCCCGTTCCCGTCTGCCGGTTCCCGTTCCCGTTCCCGTCTGCCTGTTTAACCCTTGGACGCCCAGAACTCTGAACACTTCTCCTTCCCACTCCCCTTTCCCTAAATTCAATAAATACCCTTCTGGTTCGAATGCACTTGGTTCCTCCACCTCGTACTTGACAGTGAAACTCAGCTTTCTTTTTCCCTCTGTTTTTCTTCTTTATTAAAAATAAATCAGGCATAATATCAAGTGATGAACTTTGCTTTCCTCTGAGCAGGTTAGACACATAAAAGCCCTCACAGTCCATGGCCTCACTGGGACACCACATGGCCATCCATTAGCTTCTTAACAGTGATCACTCTGTTGGCAAGTGAAGTGAAGGTATTTGTTATCCTGGTCGCCATTTAACTTGGCTTTACTCTAAGCTTATCTGTCGTGTCTTAAAGGTTCATATATTGATGCTAACTCCAAAATGTAGGAATATAATTTTTCAATGTGCCCTGACAGACTGCACCATATGCTTTTACCCATTTACAAAGCAGTATATGAAACTTGCAATGAGCTGGCATGTATCATCATACATCTTACAGGGTGGTCCAATGCACCAAAGTGCAGATTTGACACAGTATAACTTAGCCATCAACACAATGTTTTATCATTTTTATTCACTTCCTTTCACAGATAGAAGTCTCATGGTGTTATTTTTGAGGGGAGAGGTCAGGGTGGATGATTGGGCACAAAAATGTGAAGACTGTCCTTCCATGAAAAAGAGAATATCAGTCACCGAAAAACTAGATGTGTTCACATTTCAGTGACAAATCCCTGTGGCTGCCGTAGTAATAGTAACTGTTGGGAACAAAGAAGAGAGCATGATGATGGTATTACACAGTCACAAAGAGGTTGATTGGATGGATAACTCAACAAGCATATGACTTTAACATGGGAGACCACTGTTCATTCTAGTCAGTTATACATGACCGTGGTCATTTCCTAACCATAACCAATTGTACAGTAATAGTTTCAGTTTCAGCTGAATACAATCAGAATGTAACCAGAGATCAGAAAACTCTCAAAGAAACAATACCTAATAAAGAAAGCTTGTAGCATTACGTCAAATTACACACAGCCCTCTCATGGTCACCATATGTCCTGCTTATAAACTAGACATAACCAGTAGGTGTCTGATGACGTTATTGTCTTACACGTGCAGTGACTGTAACATCACATTAGTTGGATGTATGTGAGAGTTATGTCTCATTTGGAGTCGAAGTTGCCCTGTTCATTAAGTGTCCCATTAACAGGTAAACAAAAAGTATGTCTACACTGAAGTGTTTCAGTTGCACCTATTTTAATCAACCTAGCTTTCTATAGAGGCCATGTGACAGCTTAATATTAGGTTTCGAGTTGTTTTTCCTCTGTTTTACATGCTTAACTACAGTAATTATGTTTTGAGCACTTCCAAAATGGAGGTGACCTACACTCAACAATGTGCCTGACTGCCTCCTGTGTAAAAACACAAAAGGAGCACGTGCTGCTGCTGCTGCTGCTCACCCTATAATTCCTCTGAGTATATTCTCCCAAATGTAAAGTTTACCACAGCTATTAATGTCCAAATATTAAGATAGAAAACAACAACAATGACTTGATATTACTAGCTCTTCATGAAATAATGGATACTAAGACCGTGTTTACACTGCATGCAGTATTTCTTAAATGTATCCATCTGATAAACAGCTTCTGTCTTCACACTTTTTTCTTTCAATCTGCATTCTTATATTTCTCCTTTTGTTGTATTCATCTATTTCTTTCTATCTCCATCCATCTCCTCTATGGACAGACAGTACATCAGTTCATAGGCTTTGAATTGATGGTAAATTAAAAACTTAATTACCTTTTACTATTTATGTTGAATCAGAAGCAACACTTTTACAGTTGAATTAATTTTTAAAAGACAAAGACCAAAGTAAAGTAAAGTATGCCAAAAATTAAAAAAGAATGACATTTACTGGAATTTGGTGAAAAATGTCTGAGTTTTAGGATAGAAGTTATGACTAAACTAGGAAATTAGGACACTGGTGTCTATGGACTCAGTCTGTCACAATATGTCACAGTTGTACCACAGTGACTAAGTCACAAGGTAAAAAAAAGACTTCAAGTGACTCAATCATAAAAGGTAGAAAGTGGGGAAAAATAACATATAGCAGAAACATGTATTTTCATTGCTGTTGTCGGTGTGCTTCAACCCTGGCAGTGAAGGTTAGGTCGGGGGTGGCAACCTGATCTCACAGCAATATGTGACATGACCACAAACTATTAATACCACATTATGTGGTGGTGGCTCGCAATATGTTAAGATTACATGCCAGCACCACAGATACAATACCAATGGAAAATCAATTAGGTTCCTTTGTTGTGGCGGATACACAAATTCCCTGGTTCAGCGTCAGGTTGAGCGGTGGATAATGTTTTCTAGTTTAAAAAATTTAATAATTATTTTTATTGTCATTTGACAGAATTTATTATAGTGCCTTACTTGAATTTTTTTTTAAATAAAAACATTGTATTGTCTGATACAGCTTGACATATAATATAATGAGGTAGATTTGAAGGAATGAAGGAGCTTCAGCTGTGTCAAATACTGTAGATTGTTCCTTTTACTTTTCATTATTAATAAAGCAATTATATTAATCTTCTATCATTCTCCCCTTAAAATACTAAAAAAAAACACCTATTAAGCTGTAAAACACAAATGTATTTATTAATTTTTGTATTTAATTTTTATGTATTTAATTTTTAGATAGTGTCAGTCCCAATTTAACTGTGGAAAAAAGGTCAACAAATATTTTTCGTCATAGCATTTGTCGACAGAATCAATACTGCACTCAAAGCCTCCCAAATGTAAAAAAAAGTTCATTTATATTCATATTTATGAGATGCAACTAATTTAATCACAATTTAAGCGTCACCGAGTACACATCTGTAGTGACATTAATCCATAACATGAAGCAGTTGGATTTAATTTGAATATAACATAATAGAAGGGAATGCAAATAGTGCTATTTCCCTGCAGGATACCATCTATATTAAATAACTGCAAACCTTGAAATCTGTTTCACAGCTGAACTGCTGCGAGATGACAGATAAAATGTTATCTTGCTATGTCTTGCAATATACATGTTTGGTGTCCATAAGATGTCAGTAAAATGATTGAGAACATATATTAGTAATTTAATTTAAGAATGAGGAAGGCTAGCAGGGTGGCCATGGATAGGGTTGTTGAGACAGGGATCAATATCCAGAGCAACTTACACATTACCCAGTTATGTTGTCGTGCTAGAGAAGTAGTAATGTAGATGAAACACAATGGTTCAGCTCCTTTCTGTGGACTCCTGTTAGCATAGCCTGAAGTGGCTACCATGGGCGGGCTAATTTCCATGTTTAGTTTTATTCAAACTTACAAATGTTTCATATTATTCATGTAAAATTATTTTTAGAAAAGCTGTATGAGGCTTCCCTTTAAGTAAATGACTGTAAGAATAGACACACATTTAAATTGTAGTGGGTGTATGTTTTGTGCAAAAGCAGTTTAACTTTAAATGTACATTCTGCCAACTCGCCCACATTTAAATATTTCTAGACCCAACGCCTAGAAACGTACTTGACACATTTCAGGAGACAAGTAATAATTAGTAGTAGGGAGGCAGTTATTTACCATATGAGCTCAAAATAACTGGAGACTGTTTCAGTGCTTGGGGGAAAAAAAGAAACGTAAAGTGCAGGTGCCCTCTCCTCTTCTCTATTTTCTTAGGAAAGCGCTTGAGTTGGCAGGAATGAAAAGGATGAACATAGCATAGGAGAGGAATCTCACGGTAATCATCTCATTTAATTTTAAATGTCTTTTGCAAAAACAAACATATTTTATAGCATAGCCTGTTGAAGTATAACAACCCATGTCAAACAGAAAGCAGCATAGAATCTTACAAGAAACTGCATGATTGTCCCCCACCTGTTTAAACTGGACCATCCATATAGTTGTGAGATTCTTCTTCTTTTCTTTTCTTTTTTTTTTTTTTGACAAAACTGAATTGAATAGAATTGACTGAGAATGAGACAGGAGGAGAGGGAGAGGGTGCTGGAATCACTGTTAGTGGACTGTGTGATATTTACCTCCAGGTTAAGTGGAGGTGAAAACAGTTGAGTGTAACAGAGGCTTTTCAGCTGTCACACAGGCAGCCTGTGTGTGTGTGTGTGTGTGTGTGTGTGTGTGTGTGTGTGTGTGTGTGTGTGAGAGAGAGAGAGACAGACAAGTGTGAGTGTGTAGTTAGACAGAGAGGTTGATGAGGGTCTAAAGGTCAGTGTAAAAGTCTGGCCTTCAGTCTGAATGATGCTGCTGGCATTTACACTGAGACACACACACAGCAATTTGGGATGCAACAGTTCCTCACTAGTGGAGATAAATAGCGCATTGTCAGCTGTGGAAGGTGAAGGATTACATAAAATGAGATCAAAGTATCATAATTACTGGACAGAATAACTCCATGGATACCAGGTTCATATTACATGTACATACTATGCTCACAAAGGAAACACACCACATATATAAAGACAGGAAGTGAAACACAGATTTAGAGAACAGGATGGAGACTGAAGTGGAACCAGACCTGTAGTGATATTAATATTTCCTGACATCCTCACCAGTCTTTGTCCCAGAACTGCATATTTTCAAGAGGGCAGATTGAATTCAACAGCTATAAATTATTTATGCCTTGACAGAGATGACAAGAGCAATCATATCTGTGAGTAACACACACTAACAAAGGGACCAGCAGTATATCTGGACTGTAAACTTGATCACTGTGTAAGACAATAGGAGGTTTTTTTTGTTCATGAATGAAATTAGTGTTTTTAACAAGAGGTGAACAACAGCTCAAACTACTGTATTAACAAGGTGTTCAAGACAAGACAGTGTCAGATAAAGGCTTTTTAAAATCAATTTCCCATGATTTAATCAGATGAAGTGATATATTTTGTTTATTGCAACAAGCTCGTGTGAACACCTACGTACATCTCATAAGACAAATCAACAAAACTAAAATCACAATCAATGTCTTTGAATGAATGAAAATACTAAAAATACACCCCATTTCACTGACAATTGTCCACACACTTAGATGCAAAAAGAATGAATTAATTTAATTTATAAACGTGACAGTGTGACCAGGTTTCATAAAAAAACAAAAAAAAAACATTTTGGTCAAACGACTGTCATTTGCACAACTTTACAGGCCATGGCATTCAAGAGATATAAATAGGCAATGCCCATTTCACACAATGAAGGTAAGAGGCAGAAGATGATGGGCTTTTCACCAAAATGTTACACTGTAAAAAATGGCTGTGAAATCTACAGTTATTTACTGCAGTAATCACAGTAACATTACTGTATATAATTTTTACAGTAGAATACTGTAAAATCACAGTAAGACAAAGGGTTACTGTAAAAAAAAATTCACAATAGCCACTATAGTACTGTAAATAGTAAAGTAAACTACTGTATTTTTCCTTTATTGTGTGTATTAAATTTAAAAAGTATCTCATAATAAAAACAATGATTATCTCATAATTTTGACTTTTGATTTAATGTTTTGTTTTTTTTATCATAAGTTTGACCCTTTATATCTTATGTCTTCTTATCTCATCTCATTATCTCTGAACGTTTTTTTCCAGAAATGTGTTTTAATTTCCTTTGGAATATTTCTTATTGATATCACTGAAAACTCCATATTTCTTATGGTAGAGGAAAGCTTGACAGACATGGCAACAGTAACTAAGGGGGCGGGGCTTAGCAAAGGCTCAAATTGACTTTTTTTTTTTCTTATTTCTTCTATGCTTATTATGGGACTTTTATTTTGTATCTTCTATACCGTCTATGTTATCAATGCTATAAGTTTTTTTTCAAATGGGCCAGTCACGTCATTGCTTTACCGGACAAACCGCTAACTACAGAGCAAGTTTTCAGTTGTGACCAGGTTGTGATCCCACATGAAAGCTCCTGCTTGCTCCTGGAGAGTTTTTGTTTCGCTGCGCGGGAGAGGTGTTTTCCACCCTTGGTCTCTGCCTGTCCGCCACCAAACTTCGCCACCAACTACGGACACATGTCAGCTAGGTATTAGCTAGTTAGCTTGCCATCAAAATGACCTATTCATGCAAGTACTGTAATTTCAGGACAGCTTCAATTCCTGCATGTGTTCACCATTTGAGGATTCATAGAAATCTAGCAAACTTTAGATTTCCATGTGGGGTAGGAGAATGCATTGCCACTTTTGTGACACGTGGCGCCGTTCAAATACACATGTACCGCTTTCATAAGAAGACAGCTAAAGGACATGAAAGGCAATTTGATGAAGTTGATTTGGCTTGTACTGTTGAAGGTTGTAGCTTTGTGTCTGCAAATTTTTCAACCTTATGGGAACATATTAATTGGCATATTAAAGATGGCAAAAAAGTGTCATGCCCCTATACTAAATGTTCAAAATATTTTCGTGTCCGTTCATCATTTGCTTCACACTTGAACCGGAAACACAAAAAGATTTCTGTTATTTCTCAATATAGTACCCAAACTAATACCAGTGCTACTAACATCACAAGTACCTGCATGAATCCATCATCAGACCATGAACTAGGTCACACTTTTGAGACAGTCTTTGATGATAATGATGACACAAATGATGAAGTGGACACAGATGGTTTTATGAACAATCTGGCCATGTTTTATCTCCGAATGCAGGCTAAAATGCTGTTACCGGCCAGTACAATTCAGACCTTTAATAGAGGAAATACAAGAAGTGCACACCTCTGGTTTGACTCATCTTTTGTCTAGAATGCATGAAGTTAACAAAGCTGAATGTGCCTGAAAGTGACATTAAGAGCCTTCTTGATGATCTCTCAAAAGATAACCTTCTGAAAATGTGCAACGAAGGAGTGTTTAGAACAGATCAAACCCGTAAAACCTACTTTTAGAGTAGACTTAACTATGTTGAGCCTGTTAAGACTTAGTTGGGCATTGATGCTAAAGGCAAAGAGAGGTTCTATCAGTATGTGCCCATCAAGGAAGTCACAATCAAAATCACTCCTCACTAAGAGCTCTGTTAAAGAGCAGTATGCCCAAGCTAAAGCTGACACAGAAACAACTCCTGATGTTCTGGAAGATGTGAGAGATGGTAGAAACATTAAAGAAAACATACTTTTACGAGAATCACCGTCTTCATTGTCTGTCATCTTGTATCAGGAGTCATTTGAAGTTGCGAACCCGCTGGGCTCAGGCAGAAAAAAACACAAAATACTGGCGATGTACATGACACTTGCAGAGATTGCACCACACAACAGATCTTCAATTGATCCAATTCAACTTGTTATGTTGTGCAGAGAGGAGGATTTCCATTTTTTCAGACGAGAAAAAGTGTTCTCCACTTTAGTCAATGACTTAAAACAAATGGAGGAAAATGGAATTGAATATGGTGATGGGGAGACGGTAAAAGGCTCTGTGATTGCCATTACTGGAGATAATCTGGGGTCACACAGTATTGGTGGGTTTACTGAAAACTTCAGTAAAAACACACATTTTTGCCGGTACTGTGTCATAGACAGAGAATCTTTTCAGACAGATCTCACCAAATCTGGTCCTAAAAGAACCATAGAGAGTTACAAAAACAGTGTGGCACGGATAGCCTCAAACCAGGAAATGACCAATGGAATTAAGTTTGACTCGGTTTTCAATCAGTTGAAATATTATCATGTTTGCCAGCCAGGACTCCCTCCATGTCTAGGTCATGACCTCTTTGAAGGGGTTGTTTCAGTTGATCTTGCTATGTACATTAAACACTTAGTGAAAGTGGGCAAGCACTTTACTTATGGTCAACTGAATCAGACTATATCACAGTTCACATACCTAGGCAGTGATGCAAATAACAAGCCATGTGAGGTAAAATCTGATGGGGAAAAGCTGGGAGGGCATGCTGCTCAGAACTGGTGCCTCTTACGTCTTTTTCCTATTCTGGTTGGAGACAGAATCAAAAATCCACTTGATGACGAGGTGTGGCAGTTGTGTTTAAAGCTCAGAGAAATTGTGGATTTGATATGTGCACCCAAGATCCATACCAACCAAGTAGCATATCTTAAGATTCTCATTGAGGAATATATCCAGCTAAGAACTGCCACATTCCCAGAAAAGACACTAAAACCCAAGCATCACTATCTTGTCCATTACCCAGAACCCAGAATTCTTCGGTTTGGTCCCCTCATTAGGTTGTGGAAATTGCGCTTCGAAAGTAAGCACTTTTATTATTTATTTATTTATTTCATTTTAAGCAATGTGCAAGGAAACTGCATAACTTTAAAAACCTCTGCAGTACCCTAGCAGAAGGACACCAGTTGCTACAAGCATATTTACATGCTGGTAGCTTATTTCCACCAATTCTGCACATGGGCCAACCAAGTAAATTTGATGACCAACTGTACAAGATTGGCATTCAGAGAGCTGTCAGTCTCAAGGGTCTCCGCTCAGAACATACTATTGAAACACCCTCTGTCACTTTCAAAGGCATTCTGTACAAAAGAGGCATGACTGTTGTAGTGGAAAATATTGTTGATACTGATAAATGAGTCAAAAGTGCATTTTGTTGTTCACCAGTATCAGTCTGTGCCTGTTGTGGATCTTGGTGTGTATTGCTTACGAAGCAACTCAGAAGCACAATACAAGTGTTTGACTGTAGACAAGCTTGCAGATTATTACCCTCTTTCTGTATATAATCAGTTTGGTCTTCATCTTGTTGCTCTGCATCATTCTGTGTTTCAGGAGAATGAGTAATGGACTCCATTGAGAAGGCAATACAGACCGTGCTCCCACAGCTACATGGAGCGAAACTTGAAACTTTGGGCAATGAGTTGGTGACCAAATTGGGTGTTGAAGGACCAGATGATCTGCAGTTCATTCAAGAAGATGACATCAAACATCTGCTCACACCCATTCAGTGCAGAAAGATTATTCATTCCTTGAAAGGAGGTGAGATTACAGTTGCTTTAATTGTTGCAGCTCAACAAATATGTTAATTAATCAATAACTAAATTATCAGCAATCATTTTAGCATCATTTTGTAAAGTCCAGATTATCTGATTTCATCTTATTAGAGCATATTAAACTGTTTTCCTGCAATTTTGTTTGTATTTTGCTCATTAATTTGTGACTTTAATGTCAGAGAATTTAAGTCTTTTCCAGATAATGATTGACAGATTAATCAATATTCAAACTGCATGCAGACCTATATTTTATGGGGTTATATATAAAATCTGGAGGACATTATTTTGTGGTATCAAACTGGTCACAACCTTTTGTGTGCTTTCTCTCATATGTGTGTAATGCAGGTCCTGCCAATCCCCAGCTGAACCCGTCATCGCCTGAGCCACTGCCAGTTGCCTCTGGCAGCACATGCCCCATATCACCCACCAGTCCCATCTCTGCATGGGTGGACAGTTTTGAGGTGCCATGGAACGAAATGAGGCCGACTCTTAGAAGAGCAGTAGTTGCTGGTGAGATGCCATCTCCGGATGATCGCAGACACTTAATGAGAGTCACCGTTGATGCGATGAGAGACCATTCCTTGAAGTGTTTTAAATCAGCTCAAGACCAGAGTAGAATATTTGAATCGAGGCAACACTCGTTCCCGTCTGAGGAAGCCCAAACGCACCCAGAGAGATGACGAGAATGGTGATGATGACCAGCCAGCAGTAGCTACATGTGTAAGCGTCGACAGTTATGGGTGTGTTCGTTGGCAGCCAGAGGACTATCCAGATGGGGAAACATCAGCTTCGTTAGAGGAAAAGAAGCTTGAGATGTTAGTCACTTCAAAGTTCCCCTCCAAGCTGAATGCCAGCTGAATGGCAGCTGACTCCCAGCCAAGTTCCAGCTGAGTTCCAGCAGCTGAACGACCCCCTCCTTCTCCTGGGCGTGTCTATCTTGTCCTCATTCATTGTAATACAGGCCATGACCAAGAGATGGCGCTTCTGTCACAAACTAGCCCACATTCTGATGGTCTATGAATTTTTACTGATCGGACTTTTGAAATTCATCGAATCAAATCAAAACATTATATAGCCTACATTGTACGGCCTCATTATATACATACTGACTGATTATTTATTAGTTTGGAATCTAACACAAATGTATTTCAATTTTAGGCTCAGATCAATAATACGAAATGGGGAAAGCGGGCCACAGGACTGACACAAACAAACACAAAACGAGGAATTGAAAGGGTGATTAACCTTTCATTTGACGCTGGTCTGAATATGTTCACATAAATTATGCCAAAGTGCTAAAGCTGAGAATGAGAGGTGGATAGTTAACTGGACTTTGGTATGGAAGACTGTATGTCGCTTTGGATAAAAGCATCTGCTAACTTGTGAATTGTAGAACTGTTGAAAAGTGTGCCAGCCAATCCCGGTCTATTCAGTGCATGCTTTAAGACAGGTAAACCCATCCACTTTATTAGCATTATCATTGCTCAACTTTTTGTTTGGGCTTAATGGGCCATTTGGTTCCATGGTCACACAAATCATGCACAGAGATTCAGAATCAGAATAGTGTTCATCGACTTCGGACCTATTTTCTGAGGGGTCACTGTTAGCTTTCATAATAGTCAAATCTCTCCTGCGTCATGGTGCTGTGCAGCCAGGTTTTCAGCCTGCACAAGGCTGAGAAAGAGCACTCAGACGTGGAGACAGATATGGGCCAGACAGAGTTGAATGAGCATTAATTATATGAAAAAGATAAATATAAGTCAGACAAATTGACTTTAAATTCAGATTCGTTATTATTATTACAGTAACTAACTAGTTAATTAACTATTGGTGTAAAACTGAAAACTCAACCACACATACGTGCTGGACAGAGTGGGGGCACTGCACACATCTACAACTACACCCCTCACTTAGAAAAGATGTAAAACTGAAAACTCAACCACACATACAGTAGCATATGTGCTGGATATAGTGGGGGCAAACAGTGTCTTGATCTTGATTTTTGGTGGGGGAGGTGTCCAGCTCGAAGGTGATGGGTTGAGGGGGATGGTTACAGTGCTGTCTGAAACTTAGCATTTGATAATTGTGGTAGCAGCAGTGCAGCAGATGTGATGAAGTCCACGCAGCACGCTGGATGTAAACTATTAAGCTTACAGCCTATTCAGTATAATGTGGATGGACATACATTGAGTTATTTTGCCCTAATAATGATAAAATAATACACAAAAAATGGTCGGATTGGGAACCCATATGCATAATGTCTCCACGTTGCATTTAGTGTTACTTTAAATGACCAGGGCTCAGTTAATGTTGCCTTTTTAAAAATCATTGCTTCCCGGGAAAAGTATTAAATATTTTAAAAATATTGATTAATATTATTTAATTAAGTGTACCGTACTCAAGCACGGTACACTTGCACTCACACCAGCCAAATAATCCGGATTTTAGGGGGAAACGTGCTTGGGCACGGTATGATTGCCTAGTGTGAGTGTGCCCTGAATTAATGTAGACACCATAGACTGTATAAAAGAAACAGACCAGTACGAATGTATAATCTTAACAATGGATCAAACAGAAAATAGGACAAGAATTGCCGTTTGCAATTTTTTTAATTAAATGACAACCAACTTTTATCTTCCACTATGCCCGCCATCATTCTCGATAATACACTTCAAAACTTTTGATAGTCCTGAAATAAGTCTGTTACAAAAGTTGACGGTGACTCTCGTTTGCCAAAACGTCTCTATGGCCTGGACGAGCTCCTCCTTTGTGCCTGGCTTAGCCTCCTTTCGAATGAAGTCTTTCATGGAGTGCCACACAAGCTCTATCGGATTCAAGTCCGGTGACTCTGGTGGAGTTTTCACCCAGTTGATTCCCTCGGAGGCTATGTATGCTGCTGCAGCGGTGTGTTTTGGATCGTTGTCCTGAAAGAAGCGATGATCTGACCCAATACATGTCCTTATGTACAGTGCAGCATGTTCTTTTATGATATTGTCTTCGAAGTATTTTCGATCCATTATTCCCTCGAAGATTACCATTGGCCCTGCACCATACCGGGAAATCATTCCCCAAACATGCAGCTTCAGCGGATGTTGCTGTGCTGCACTGGCTGTCATCTCGTCATTTGACTTTGTCATCTCGTCAATGGCTACTAGAATAGGACTGTGAGAAGAAGGAACAATTAGAGAAAACCATTACAATTCTACAGCCTACAGCATATGTGAATTGGCGTATACAGACAGTATAGGTTATTACGTTATTGAAATTATTATTATTGAAACTTATGTTGTCAGTTTTCTCGGACGTGAGCGCCAGGGTTGTGGCTCCTTGTAGTGCTTTCTAACAGCTCGTTCTGTAACTTTGATGCCCCGGTCTGCTAAATTCTGTTGAATCTCCCTCGTTGATTTCCCACTAGCTCGCAGCCGACGTATCTGCCAAGAACTGTCTATGTTGATGCGTGTCATCTCAGCTGAAGGTTCCGTATCTCTAAGTCTGACGTCTGACAATGTGACAGTGGTATATTACTGTAATGCATATGTAAATGATGCGCTGCAAACGCACGCGTTTGATAGGCCAATGTATTTCCAGGTGTAAGCGAACCAATGAAATTTCACCACACCATATAAAAATCGTGCAGGTGCAACGGAAAAATGACTCTTCTTTTTCTGCACTTTGATGACATGGAAGCCGGACATTTCTACGTGAACTCCCAGAGACCAAAGCGTGTCTCATCACAAGTAAGTTACTGTATGCTACTTTTGCTGCATGTTTTGCCTAAACAGCGTTAATATGATGAATTCAATGCCTTGTTTGGTGAACTTATTAAGCTGATTCTTTTTCACTAGACAAGGCAGCCATCACCACACACCAGGCCACCCACTGCAACATCTGGCAAAAGACCTGTGGCGAAAGCAGCTGTACGGCTAGTAAAAAAAAAAGCGGCAAGTTACAGTATTGTAATTGTATTGTGATTGATTTGACCCTGATTTAAACAGCACGAGTGTCCTCGGGAGTGTAGAGAGAAGGCTAAATTTATAATAATGTCCCCTCTTTTTTTCCTGCTTAGGCTACCACTGTCAGCTCCTGTACAGGGACCACTGCTGGCACGTCGCAGGCGTATTTTGAGGCTGAGTTAAGTGCCCTCAAGAGCCGGACTTCCATAATGGAGAGGGAGAGGGTTGTGCTGGACCATTTCAAACAGCGGGTTGAAATGATGGAGGCGACAGTCAGGGAATTTGAAAATCGTCTCCAGTGGTTGGAGAGTCCCCCACCACCGACACCAGAACCAGAACCTCCGTGTGCAAGACGTCGGCTGACTTTTGAAAAGACAGCAGAGGATCCCACCCTCCTGTCCCCGCAATCTGTAGCACCCCAGACCCCAATTTCCTGTGAAGAGGAAATGGAGGTTAGAGCCCTGTCGGCAGAACGGGAGGAGGAGTTCTTTAGACTCTGCCACCACGGAGGGCAACCTCGGCCGGACGTTTATGCCGCGAGTGTTTTCATGGCACTCACCCCTTTCCCCATGTACAAGCTCTGGGGGAGGTTGGTCAATTGGAGCGGCTCAAATGGAAAAAAACAACTGCCTGCTCATTTAAAAGAACAGATCCACCAGCAAGTTAGCCAGTGCTTCCCGCGCATGTCTGGGGACCAGTGGCAAAAGGTGCGCAACCGCATCAACGAACATTTGAGGAGTCCCCGCAAGGCTGACCCAGAGTCCCAGCGCCTCGGCTACGGCCATTAACGCTGTGTGTTTGTAAATAATAATAGTGTGTTTATAAATAATAATAGTGTGTTTGTAAAAGTAATAAAAGTGTCAGAAAAAGTCATTTTCTTGTGTCCATTTTTTTCAGAAAATTATTAACTTTCAATATTTATGTTATGGTATGCTACATTATGACAACATTATTTTAATTATTAGGCTATGTTTTATAACACAAAGTAAAAGCAGAGGTGGGTAGAGTAGCCAAAAATTGAAACTACTCCTAGAAGTCAAATTTTTTCATAAACTTACTCAATTAAATGTAACGGAGTAAATGTAACTCGTTACTACCCACCTCTGAATAAAAGTAAATGAATCCCATATTTTATACAGAACGGTGAGGAGGAATACAGTTGCAGTAGCCTATTCCTGCATTGAACAGACTCTGAGAGCAGAGGAGAGCAATGAGACGAGAAGTGTGACAGCAAACTGGAGCTGAGGTTAATGTTAGCTGCACGAACAGAGACAGCGTGTTTTCTCAAGCAAGTTCAAAGTTTTAGCTATTTTACTTTCTTTTGACAATGACATGTTGTTGGATGATGATTTCTGAGGTAATCTGACAGGAGAAGGATTGTGTGGACCAACCTCGCGCCAGTCGATTGGCTGCGAGAAAGTGACGTTTCAGGGGGTGCTCCGCGAGGGAGATCCCCTCCATTCATAAACTTTGCGCGCTAACGTCATTCATTTCATTCTCCATCCATCCATCCATCCTTCCATTCCAACCTGTAATTTCATTCATTTGACAATAAAGCTCCTTTACCCCTTACATTGCCGCCTTGGCTTGTTCTACAGTTATGTCCACAACAGTTACCTTCGCTTAGTACCAGACCGAAACCCAGCTCGTCATTTAAAATCAGTTTTACATTGTGCTTACTGCTTGGAGGGAATATTTATTTAAGATAAAATATTCCTTTATTAGTCCCACAATAGGGAAATTGGCATTGTCACAGCAGCAAGTGGACAGTAATAGAATATAAGAGCAGCAATAAGAAAAGAATAAAGAACAATAATACGTGTGAAGGACGGTGTCCTGTAAAATGTACGGCAGCTTCAATTGCATCCGTACTTTCTAATGGATTAACTATATTGTGCCCTTCATTCGGCTACTTTATACAGAAGAATAGAAGTAAAACAAGTAATATAAGTGTATATAATATTTAGCCTCGTATTTTAATCAGGTTTAATCACAGGGTTGTAATGTAATAAATCCAGTTAATTTTTTTAATCGTTGGACAGCCTAGTCTTTCCTATGAGCAGTGGGTCTAAACACACTGCTCCTCCCCGTGGACAAATGAGGCATTGCAGCTGGTTTTCACTCAGGCAGCTTAGGGGCGTTTCCAGTCGAGGCTTCATTGACTACGTCATCGCGGGGGGAACACATTTCCCCCCTGCTTCCATTATCGGCCAGCCAAGGACCAGTCAAGGAGCCATCAAGGAAACACGGGAACTTTGAAATGGCTTCATCTGTATTCAGCTGAGAGGGACTCAAGGGCACTGAGAGAGGAAGGGTAGAAAACCTAATGGCAATCACGTATGCCAAACAGCGAGATTACATCAACGCAAACCCTTCCCCAAGCATTCTGGATGTGGGTAAAGAGTGGCCATTTCTCGTTTCACACAAGTTTTTGTTGTCACACTTCACCACTCTCACCAATGTTGAACTATACAGAAGATTGAACGAAGACTTGGACAAAAAGGGTAAAAGACTCCTGGATTTCTTCGGTAGTCAGATTACAAGGTGGAGGAAGGAAGTAAGAGCTGTTCTGAAGGAAGTCCTAAAGAAGGACCGAGAAGGAACTGATGGCCTCGCAGCGATGCTTGTGATGTTGGCACACTTCAAAGAGCAAGAGGATTCACTTTTTCTCCTTGCTGATGTAAGCTCCTCCTTCGTTTTCAACAATTAATTGTCACATTTATTGCTACCAGAATCATTTTTCCTGATTTAGAGTGAAACATTTTACACCCCCCAAATTGTATTGCAGGTTTGTGAGCCTCCAATGACATCTTGTACTTGGGTTCAAGTAAATGCAGGTTTGCGTCTGGCAATCCTGTCTTTGTAGGAGTTTGTAGTTTATGTTAATAGTTTGACACAATGGGTTTCAGGCCAGGTATATAGTTTGAGGGCACCTTTATTTTATTGGTGATTGAGCACTTTTTCATTGATAGACCTCATCTCACACTATGACCCACATGGTGCAAGCTTCTATCTCAATTCTTTTGTAGAGCATGCTGGGTTTAGTCATTGTTGTCCACTGTGTGTACAATATTTTAATTATTAGGGGAAATTGATATAGCCTGGCATAAGGTTATTGTGGCACTTTGTTCATATTGCGTTATCAACAAATTTCAAAAAGCTTTTTTTCCCCCTAGAGAGTGGTGACTACCACACCCGCAGATGCAGAGGCCCTGCTGTCTCTCCCCATCACTCCAAGGATCATCATGCTTGGTAAGTTTCACATTCAATGCTAACAAATCCTTTGAATATAGAGGGCACAAGCAAAGAAAGTAATCCTGCATCTGTTCATTGATTGACTGAAGTTTATTCATGTTCTGAGTAAAAACTTTTTCTGTAAATAGTTCTCTTACTCCTGTGATCAAAAACATTTGTCTGAAGCTAAACTCAGAGGCTTTTATGTAAATGGTTTTCTGTATTGCTATAAAATATAATTTTTGTAATGTCTCTCTTTATTAAGGAGAGACCATCCTGACAGCAAAGAAGTGGATGCTGTCGATCCAGGGGGTCGTAATTCCACCTGCTGCTGACCTGAGCTGGTGAAGTTTCAGTATGGCTTTATATAGCTGTAGATTATATAGGTTACATGGTGTATTCAGGGAAGTTGCACAGAGAGGAAGCCTCTATTTTCCCCTTAATGCCCTGATCACATTCACATCTGGAAGCTGCCCTGTA
This sequence comes from Scomber japonicus, assembly GCF_027409825.1. Classification (NCBI taxonomy): domain Eukaryota; kingdom Metazoa; phylum Chordata; class Actinopteri; order Scombriformes; family Scombridae; genus Scomber; species Scomber japonicus. The sequence continues at coordinate 22,342,088 of NC_070593.1, read as the reverse complement.
CAATCTGCTGGCCACTGAGCAGTTCCAGTGGAACAGTTGTGTTTAAGAGCCTTGCTCAAGGGCACCCCAGTGGTGGTAATAAGGGAGGGGCATGTGTTAAATCATACTATTACATGTTGGTCATGTTCCTTTATTCTTTAATAAGATTGTCAATACCATGAACAGTGTAAAGCTTTTTATACTGTTGGATATTGTAGTGAATGATAAGAACTTAATGAATCCCCATGGTTCATGTTATTAGTAGAAGTTAATTGGGTTACCACAATATAAATTAGATTTCCTCTTTCCCTTTTCATTCAGTCTGTATGTAAGGATTGAGCCTACTAACAGTACCACAGTAATATTAATTCCCCTGGTCATACAGTGTTGTATACATATTTAAAAAGAAAAACTAATTATTTTACACTGACAAATATATTAATCCATTAAAATCACTCCATTGGACATTATACACAAAGCTAAATGAGCGTTAAGAAATCACAATTTGCAGTTAATTTATTGGATAATTATTTGCACAATAATATGAATTCATATGTTTGTTTATGGCCAATTATACTGCTATATTGGATTAACGAAAACTGAATTGTAGCATGTTCCCCTGGTGTCTTCATGTGCTTGGAATGTGCACACATATAAATGGTAAAGTATGACCAGATGATGGTATTGTCAATAACCTGGTGTCTTTATTATGACATTGCTCTCTCTGCTCTTTACTCTCTCACCTGTAGTAAATCCAGTCAAATTTATATGAAATTTGTTTTCATACCACAGACACAGCCTGCCTCTCCTTCTCAATTCATCATGTTCGTCAGAGTATTTCCATATCAAAGACAGGGCTGCTGTTCCTCCATATAGCTCCACATACTGAGGACTGATTACTGGCAGCTGACATGAGAACATCACATCACAGATTCATACATTCAGCACCACGTCTAACCAGAGATGTGACAGAAATATTATTACAGGACATAAATCAGTTTTATTGACTGATGTAGTTATACCGTATGAAATACATTTTTTTGATGATGCAAGCCTGTCAAACACACTATTAGCATGCAGGGAGCTCTGATGAAAGTTACTATGGTGTCAATGTCACTGCAGAGGCATACATACATATTTAATGCCAATTTTGCCAGAGTCTGTTACAGACCTGCAGGCTTAGACCATGTGATTTAAGATTAGCAGATGTAGCATTTAGCTCTACGGTTTACAGGAGGAACAAACTGAGGTTACTCGACAATTCAACTTGTTTGAACCATATTACGTTCATCCCAAGGCTTTACGACTCCTTTTCACCATGGGGAAAGTAAAAAAAGAAAAAAATCTGGATTATTATTATTATTTTGGGATAACACAGCAGACACCTTGCTAGCTAGCTAGCTGCAGCAAATACACTATTATTTGATTACTTTTTTCATGGATGACCCCTATGTAAAATGTGTTTTAGTGAGTGAGAATGTTGCTGTGTCTCAAATCACACTTCTGTGAAGTACACCATGTACACACATTTCGACAGGTTAGTGTTGTCTCAAATCAAACACTTCCGTTGCGCACTTGATGATGATGAGGATGATTTGCAAGTTAGTGTTAGCAAGCTAGCATTAGCAAGGTAGTGATAGCATTTGTGGTACCAAATCTTTACAGACTGCTAAATTAACCCAACAAACCTACTGATAGCGTATATGTGACAACAGTATGGCGGTGCATATGTATAATGTATAATGCAGTTGTACAATGTGGCGATGTTCACTGTAGTTACAACATCCTCAGCCACCATTTTCCAGTTTGAAAAGTGGTCCCTTCCTTTGTTCTGCTATGTAGCCAAAATAGTGACTGTTAGGGGCGAGAAGTGTCCATAGTTACACATTCAACCTTTTGACTGTTTTGAGTGCAGCATGAGGGTACTTACAGTCTGAAAATTGTGGAGTAAGTTTAGCCAAAAGAGTGATTGATTCAAATAAAGGAGTTCAGGCCACTGGGCATTTGGTTCAGAGGATGGGAGTTAATGCTTTAGTGGTTCAGAAAAACTATAAAAGATTGTTCCAACACTGCTAATGGAGTAAAAAAGATGGACCCAAAGTTAAAAGTTATCATCTGCCAAATCCTGTCTGAACTGCGGAGGTACTACAGTGCCAGTAATGAAGTCATGGACATGATGTGGGAGCCGAATCCTGCTGAATACTACATCAACATGATGGCAGAGTCCTCCCTCACCAACAGGCACACCTATGGAGTTACTAACTAGGTGCAGCCAATTAACTGTCAATAGGTGGCTCCCTACATTTGACTGTAAATATGTAAAAACAGTTCAACAGCACAGTGTATATTTGAAGAGCAGTGCTGACCTAAACTTAAGAGCTCCATCCTACTCATGCATCATCATCAAGCAGCTGAGGAGAAGAACCTGACCCACACTTCCATTGATGGATTACATTCTGTAACGTAGTAATATTTTGGGCTTCAGTATTTCAAGAATAACCTATTTATGCACTAAAAGTTTAAAAACTTTAAAAGTTGGTCCAGTGAGGAAATAATTCCTTCAGCATGTCATTCTAAGTTTTAGGACACAAATGATTAGAAAACATTATTTTATGATGTTGTTTCCTGATGTTTGTTTCAAACTGATATAAAACGTATCTTCCTGTCACTCAGAAAGCATGTACACTTAATTTACTGAGTATGTTTTGAAGCAGCAGCTGCAGAGGCCAGTTCATTTCCTTCAGGGGTCTGTATAATGAAAATGTGACAGTATCATTGAGTACATGTTCAGTTTTTGCTGCATCTGCACTCATTTGATTTCTTATGAATCTAAAATGGGCAGGTTTATTGTTTTTGAATTCTTTGTGATTTGTTTTTATTTATTTAACAAGCTGAACATTCAGAGCCCTCTGTCCTTTTATAATAATTTCAGGAGGAGGGGAATTGCTTCTTCTAATGGAAAATAACAGACCAACGGTTTTGGACAAATTCAGTGTGAAGCATGAATAAGTCATCCAGATTCTGCTATTTTCTGAGGTGCCCAGAGGGTGACAAACTTCAAAATCATCAATATAACGGCAAACTCATACATACATTTTGATGTCCTAGTAACTTGTTGCCTTGAAAATATTTAGAAAGTCCAGATAAAACATCAAATACAAATAAGTCTGAAAACTGTGCACCTTCTGGAAACGTTTCAATGAACTTAGTGACAGATATGCTCCAAAAATACACTTACTCTCAGTCTCTCTTCTGACTTTGACCACTCCTCTGGCGCCACATTGTCATTACACCTTTCCAAGTTTTACTACTCACATGTAATGTAACATTATGGCATTATTAACTTTTGACACAAGCGCACCATGTGACGGTGCCTTAGCTTTCAGCTGCAAAAAAAATGAAGAATTCTAGCTGTTGGGGTTTTTATTTTATACCAATTTGAACAGGCATGCAGCAACTTCCCATGGCAGTTTGGGGCTTCTAGCTGTATGCCAATTTTCAAAAGGCATTTTCAAAAGGGTTAAAAGGACATTTTACATTTCATCTCGACTTGAAGAATTTCTATAATTGCTCGTGTCTCTGTTTGAGTTAATGCATTTGTGTTTAATGTGCAAGCCATTGTGTAAAAGGTGAAGGCTATAAAGTAAATGTGGCGATTAAATGATGTAACCACTGGCAACACCAATCAAGATCAAAGTTACCACATATATCTTCCAAAGCACCGTAAGTCCTGTCTATTGTCTGCCTTAAAGACACAGTTTTAGGAATATTTTTAGGGGAATTTTAGCCCATTGATCAATTTTAATATAGACATTTATTTTTATTTTAATGTACTAATATGTTTTATTGACTTGTTTATGTACATTTCTTATGGAACTCAATGTCAAATTTTCACCAACCCAATAAAAATGACTTTTCTTTAGCATCTGCTTCTCAGCTTCTCTCCCCTATCTGCAGGTATGAATACACTGATATATCTAAAATTCTATTTATTTAAATATGATTGCTTGATCAAAAAATTGTCATGATCTTTAACAGCATACTGTACATCTTACATGGTCTTAGCCCCTTTTACTCCCCTTTCAAAAACCTTGGAATTACAAAGGCAGAGGGGGAAAGAAGTCAGTTTTTCTCCCTCCCTGTGAAGCTGACTTTTTCATTCACCAGCAGTGTGAAAGTGTAATCTGAGTGTGATTATTAATAAAGGGCCTTCCGAAACTGAGCAACAACACAGAAAGCCTTTCACACACAGAGAATCGTATGGCTTTTATGTTGTTGGAAGGTTGACATATTAGAGGAGCTCACATTATCTGATTACAAAGGCTCAACCACGTTGGAAACTACCATACACAAAGACACAGCAGTGTAAACAGCTTATTCGGAGAGCTGGAGATGACGGGGACTGAGAGCATGTTAGCTAAGATGTATTTGCCTTTGCATTGTTATCCAACTACAAAGGCTACAGGTTTAGACGCACAGACAAAGAAACAAGAGAACAAACAGACCTGTTTTACAGCATGTGTCTGCTCTCTGCTTGTTATCAGGTTCAAACATTGCCAGCAAGCAATTTTCAGTGGGTAAGGGTGATGGGCTACATAACATGGCTTTCTGTCTAAGTATTCTTGGATCTGTCTTGAATCAGAAAAAGGTTGAATAGGGAAAAAAATACTTAATCATCCAAAAAGTTTATTTTCCAAAGTACAGTGGGAAAGTGTTGTCAATAGGACAATTATGTGATAAATAGCTTCGGACAGTATTTTTGAAAAACATAGAAGAATGATTACACAGACGGATGATTCAGTCTCATCACCCCACAGTGTAAAATTGATTCAGGGCTTTATCTAGGATGGTCAGACGTGTGTCGATCTCTCCCTACAGACAGCTAGTGCATTATAATACTGCAAAGTCCGTTTTGTCTTCACACAGAATGCAATATGAAAAGAAACAGATGTCTGCCAAGAACAATAATAACTTCAAAATCAATTCTTCAAGACTTTTGCCTACTGAAGGTCACAAGGGGACTAAATAACGAGACTTTGTTGCACAGAATTTACAGAAAATGAAATGTGTTCCTCCCCAAATCAGCAGAACTTCGTTAGTGGCACTAAAATTTTCGACAACAACATATGGGATAGTTTGAGCTCTCTGTTTGAGCTCTCTGTTCAGCTGATCAGTTAGAAATAATGCAGGGAGGAACAGTACAAGCAGAAACATCCACAGTGATGATGATGTCTGATGAAGAGCTGCAGATGACCAGCACACCTCCAACAGGTAAAATACTTATTTTACTTTGTCCTGCTGTGTAATGGAAAAACAGTCACAGCATGCCATCTCGACTCAAGTCATGGCTCAGCATGACTATCCCCAAAATCATTTTTAAAAAGCCATCATTTTAATGGAGTGGAGCAATTAAGTTGCATGTTGTGTGTGGAGCAGATGACCATACACCTTACAAATACCACAACTTTACACTTTCTAATTGCGTGCAGTGCATACACCAAGGGTCCAACTTTACATGCAGATGATACACCAATTCTTCACAAGGATATGGTGACAATATAATGCCACTTTATGTTATCTTTATAAGGTGGCTTATTAGGAGGATATTAAGTGAGACGCGAAAAAGTTAAAAATGTAGGTTAAATTGGCCTTTTCGCCTGAATCCAAGGGTTAGGGTAGTACTACATACGTTTACCTCATTATTTGACACTTTTGCCACGACTAATAGGAACATCTGACATTGTTAATTATATATATGACTGAAAATAAAGAAAAATGTAACAAGTCCTGTGTAACATTCCATTCAGCACTTAATAACACTACATTAGAGTGCTGCCAGCTGCTTTTTTAGCAACTTCTGTGCTAATCCTTAGTGGATTATAGATTTAAACAACACTAAACATGTAATACATTTCACCCTAATTGTAATTCTCAAAGATTGTCACTTTTATTAGTTTTGTCATGAAAAAAATACTTTAATGAATATTTATGTCACAGCTTTCATCACAAAATGAGCAATACCTTATGCATTGTCTTTGTACCAGTTATCTAAACTACTGATATCATTAATATTTATCAGAACTTAACACAGTGTTATTTCACCAAGTGAGGTTTCAGTTCACTACTGAGGTCCTGCAGCCTCCAGATAAAACAAGTCTAACCTGAAAATACAGCTGCTGAGGAAACAGTGAGTTATGTTCCATCTTAAAACAGTCAATTTGCCAACCTGGTCTGTCCAGAGGTTCCTCAAATAAACCTGTGTGGGTTTTCCAATTAGGCGTGTCAGTGGTGATGCATTCTGAGGCCAAGACTGTTAGCAGGATATTTATAACACAGCTTCATAAGGAATGCGACAGTCAAAATGGCAGTATTATACAGTTAAACTGGACATTCTTTACCACATAATTGCCAGGCAATAGTTTTTTATTTTATTTTTGGAGTAAAATACCACCCTTTTTTAAATAATTAGATGGATTTGCAAGAATTGACAGAACAATGGATTGAGTTTCAATGCAGGAAGATTCAAGCTGCCAAAAAACCTTCAAGTAAAGAAATTTGTCTTCCAGCAGCACAGTGACACTGAGCACAGAGCCAAACACTGGAATATAATCAGAGGAAGGAGGTTTAACAGTGTGAGTGGCCTAGCTGAAGCAACAAGCTCAGCCTTGTTGAAAATCTGTGAAAGCACTTAAAGATATCTGTACATCCCCCATTCAGCTCGCCTCTGACAGAGAGATAAACCCACCATATCTAGACATACCAAGTTGACAAACAAATCCAAAAAGACTCTTATGTAAATTATAGCTTTCCACATGTAATTATTAAATTAGCACAACATTCTGGTACAGTGTGTTGCTGCTGCACGTGTGTCTCTGTAACGTGCAGACAGGCATGTGGGATAAAGACATGACATCATGTTTAAAAAAAGGTGCAAGTTACTTACACTGTTACCATGGTGATTTTTCCTCCTCCCTTTTGTTCATAATCTGTCTAAGGAGAATGAAAAACCCTGAATAAAAATTTACAAGAATAGGACTGTTTTTTAAAAGACTCAACCTGGAAAAACTTAATAATAATAATGACAATAATCAAATGTTATATATATAATAATAATGTCTTTTGAAAACAGATAAAAATGTGAGTTTAAGATAAAGAATTGATGTTAAAACAATTAGGAACAGAAACAAAAGAAAGTTCAAAGAAATTAAAACTGAGTCAGTGATTTCTTGTAAATCTCCTCTTTAAACATACAAAGAGAACCATTTCTGATTTAACTTAGCCAGCCTTATTTCCTCAGGCAGATTGTTCCAGAGCCTCAGGGCCCTGACAGCAAACACGCTTTACCCTTTAGTCTTCAGCTGGGCTTCTGGAACAGATAAAAGACCTCTGCCTGAGGATTTCAAAGTACTTAACGGCTCATACGGTCAGGAGATCAGAAATCGATCGGATGTTTGAAATATTTCTAAGATGATAAAATTGTATAAGCTCTGTGGTGGGCTGCTCTAAACTTTAATTAAACCAAACGCCAAGATTCATTATAACAGGCTTGATTTTTATTTTTAGGCCAATGAAATAGGCTTTTGGTTGTGTATTTGTTTCCGTGCTATGTATGTTCTGTACTTCTCCCTTTCTCTTTTACTTATTTTTCCCTTTGGTTTCAACATTTCTGACAAATAAGTCTTGTTAATTATTTGTTAAATGTAATGTGGGAGTACCTTCCTCTAGAAGTCACAGCTTGAATTAATTTAGAGTGTGTTTTCAGCAAGTTATTCTTTTCCAGCTTCCTTTTTCTGACATGCTCTTTTTCTTTCTTTCTCCTCCTTTCTTTCTGTGGGTTGATGACTCGTGACCATGCTTGCACACCCATATGTCTTGAGACTAGATAATAGGAAGCTGCTGTATTTTATCTGTTGGCTGAAGGAAGGTTAAAGCCACACACACACACGCCAACATTCCCACTTGCATTAGTTGACACAGATGCATACTGTAAGATATGACATGCACAAACACACATCCATACATATATTCATAAAGGAATACCACCAGCAGAATCTGATAAAACACACACATCCGCATAAACATGTTTCACAGTCGCTTGCTGAATCTCAATGCCATCAAGGGTGACCGATTAAGAGCAGAGCACTCCAATCAAATTCCAGAGAGATGCTGTCAAAGAGAGACAGGAAATCAATGGGCAACACTCTTGTCTGTATAAAATCATACAAGTGCATATGCCAGAACAATGCACAGCCATTATAAAAGGCACTGGGATAAGCAGTGAAGTCCCTTTGCGGGGTTTTAGTCTTTCACTGTTTGATGAAAAGACAATGCTTTCACAGGCTCAAGAATTAAGACTCTCCTTGCTCACAGCAGTGAGCTGTCCACCTGAAGACTTTGCTTTCGTAACGTATGAAAATCAGAAAAATATGACATTATTATTGTGGATGGTCTGACAGACCTCTAGGCTTTGATGCAAGAGGTGATGCAAAGATCTGTCAAAGCAACAGAAACATCTGATGAATTTCCAGCTTATTAAGGAACAGAATTTCACTCAGATTACAAACTGTGAAAATAACTGGAACCCATGCAACATCCTTGGCTATGCAGGCTACCCAACGTACGGTCATTTATCAGTATACGCAAACAATCGGATGTCATCATGGCTTTTTACTTAAGGGAACATTTTACTTTGACCATTTAGACATCTGATAGAGTATTTAAAAGACGGGAAAATTACAAAAAGCCTGAAATGTCTCCTTTAAGTAAACGGGCGTAGAACTGGGAAGTGAACATGGCAGAAGAAAAGAAAAGAGAAACTCAGACTTCATCATAACACACTGCAAAAACTTTACAACGTTGAGCTGAACTGCAGGAAAAAGTGAGCCTGTAAATTTCCATAATAAGTTAAAATGAGACAATTTTCATTTTCCATGTTAACTTTTTATTCTGTCATGAATAATAAAACTTTTTAAACTGTCATTACCCCTAGGCGTTTTAGATTTATTTTCCTCCTGCCAAAAGAAACTTTTTTTTTTATTACACTTATATACATACCAATATGCTCACTTGAGACATTTCAATATCATGGGTGTTTCAGGCCTACATTTCTGTCAGAATATCAAGGGGGAAAAGAAATGATGTTGTAAAATTCCACATGCTCCCAAAAGGAAAGAGAAGCTGCAGCGAAGAATGTGACTGTATCGAGAGATTTCAGTCAAAGCTCCATGTGGAGAATGATACTAACATTGCCCGAGGGGACTAGACGGGAAAAAAGCTGAATTTCTTTGCATTAAAAAAATGGTACTTAAGGGAAAAGAGGAGACAGGATTGTGACTTAAGAGGCAAACTTGTAGGTTTGTTACTTATTCCTGGGAAAGAGATTGAAGGTGTGATGGCTGCACTCAAAGCCATACAACTGATGTAAATGTTGTAAGGTTTAAGTGCCTGAAGGTAACGACTCAGGCACTTAAACCTTAGTTTCTCTATAGTTTGCATTTGTAGGTAAACTTGTCCTAATTTAAAGCACATTGAGTTGCCATTGTGTATGAAATGCGCTATATAAATAAAACTGCCTTGCCTTGCCTAATTTAGTGTATTTTATCTTATTCACATCACACTTTAATGAGCCATTTTGACACTATATTAGTTTTACAGTCTATAGTCCAGGCAGGAAGAATCAGTTTCCATTCACCATTTGCCCAAAAAATGGTAAATGGAACATGTGATACCTCTTGCCAGCCAGCTCGTCCCTGATAGAAAGTTTTGAATGTTTACTTGTGTCATTTTTGCCTTGCCAGTGGACAACACTTCTCTGCACATTCATCACATTTTAATGCTGCACTGAGATATATTTTTTATTAACAATGGGTCAAATTACATTTACATTTATGTAAATGGTGTTGCTCTCAGTGAAAAACCCAGACAATTATCATCCAACTCTGCAGTCACCTTTAGCTCTATGGAGCCTGAAGTCTATTTTGATTAACCTTGTTTCCAGATGCAGCAGACAGACAAAGTTGAGGACGAGAAAGCAACAGATAAAATAGAGTGAATAATGGATTGGGAATAGTGTTTGGATGTATCATTTAACACTTCTGTTTTTGACTTTAGTCACTTGGGAACAGTGCAACGAGCTGTAAACACAGAGTTGAAATAGTATTACCTCAATGTTATGGTGAATGTATTAGCACAGCGGTGACTTATTTATACATTGAACACACATGGAGCAATATTAGTGTTCATTTGGAATTGTGTTTGTGTCCACCTGGTGAATGGAACAGAAATGGAATATATTTATATTCATGTTTTAAATAGCATATAATCCTGTGAAAATAAGAATCCTGTTTTTGATACCTTAGAATGGTCAAGCAAACATTTTACCTATCTATCTTCTAAAATTGGAGGATTTGCTGCTTTTCCTTTTAGATATATTGCATATCTTTATATATTGTTTTGGATTGTTGGTCAGATGAAACAACCAGAAACTTCATAGACATCACCTTACACTTCAGAAAACCGTGGCTTTTCTGCCGTTTATAGACCAAATATTAGTCAAATGCAGTTAGTTACAGCCCCAAACACAACATTTAAAGCACTGAAAGGCGCGTTTGTATTCATAGTTCTGAAGTGTGATACATTGGTATATTTACCAGCAATGAATATCAGAGTTGGCAATATGCCTCTATTTCATGCTAGTCATAACAGTGACTACCCAAAAATTATAAATGCATTTCCTCTAGTTGCCTTTTGCCTCAAAGTGTTCTGTTTTGATTGGCTAAGGTCTGTAAATCAGTTCAGCTGTTTTACATTAAATTCAGCATGGTAGAACATGCTGAAAAATGCATTGTTGAGGCTGGGTGAGACTGCCACTCTTCTCAGTGGTAATCATACCACTGTTTCATACAAATGTGGCAATGAATGATGATTCACAATGCTACAGGTGGCATCTTTTAGTTCATGAGAGTATGCAAATATTCAGAAAGTTATCATCATCCATCTGTCTCCTTCTTTTAGTCTTAAATCTTTGGCAATCTTCACCAACTATAGGTAACTTAACAGTGAGGTATATAGGCAGCTGATGAGAATATCATAGCAAGATATTTATATAACTGGATTAAGTTATAATCTACAGTATGGATGGAATCATTGTCTGTGGAATAAGTAATGGAATACTACTTAAAAAACCCAGACTGCAATACCAGGGTTTTTAGGCTTTTCAAGCACTCAGATTTCGATTTTTTGTGCTTATTGGGGAGGAATTGCCCTCACTTTTATTTTAATTTAACAGTATAAGTAGTTTCAGTGACAGGTGTGGAGAAAAATACCCTTTACAATAAGAGAGCGAGAGACATTTAGGCCCTCCAGAAACAAAAGAGCGATATCAATCACAGCCGCTCACATTTGCTCTCTGCTAGTCTTATTCATTCAAACACACAATCACAGTTTTTCCTTCAGTACATTCACACAGACCGTAACACACACACACACACATACACACACTCATATGCAGTAGCTTCAATATCTGGCTGCCAGCGCTCGGCGACTTTCAATTAACTCTTAACTAGACTTTTAATGAACTCTGTCTGCTTTCATAAAGAGACGGAGCCAATGAGTCAATGGCGTTTAGGCGCTCGTCAAGCCAAACCTGAGGAGGACCAGTAGGGCTTAACTGACTCCCTAACAAGCTAATCAAAGTTCTGAATTGGCTTGTTAACAGAAATGCTGATGAGTAGAGTTGGTGTTGTACGACACTGGTTCAAACTGAGGCACCTGACACACGATTTTTAAATATACCGTTTATACATATCCTAAAGCACATTGTAACTTGTTATATATCTGTGCATCTGTTCTATGGATGTTTTGCTGTTCTTAGACCCAATCCACCCTTCATTATGTGGCTGGATAGCAGTTCACTGTGAAGAAAGATGAGGAATAGATGTTATACCCCCCACTAGTGGTGGGCAATACAGCAAGCTCATCTGCCCTCAGTGTGTTAATGGGTTTAGTTAGGATGAGTGCCTTTCTGTTGGAGTCCCTTCTGTCTTCTGAGGCTAATTTGTGTCAAAATCTCTACATATCTACACTTCACCTAAGATAGAGCAGACTCTCTATTTTAACCCTCCTTTTGCAACACTTCAAAGAGACTGCCTCATTAAACCACCTGAATTTTACTGATATTTATTTGACTGCTAGACAGTTATTTTGTTCATTCTATGTATCTCTAAGTGTAAATCACATCTTTTTGTGACTGTATTTTCCTATGGGAAGACCTTCCAGACACTAGATTTGCACCTTTCATTCAATTTGTGCTCCAACTGTATGTAATTAGTGTCTGATTTACTAAGGCAGCAGCTCATTACACAATCACTGACTGGGACAGCCTTTTGGGCGCATTATGCAGGTGAAAAACAGATTAAAATCTGCTGTTGAGTGGTGGATTTATCTCCGATCAGGGAGCTACAGGAATAGTTTGACATTGTGGAAAACACACTTATAAACTATCATGCCGAGGCTTATATAAAACACCATCATGCAGACATTTTGAAATTTCACAGTAGGAAAAGCACAGGTGTTACTAATAACATTAATGATGGCTTTGTACTTTAAGTGTCCCAGTAGACCATGACAGTATGACAGTGAAGTGACCCAGCATGTGTAATACCAGGACCCCCCCAAAAAAGTAGTTAATTGAATTAAACCATCATTAATTCTGCTGTGACAGGTCATTCTTTAGCGCCTATCCTCTAGAGGGTCACGGTGGGGCTGGAGCCAATTTCAGCTGACATTGGGTAAGAGGCGGGGTACACCCTTGACAGGTCACCAGTCAATCACAGGGCATACAACCATTCACGCCTACAGCAATTTAGAGTCAGCAATTGACCTAACGTGCATATTTTTGGTCTGTGGGAGGAAGCTGGAGTACCTGGAGAGAACCCACGCAGGCACAGGGAGAACATGCAATCTCCACACAGAAGGTGTGAAGCAACAGTGCTAACCAACACACCATAGTGCTACCAGGTCATATTCTGTAAAAAAGGCCTATTGACATAAGTTTGGCTAAGCTAGCTCATTCCAAAGTGTAAAAGTGTTGATAATTGAGAGCCAGGCTAGCAGTTTCACCCCTTTTATGCTAAGTGTTATAAGTGGTTATCAGCCTAATAAATATACGTTAGCATGGGCCTGCTACATCTACCAGTAGCTGCATATCAACCCATTGGAACAGGACTATGGCACCTACCATAATATACCACTACATTATGTCACACTACAAAATAACTGTTTTATGATTTGACAATGCTGTGGATGAGGTCTGGTTAGGTTAAAGCACAAAAAAACAATCAAATGCAGTGAAAACATCTCAATGGAGTCAAATGGTGGTCTTGAACTGTCTCTTCCATGTAACATGCAGGTTGCACCACTATGTAGCCATTCACACTACCCACTTTGTCCTATCTAATGAAAAATTCTTATTAAGTCATCTTATATTGACGTCATGTAAACTAAGTCACTAACCCCAGTCATAATGACTACGGCTGCTACGGCATCAGAAATTCAAAGGTGACCTCCACCTTACCGATGGATGATAACACCCATCTGAACCTACTAGTGAGTGCAGCAGGCTCCTTCTAGCCCGTATCCTATAAACACTGATAACTCCCATTCAAATGAGTGATGGCATTCGAAGCGGACGCTGCATCGCATTCTGACTGCACTCAGTCATGATTTCATTGTGGTTTCAATAAACACAGGAAACATTACAGAAGCAGAGCGTCTGTTCTTCAGCAGACACATTTATAATATAGTTTAGTTTACTGTCATTTTTGTTGTGTTTTACAAGCATAAATACACATCTGAAACTCATTTAGATGCTGTAACAGATGCTTTGTGGCTGTACTTGACTATGACAACAACTTTCTCTGTCATCACTCATTTTAAATTCCAGTGCAGCCGAATTCAGAGCACAGCTGCTGTCATTAACCAGTGTTTTTGTTTATTTTGTCTGAGGGTATAGAAACCATGAAATAATGATCTTATCTGCAGCTCGGTAGGTAATGATGATTGCTGGTCAACATAGTATTTATGAGACATGATCAAATTCCATACTTGTTTATTAACAGAAACAGATAAACATGTAGATGAAAACAAATATATTGTGAATTTGACAGAATGGAGGTTAAACACACTCCCTCACTTTTCTCTTTCTAGACAATGCTAGAAACAAATGGAATATATCACTGAAAATGTATTTAAAGTCAAATACCAATAAATACAGGAATGGTTCATTTCAGGCTCCAGAGACAGGAGCTACTAAATAGCTCCAAAAATAGACCTTGCACATTAAGATAGCGGAGGAGGAATAACAGACGCTCCGGTCACAGACCCAACATACTCATTAGCTAGAATGGCTCCAGCAGATTCAATGGAGCTGGAATGCAATACATTTGGATCATATGTATATTGGGCTCACTGGTTGCTCACCAGGAAAGCAAACAGGGATACAATGAGCTCAAAACAATGAGATGAATGACACTAAAACACACAACAAGTGTCCAGTGTGTGTGTGTGTGTGAGTGGATGTTTAGAAACTCCCCCTGATGAGCAGGTTGGCACTGTGCATATCAGCCTCTGCCATCAGTGTGTGAATGTGTGTGTTAGTGGGTGAATGTGACATATAGTGTAAAAGCATTTCGAGTGGTTGGAAGACTAGAAAGACGCTTTATAAATGCAGCCCATTTAATATTTATTGTATTTTAGCAATAGCTGATAGAAAGATCATTTATTTATATAAAAACATGACAGAATATTACCTCAGCTGTTTCTTGAAATGGTTGAGACCTGGTTGCTTCATGCACCACGAGGCAGGACAATGTTATGATTACACATTTCTCCTTGTGTTCATCTTTCTATTTATCACTTTCTTTCCATCTCCCACCATTAAATATCTCATGTTTTTGTCTTTATACAGTATCTGTTTGTGGTTATCTGCGTCTCTACTCTGGTAAAAAAAAAATCAATAACTACAATCGGACTACACTACAGCACAAATCACACAAAAAAAGCATTAAAAACACACACACACACACAGACACACACATACACGGACACAGTTTAAGTATCCATTGAGGCTGTGGGAAACTGTGTGCAGCCATAAATCAATACCAGTTGTGAAAGCAATGAGGCAGAGACTGGGACAATAGGAGGCTGGGGACAGAATTTGGACAACACACACACACACGTATATATACACACTCTCTCACACACACTCACACACACACACACACACACACACACACACACACACACACACACACACACACACACACACACAGCAGCATTCTGTACTCTTTTAAGGTATTCTAAGATTATGATTCATGGGAAACATTTTGATCCACTGAAGCTGGTATTTGCCTGCAAGGGGGGACAAGGATTGGGGTGAAAAGGTGTCGAGTAGGCACTATGGATGATAGTGAAAAAGAAAAAAAAAAGCAGGTCTTTAGTGCCTCGGGAAGAATGGCTGGTCAATAGACTAAAAAGCTTGCTACAAAGTATGCTCACACATTGTCAGAGCTGAAATCCTTGCTGTCTCTCCTTGGTGCTTCTAATCTCTCTCATCTCCTTTCAGCTCCATGTGCGCAAAGCTACATTATTTTGTACCTGTGCCCATTGGTGGACTTCCATTACATTGTGTTGGTAACTTGTGTGTGTGTGCGTGTGTGTGTGTGTATACGTGTGTGCATTTGTGTGATATTGTCCCGTTCTGTCACACTGAGCAGTGGGTCGGTGATACATGACTGTCCTTAGGCTTGTTCTCTGCTCCCACGCATAGACCTGTGTGTGTGTGTGTGTGTACGTGTGTGTGTACGTGTGTGTGTAACTGAGTTTTATTACTTTGCGCGGCTAATTCAGGGTCAGAATATAGAGTTAGATTAATGTAATGGTGAAGGAAATAAATGCAAATAAATGGAATTTCCTTTCCCAAATGCAGGCAAATCTATATTACGAGAGCAAATCTGTTACTGTGTGTGTGTGTGTGTGTGTCAGCATGCAGCCTGCCATCAGGGCCATCTCTCTCCATCACACACACACCTACACACAAACAGATGACACACAGGTGACCTCCAGAATGGGTCCTTTCTTCCGGGCCTGTTAGCCCCTCAGGGAGGCTCTGTGCCAGGCATAAATATTCAGACAGGTCCCCGGCTCTGACAGGCCGTGCATGGTGATGGCTTATGTTGGAACACAAATTCATAGCTACATTTCCGTCCCCAGGGGGGCTGGTTCTTTTTTTGATTCACCATCATCCATAAAGCTACTGGGCACGACGAATCCACAAAGCGGGGGAAGGAAGGGGGTGGGGTGGGGCATGAAGGTAATGGTCACTGACGTTGTAGACTGACATGTCGCATTATTTCATCAGCAAGCATGCATGATGACATTTTTCCCACTGAATTTGGAGAAGATTTGAATTTCACAAGAACAGAGAGCACATCCTTACACAGTCAGACAGGCTGAGGGCTTGATGCTACAGCAGCAATTAAAACACAACCTTTTTTTAATTTTCAAGGTCTTTTGCCAAAAGAGAAAATGTCCTTTTAAACAACTGCCAGACCAGACTCTATAGCTATTCCCACTCTTTTGTTTTCAGTTTCATTATATTACACTTACATTGCATTACACCGTACTCCTCTTTTCCTCTGGTGCTGCAAGAGATGTGGCGGCACTCTGCCTTTTTGATCTGCTCTGTCGGTGCTTGGTAGTTATATGTGAACTCAAAACGGAGGCACAGTTTGTCATGAGTCTTTGCTACAGGTAATAAATATCTGTTCACAGTTATGTTACAGTACATGCTGTCTGACAGGCATTTCAGGCCAGTGAAAACTAAGCAAAGAATCTACAACCTGTGAGGCTGTTACTTACTACAGGCACGCTGGTTCTATAAATGCTGTTAACATTATATGCTTAGCAAGTAATGTTTGTCATAATTACCATCTTAATTTAACGTGTTAACACTTGTTAACACATGTATAATAAGTGTTTAGTGTAATAAGTTCTAAACACAAAATCCAGGTGAGGCTAAAAAGTTATCACAATGAAGCCTGTGGGGAACATCAAGGTCCAGACCAAATGTCATTACAATCAATCCAGCAGTTGTCGAGACATGATTGGGGTGCAATGAGGTCTGGAGCATGGGGTTATAGTTGGAGCTTTTTAATAAGGTGCAGCGACTGACGTTTCGAGATAAGGCACGTCTTCATCAAGAGAGTTGTTGAGCCATTTTACTTAACAGCGAAAATGTCAATCTCATGGTGCAGCATATCAATTAAAGTCATTACAATTTAGTTTTTTTTGTGCAAGTCCAGCCAGATGTTGAGGTGTTTTACTGGATAATTAAAACATTTGAACAGAAAGTGGGTTTATCTTCTGGGCAACATGGATCTGTGCCAAATGTCATGGTAATTCTTCTACAACTAGCTGTGATATTTCTGTCTGGACCAAAGCAGAGAAGAAACCAACTACCTGACCAACATCACCACCCCACAGTAAAACAGAGGAATAACACAGCTAGTCTCTATGATTGATGACTTATGATTCAAATTATAGTATATCTACAAAGAGGGGATCAAACACAATAACTGTGAGCACTAAGTTCAGACTTAGATTTTACTTTACAGATCCTGAGATATTTCTAATTTAGGCTTACAAATGATGCTAGATACCTGGAATTAGTATTTTTATCTGGAAGTGATCTTGAAACAAAGCCATTGAATATCACTTCGGCTCTATAAATCAAAAATCTCTATAAATCAAATCCATATCATATTACATTACATTATTATACTGTTAATACACTTCGTCCAGAGAACTCAGAGATATAATCAACATAATTTGATAGTCAGTAATTATTTAATAAAACTCTTTGTGGACTTGGTGTGGGACATTATTGAAGTGACTTTTCCTTCCAAAAAATCAGATAAAAAAAGAGTTATCCCGGGGAGGAGGCACTACAGTTGACTGATTTCAACATTTTGCTGAAAGTGTGAGTTAAGTACCCTTGTAGTCCATGTGTGAATATGAATAGTTCCCCCCCTCATATCTCTGTAGAATTTAACTTGGGGAAACAACTGGGAATTGCAGCCAAAGTGCATATTACAATTGCCTGAAAGGCAGAGTATTTTTTTCCAGAAAAGTCTTTACAGTCTTGGGCCCTTGGAGGAAAGAACTCTACTATCTAATTTCATGAAAGCTCTTAGAAACCTTAATTTCTTTGGGTTTGTTGTTGGCAAGATATTTCCATATAGGGGCTGGGGCACAGAACAGATTCTGCCCCGCTGATGCAATTTCATTGGCTCTAAAGTCTGTTTGATTATTGTTGGGAAGCCTTCCGTTCAGCAGGACACCAATCGGTTCTGCTTAAGATGGTAATTTTCTCTTTTGGTGATAGCAATCATTTCCCACTCCTTCCTCTCTGCTGGCGACAATTTGTATTCTTGTCACTTCTCCTCTGTGGCTGTGACAATTATCCCAATCTCCAATCAGACAGGGGAGTATCCAATGGGAGAAAATCTCGTTAGGCTGATTTAGGAAAGCCTCTGTTGACTGTAAACACTGTGGAGACTATAAACACACATATACACTGCTAATTCGCTCAGCTGTTAGGGATCATTTTTAGAACCAAAATCTATCGTTAATGATTTACAATCCATCTGCATATTAGTTCACACTGCCAGACATTTAATAAATGAGACATTTTATTACAGTGAGGAGGAAAAAGCCTAAAAAGGGATGGGTTTGCAGAGTTATTGCACATTATGAAGCCCATAGCAGACATTAAAATATAAAACATTTTTGTGAATCCAGTGGAGTGCATCCAGAAAATTGGCTGTAAAGGAAAAGTGCAGCTCAGTACATGCTCCACCCCAGCAACATTTCAGTCATACCTCCTATTGTGTGGAGCTCTGTGCAGAGCTTAACTATGGACATTTTATTTGGAGCACACCGTTTCTGTCAGGATAGAGGAGTTCGTGAGAGAATATCAAAGAGTAACAGGCCTCACTGTGAACAAATGTCATGCATATTGGATTTTCTTTTTCGTACAAAATGGAAACCAAGTGTTGCACTGTGTCATGGTCATATAACTTCCCTCCTAGTCTAGAAAGAAAGCTGTGTGTGTAGTCCTCTGCCTGTACTGGAATCTGCCTGTTAACTTAATTCAAATTATTTGATGATGAATTGTTTATCATTGACTTCACAGGCATACAAGCTTTTCAAACGCATCCCTGTGCCAACTGCTTGAGGGTAATAACCCCTTTTTTTGTTATGTGATTCTGTTATGGTAAAGCATACATGCAATCATTGTTTGAAGCTAGGTTATCACAATTGTTAGATTGTTTTGTGTGGATTAGTAGTTGTAATAGTCACTTGTTAATTGAAAAGATTAAAAAAAACACTGAAGCAGCAACATGGTTCTTAATGTTTTCTATTTATCTACAAAGCTAATTAGTGACATATTCCATCTGAAAACTCATATACAAACTGCACTTTCATAATCATCAGCTAGTGGGCATTGCCTTAGACCAGGGGTGTCAAAGTTATTTCAAAGGCCAGGTCATAGGCCACATAGAGCCCAATTTGATCTCAAGAGGGCCAGACCTCTTGAATCCCTTTTTTTTAAACTGTAGAAGTAGAAGTACATTCATATGTTTGACACCCCTGCCTTAGACTATACACTCAATTTAAAGATGGACGTAGCAAGTTGTGATGTCATCAGTTAGTTGGCATTGGAGCTGGTTTGAGGCCCAGTGTTGCTGCTTCCTGTATGGTCTCTACATCATCTTTTCCATTAGGAGCCAGGACCTTCCAAATAAGGAGATGTAGGATGCTTTCATGCTCTGGAAATATGCCTCATTACCTCATTTTCAAGTGGACACTAGTTTATTGGGAACACCAACCAGTGCATACTTGAGCATACATATTAGCTACTTTGGCAAAATTATGCTTGTATGCAGGGCAGGTATCATGATCAAGTAACATTAAAAGCGCCAAAATATTACGTCAAAAGTCTGACTCAATGTGAGTCGAGCAGGCAAGTGAACGGTCAGTCTTCAAATCTTATTAATTGAACAATAATTTCCTAGATGTCCATCAGCACGCTTATTAGAGGGCCTGAATTTATGGATTGACACCATAATGACTCATTGAGAAAATGACTTGAACACTTGAACCCAGGAGTTTTTGGAGCCAGCATCTAGTGGCCATCAGTGGAATTGCACTTTAAGGTACTAAGCAGTGGTTGTTGCTGTTTATTTCAGACTTAAAACCGTATAGCATCTGACACTACATTGCATTATAAGGCCTAAGGTATATGTATATATTATGCATATAAGAAGGTTGTGTAATATGGACAGAGCTATATTGTGAAAGAACAAACAAATAAAGAGTTTATTGATAGTGGTCATAGTTTAAACAAGTGCACACGTTCTCTTGTCAAGATTTTCATGTTACAGCTTTTATGTGGGAAGTGGTGTGTTAAAGTTTGGGTTTGTGCAAATTTCACAGGTTTAAGTTAAGCCTTTAATTTGTCTGAAAGTGATCTAAGCCATCAGTGTGTACGTGTACTTCAAAGCCATCATTTCACATTCAGACAAAAGAGAATGGAGCCAAAAGAACCAAATAAAATACACCAATGTCCAAATACTGGCAGCAGTCACTGTGTGTTTCAGCCAAAAGACTTGAACTACTTCATTAAAATTCTTGCAATGAAAATATAGATTGTAAAGAAAGCCCTTCCTCTTGCTATGTTTTGGGGTCGGAAACTAAATAAATCTTTTGGATTCTTTTCCTTGGGAGTGAAGAAAAATGTTTTAATCTTGTCCCATTTCCTCCCAGAAAACAGTCCCAGAGAGTCTTTATGTGCTATATAGATAATAAAACACAACTAATGATTCTATTTATAGATATATGTCACATGTTTGCATGCATAAATGTTTTCACACCATACATATAACTTCCCCATCATTAGTTTGCTTGGTACAATAGCAGCTCTGTAGGATCTTGGTACAGCCAAACAATCATGTATATTAAATATAAACAATACAGAATATACATAATAAAAAATTCATTTATTTTGTCTTAGTTGTTTATGTGTATGTGTTGCTTCTGAGTACCTAGTTGAAATATAGTACATCAGATTGCAAAGCAAAGCTACTATTAAATACATTTTATCTACAAGTCAAGACAGCAAAATAGAGACAGGTTGGGGCATAAAACTGTGAGATGTGATTCACAGTTTGTATAAAGAGTAAACAACACAACATAAACCAAGGCTCCACAGATACTGTATCAAATTATCTGGACATGACAGTGTGATGATAATGTATAATTTTTATTATTATTTTAAAGTGCTGCTTGTGTAGCTGAATCACAGTATCTACTCGCTATAATAGATGATATATTGATGCTAATATATCTCATCTAAAAACATCCTCTATTATGCCAGTCTATGCATGTATATGAAGGGGATTTGCATGATTTCATGCATCTGTTTTGGACAGAGCATATGCTGCATAATTCAAATGATGTTTGTCCCTGAACAACAATGCATAAAGCCTAAAATTGTATCTCATCTGAATGACTTTGTTACAAAGACAACTTAATAACTTTTCAAGTTGTGATTTAAAAAAAAACAACAACTTTAACCTCACCTTTAGAGCTGATTATGAGGATAAGACAAACAGAAAGATCAAAAGAATCAGAGACAAATAACATGACAGATTATATGAGTTGTGATTTAGTTTCTCTTCTAGAAATTAATGGAATAAATAAAATAGAAATCCACCTTTAAATGCTCACTCCCTCCCCATCAGATGATACGGTTACAAGATGACAATTAAGCAGAGAAAGCAACAGAGAGGCAGGTAGGAAGGAGACTTGCAGGTAACTGGATTAGCTGAGAAACATGATGCTGTAGTTAGAACTCAAACAAATGAAGTCAAACTGAGGTTGCTTGCTGTAACTGCTATAGTTAGGTTATTAGTGGGTAACATTGCATGTATGTGCCTGTTACTCTTTCTATAATTTGGCTAATTAAGCATACATATAATATGTCAGGTTAATATTGAATGTGTTTGTCATGTAATTGGTTTTAGATAACTACAAATGAAAGCACTGATGCATGAGAAGCTCTGGACTCTGCAGAGGTAGAATAATTGCAAGTACAGGGTTCAACTTCAGGTTAAGACTTCAATACACATTAGTTTTAACTATGAACCTAATTAACTTTTTTTCTCTGAATAGGCAGGAAAATCCCCAAATAGATACCCAAAGACACCCAAATAGGATAGGAAGAGCGTTTCTGAACCAAATCATAGATGCTTGCCATCAACCCTTTTTCATAAATGTTTGTTTATCTAAATATTTTTTACAATTGGAATTTATTAAATGCATTTCTTGAAATAATAATAAATTCTGTCACTGGTGGAAAAACAAAGCTGCCCCAGTGTGACCAACATCACCACTGATTAAGCATACCAGTTACCTCCAACACGGAGCAGATGTTGTGTTATTGCCACAGTCTGTGGGATTATTACAAAAACTAAAAGCTTAATTTGAATAAAATGTGCAGGGGAAATTGAGGCCACCTGTGGAAGATCTTGATCTGGGGGCTCAATTACCTTTTCTGTAGCCCCACCATTATGCCAAATATTCAGTTTTCTACCAATCATATTGGTCATAAACACAATATTTGCCAATTCTGCTAGTGTCATTGACTTTTGGGATAGTGTTTACCATTTAAACAGTGTGTGCAGTGATATTTTCAGAAGCTTATTGCTGCTACATTTTGCAACACTTGTAAGTTAGCAAATTCTGAATCCAATTCCAGACACTGGAGACAAGAGTTCAATGTGAAAAGTTAACTTTGAGTCTTGGGTGATTTACAACAGCAAGCAGGTCTGTTGCGGCAGTTACACATCTGCTTTTACAGCAGTCTGAAAACATCACCTTCCCCAGGGGAAAAGAAGAGATGGAAGTCAATCAAGGGCTTGCCTGCTCAAGCCAAATCTGAAGGTATGTCAATGGTTTGATACATGGCACCAACAATGAGACATCTGAACATCTGCGAAAAAAGCTAACCTATAATCAGTGTCGAAATTATCTGCAATCATCAGGGAATCATCTCTAACATTTTGACAAAACAGTTGGGAAGTCCGTGTACACATGACAATATAACCTATCACCAGCAGTTTCTTTGTAGTAGCTGCCTCAACAGTACATCTTAAACACTTCCCTGACAGTATCAAAAGGAACATATGTAACTTTATACGTAATATACAGAAACTGATATATATACCCTCATATAGTACTATGTGGACTATATTTCATATGTTTAATGTCACATACAATCCATTAGATTTGTTGTATTTTTGTTGCAAAATGTTTTAATCTTCTTATCTTTGCAAAATATCCTAAATCACACAATTAGTGTAGAGCTTAAGTGACGATGTATAAGTAACATTTGTAAAATTTTTACACATACAAACATGTACTGCACTCACCACCAATTTTAATGTGCTATATGTGAATGTTGTGAATTAATTGTTTTTGTTCATTTTAATTTGAAGAATTAATTTTGTTGGATTCAGATTGTTTTTGTACAGTGATAGAAATAAAGCAGTATGTCAGTGTGTAAACACATTGTTTATATATGACTTCATTTTAAAAGTAAACGGTCAGCAAAAGAAAAAAAATCATACTGAGATGACTCTATATGCCTGAAGTGTAAATGTTGCCTTAATTTGAGTTTACTTTAAAAGCAGTGTTGAAATGCCTAGAAGTAGCCATGTCAGTGCAGTGCAGTAGTGTGTGTGTGTGTGTATATGTGTGTGTGTTGCCAAAAATGCTCAACTGATTCACAAAAACTTTTGGGGGAAAAAACATCACTATGCCCAACAGCCCATGGTAACATGGGGAGTCTGGGTTTTGAGATTACTCCATCTCTGGCTGCTGGGAAATACACACACACATACACATACATTCACATCCTCTAGTAGTCAAGCAGATCTACAAAGACACACGGACAGTTTGCAAGTGCATTCATGAATCAGAGAAAGGTCCTCGACTTAGGTGGAGTGATTTTGGAAGATAACATATCAAACAGTAACACACTTTTACATGCTATAACCAAGACTTATATGAACTGTAATATACATTAAGTGACCAAACAAGAGAAAGTTTTAAAGTGATAACAGAAACTCATACACAAGTCTTTATGTCATAAAAAGCATGCAGGTGTCTTTATACATAGATCTAAGCTTCTTTTACACAGCAGCACTGTGATTTTCCACACTTTAGTCTTCTTGTAATTATTATACATTAAAGTCATGATACTTAATGACCATCATTTGTAAATCATTAGAGTAAAAAATGCAAAAAGACCTTGGAAATATAGTGTATTTTGAAAACAGGTAAACTGGCATGTGTGCTTTTTATTTTTTTTATTTCTTGTGGTCGTTTGAAGTAGTGTTGTGTTAGTGTTGTGTTGTGTGTGTGTGTGTGTGTGTGTGTGTGTGTGTGTGTGTGTGTGTGTGTGTGTGTGTGTGTGTGTGTGTGTGTGTGTGTGTGTGTGTGTGTGTGTGTGTGTGTATGTGTGTGTATGTATGTGTGTGTGTATGTGTGTGTATGTATGTGTGTGTCATTGATCAACTATAGCCAGCTTGGTTCTTACTCCCCCATTAGCTGTAGAACATATTCCATTATTAATAGCAAGCTGTCAGTGATACACATTAATAGAGCTAATGTATTCCTCCTGAAGCTTAAATACAAACTAGTTACATACACAGTACATATAGTATACTGTATATAGTGGCTATATATATACCCATATGGTTAGAAAGCCTTTCAGCAGTCATTAATGGTCATTGAGGTCAATTAAGAATGTTAAGGAAATAAACCGTCGCTGTCCATGGTGCTGAACATCATTATACCCTATGGAGTTTCTCTGTTTTTTTTTTGTGTCTGTTTGTTAATGAGGTGTAAAGTATATATATATATATATATATATATATATATATATATATATGTGTGTGTGTGTGAGAGACACCAGACACATTGAACCTTGTCATTCATCAACAGCAAATTTTTGTCTCCCAAAAAACTACAAACAAAATCCATACCCTATCTCTGCTCTCCAACAAGCTCTCAGAGCAACCAATGAATAACAATGCAGGTACAGATTCCTCTTTGAGTAACCATAGCAACCACAGCTGTATTGTTTTGGTTGCTGATAGTCAAGGTTGTGAGCAGGCACACATGTCATGGTCTTAACGATAAGAAACAGAACACAAATGTTCTTTTTGCAGGGATTCATGAGTTTGTAGAGATTAAATATAAGTTTCCTCACAAAGACTTACCCCGAAATACCTACAACTTTGTACCTGATGTTAGTTTTGACTCTGGCCATTTGTGTGTTTCAGGGAGTTATGTCAGCTTCAAAGCAAGACTTTTAAATGTAACATGATTTGGATAAGAATTAAAAAGGACCGTTCTTATTGCAGGTAATTGTGCAAGGTGCTGGCAGGTTCAATGGTGTAACCAGGTGAAACTGCATAGGTCTGTTTGACGGATAACACACACAGAAAGTACTACAAGAATTAACCAACCAGTGGGATATTTATTAATAAGCAGTCAAAAATTCATAGAAAATCCATGGATCTGACTCATACAAGTTTAATAACAGACAGATCTAAGTCTAAGGAGGTAAAATGCTCAAACAGAAACATTGTAGATCAACCCATGATATATAAGGACTACAGAGGTCTATTAAAAATATGAGTTTGTTGATAAATTGGCACCAGTACATAACAATCAATTCTCTACTCGTAACTGCACCTTTCTTCTTCATATGGACACCTGAGAATGTGCTCACATATTTGTAAATGTATGTGTAAAAAAAAGAAAACGATTTAGAAAAGGTTTGCCTGACATAATGCGAATGACCATGAATCATTTTAAACACATGCACAACCACACACGTATATAGTTATTTTGACTAGTTTGATCTTTTTTTCAAGACTTTGTAGTTATGCACAAACTCTACACTATCCTTTGGGGCTGAACATGACATATCACTCCTTTAATGTGATGGATCATACACTAAAGTAGCTCTGAATATCTGATTAAAACTACAAAGAGTAAAGTACAACAGTTCAACAGTTCAATCTTATTCTGTGGGATGAATTATAGGAAAGCAATCTGTGCACTTGGTGGCTGTGTCATAGATGTTCTTCAAACAGTAAACGGCAGAAGACTGAAACTGTGAAAATTAGATGAGGTCAAAAAAGATGCCAAAAAGCTGTCATCGATGTGAGCATATACAATAGTCTGAATGTACAGTTCAGTCTCTCTATTAGAGGAGATGACATACTCATATCATACAATTATTTAATGAGCTATAGGATGAGGGTCAAAGAAAGGTTGTGGGCAAAGTCTTTTACAGAAGAAATAGGAAAAAGTATAAGAGCATGGCAAGGTTCTGTAGAAAATCAGTTGAGTGTTCACATTGCTTCAGAGCCGGACTGATTACACCGGGTAGCCTAAATTGCTGTGTGTGTGCAGTAAGAGAACAATAGTGTCTGATTAATCCATCCTCACATATACACCCCCCCCCCCCCCCATGGGTCTCTAGCCTCTGGACTTCTTGCACTCCTTTCCAGTCTCCTTGCACAACCTCCATTAATCTGGAATTAAGTTGTGAATTACACTAATCGGCTTTCTTATTAGGCAGTCATGATAACCCCATTATGCGTCGACCCCAAAGCATTGCAATGATACATTTGTTAGCTGTGGTGATTACATGTATGCAATCTGTGGTAGTTATTGCAACATAGCCCACATTTGCTTAGAGGTACCTTTGAGAGACCAGGTGATAATTGCTGGATGCGTAGGAAACATAATGACGTATGATGCATACAAAGACTATTTTACAGCCTTTCAAGCGAAACGCTAACAAATACTGCTGGCAAAAGAGTAAAAAAAAGTTATACATACTTATCATAAACAGGCTCCTCATCTCTCTTTATTTGACTTGTTTTGTGACCACCCATCCATGTCTTTGGAGACCTAAGTTACAAATACAAGATAGCAGCAATGTGGCATCAGGGAACAGCTTAGTCACAAGGAAAAAGACAGGAGAAAAAGTTTATTGTAATAATGTTGTGTCTGCTGTGCACAGCCTGTGGTTAAAACACTCAGATGATGGACCAAAGACTCAAAACTGGAATTATAGGCCTGCTTTGACAAGATAATTGGAGCATGTTTGAGGCTGCGTCTAGAAGTCCTAGACAAACTTACTGACATGGTGACATCTTACATCAGGTTTTGTGATGGCCTTTGTGTGCCCACCAAAACTTTCTGCACCTTCAACCTTCAATAACACTAAGCCCTGGTTCACAGCAAAGCTCAGGAAGTTTTGTCAGGTCAAAGAGGAGGCCTAAAGGAGTAGGTACAGGATCCTGTACAACCAGGCCAGAAACATTGACAAAAAGAGATCAGAATAACTAAAAGGTGTTACGCTGAAAAGCTGGAAACCAGGCGTTCAGTGTGGAGAGGCACACACATACATACACACACACACACACACACACACACACACACACACACACACTGTAAAGAACCTTCAACTAGCTGATGATCCCAGTGTCTTATACTGCAGGTTTGATCAACCTACTTTTACACCCCCCACCTTCTCCAACTCAGACATCACACAACCAAATGACACCCTCCTAACCCCCTCCCCTATAACTCCCCGCTGGTACTGATGGTCTGAAGAGCATGTGTGTCAGCATTAGGCCCAGACGGCCCCCCCCCGTCTTCACACAGACCTTCAACAGATCTCTCTGGCGCTGTGTGAAGTCCCCTCCTGCTTCAAACACTTCACAATCATCGCAGTCCCCAAGAAACCCCCCACCACTGGACAGAACAACTACAAGCCCGAGGCCTTGATGTCTGTGTTCATTACATCCTTTGAGAGACTGGTGTTGTCCCAACAGAAGGACATCACAGGCTCTCGCTGGACTTCCTGCAGTTTGCTTACAGGGCAAAAGCAGGTCTGTGGATGATATAGTCAACATGGGACTGCACTACACCCTGCAACACCTCCACTCCCCAGGGAGGTGTGGACTTCAGGAGGAGCCCCCAATCACTGTCAGTGTAAATACTAATAAATGAATTCTACTGTATTTATTTGACAGTCTACAATCTACCCATTAGACACAGATGCTGATGTAAGTACAATGGTTCTTCAAGGTACTGAAAAATAACACAGACGTTAGGATGTTCCAGACCTTCACTTCAGGAAATCTTCGCAAATTGGTCCTCAGTGAATTTTAATTGAATACCCTCGACCTAGACCAATGCAGTAGAACCACAGATAGTGTCTTTTTTCATTCCCCATACTTTTGTTCCTTGTCAAAGGAAGTAAGATTGAGACCAAAAAATCTCCATAATGCACCTCAACATATCATTTCATCAACATCAGCCTTCAGCCACAATTGACGCTACACATGGCGCTTTGAGTGACATCACTTGAAGCCAATTTCTTTCACATTCCCAAAGTGTTAATAAAACATTCCAGTATGGTAGTGAGAAGGACATATCCTTGGATTTACTGTCATTCATATACTTTCCTACCTGAAGCGTCTTTCACGGTTGTCTGAATGAACTAAGTGACCCTGCAGTGCTGCTTGACCTCCAATCAATATCAGTGCTATTCAGTCCCACATAAAAACACACACACATTTTTAGTGGGAGTCTTAAGCTGTCGGTTAACACAGGAATTCAATCCCTGGTGACTGTGACAATGATTGACTGTGACCATACAGGCAATAATGGTGCTGATGATGATGAAGCTGATGCTGATAAACATGATTAATGGAATCAGGTAATTAACTAACATTCACTGTTTGAACCCATCATACTTCATTTATACCCAGCCACCATCCCAGTGCTATACAGCTGTATTTAAGAGCAATAATCACCAAACACAGTATGCTCACACTGCATAGATGTTTTTCATCACAGACAGTTTGACTTGTCATAGCACTAAATGCAGTGCAGGTACAACTAATGAAATGTATAATAGCTTCATTTGTGCTTGTTCCAGGGTTGTGGGATTGTTTATGTTGGCTGTCTGACATTGTTTACTGGGGAACTCAAATATATTATAAGATTATTAAAATCTATGGAAGCCCATCACTGCCAAGAAATAAAAAACTACAAGAAAAGCAAGCTTGACAGATATAATAAATATTCGTAGTACATCAAAACTTGTATTTACTAGGTCATTATAGTGAGATATGTTAGCGTTTAACAAGGTTAACTTGGTTCTGTGTTCCTTATGTGTAGAGCACCAGTCTGCAAAAAGTGTCAAGCAGTGAGGAGATGAGCATGCACCACAATGAGTCATCCACAGCAGCAGGACACAACATCATGTGGCATGTTTATGTGCAAGGTAACTGATTATCTTTCTGTCAATCTGGCACTGTGACATTATAATTATTCTTATCACAAACTCATTAGCTTGCAGAACAAATCTTGCTGAGGAGAAATGTCCGGTTCCCTGTGCACCAGGAGGGGGTGGCCAGGTTGGGGCTGGACATTGCAACATCTTTGCTGAAAGACTCAGGTATTCTATACAGAGTGAACAAAATACATAGTGTCTGCAGACTTCATTATATGCCTGTTTTTTATTTTCATTTTTTATAGATGACTTATCCCAGTTGCATCAGGCCTATGGGGAGGACAGCTCAGGGGCTGAAATTGATGAATGGGTAAGAATATTAATTTAACTTCACACCAACTTTAGTAGAAGACTGAGAAGAACCTTGGATGGGTTACTTCAATATCACTGAGGGAATTCACTTTTACATACATTTTTTATTAAATTGAAATTTTAACTCGCCTAACCTACATGTTTTATGTGTGTGAAGAACACTGGAGCACCTGAAGGAAACACACTGAATATAAGGAGAACATGCTGACTCCCAAAACCCACAAATGGGATTTAAAATCAGTATCTGACACAGCTTGGCATACAGGTTTAAGAAATAATATAAGATTATCCAAAATGTTCCTTTTTAGATTGGATTCACTGCAAACTGCAAACTGGGGGACCATATATCGTGTTGAACAGCCCATTCACAGAAGGAGACTATTTAGACTATCTATGCACTGCATGAATATATATAGCCATAAATGAGCCAAATCACACCATGGAAAATTCATGCTGTTATTTGGTATCAAAACGTTTGATATTTGGAGATTTCTGTGTACTGTATTTTTCGGCAGTTGGGTGGTAAGCACTTTTGTTCTGGAAATTGCTTTGAAACCCCATTATTGCCCATATACGTAGGTAAGACATACATCCTGAGTACCCAAAGTCTCTAGTTTGTGTTTGTGTTTGTGAAGTTTCATGAGGGGGCTTGGTTGGTAAGAGGCCATGACTCCTGCAATCCTTGCCCTGTGCAGTCCTCGGCTGCATTTTTTAAATATGGTGGGATGGAAGGAGCTCATTTGGGTGTGTTTTTAAGTTAGGATCTGAGGTTCAAAAGAAAACAATCGCACAGTGTAGTGGTTTGCTGTCAGTCTTTTGGGGTGCCAGCTGGAGTCTGACAATTTTAATGATTGATGAAGACTTTTAAGGCCAATCCCACTGCTTCATACAGTCTAATATGAACCCACATAGCATACTGTACATCTGAGTCACCAAGAAAAATGCAAACAAATCCTCCAAGAAATAATCAGAGTGACAATGCAAACACAGGAAAGTTCAATACAAATCAGTGTGTTGCATATACAATGAAAACCACTTACAACAGAAAATGTCCTTTACAGGGAGTCCAAACAATCAAGCAAACCAAATGCAACTCATCAAAAGTCCAGAGTTTAACAGAAAAACACCATTCTTCAGGGATTCAACTATAAACACCAACATTTAGAAGTGCAGTTTGTTGTATAACTCAGTTCTCACTCTTCCCAAACAAATCAATGGAGGATCTCTGGCGATATTATCAGTCCAGCTTAGTTCAGTTTTTACCACACAACTAAATCCTCTTCCCAAACAAATCAATAAAAGGATCTCAAAAAAGAAAATTAAGCAGACACCTCTGACGGTGTTGGAGTTTAACTCCAGTACCGGTCAGCTGGTTGACTTCATGCACACAAGATATGAGTAATTGGGAGGTGCAGTAGATGTAGGACAAAATTCAATGAAGTCTAAAGACTAAAGAAATAAAAATATGCCTGGACTACCTACCTTCATGGCACTGTTAAGGGATATTAAAATGAATTGATTTAAAACAATCCCATGATTGAGATTGGTTCAAACACTGCTACGTGACAGTTAATTAATGATACATGCAAAGATATTAAGGCACTCTCAGTAAATACTCCTCACATGTTAACCAGCCCAGCTCTTAACTACCTGACACAGCTCCATATTGGTCTCTAACCACCTCTCCATAGAAGGTGTAACTGCTTCAGTAATAATATATTTGTTATATTTCTTAAATGTATCTTTTTGTCGGTTTCTTGTCGGTTTCTTGTAGCATGTGGGGGATAAGGATGCAACCTTTTTTCTTACTTAAAACTTAAAAGGTGCAGTATGTAGAATTTTAATGGTGCAGTATATAGAATTTAGTGGCATCTAGTGGAAATGGAACTTGGCAGAAAGTATGTTTTCGTTACCTTAGAATGAGCCCTTTATATTTATATTATATATCCATGCAGGCCAGCATGTTGCAATGCCATGTTTCTACAGTAGCCCAGAGTGGACAAACCAAATACTGGTCTCTCTCGTTTTTGCGAGTTTCGTAGCGACCATATGTTCTCCCACGTCCATGGGAAGGGAAGGGGTATTTAGGTGTTCAGCCTCTCCACTAGATACCAGTATAATCCTACACACTGCACCTTTAAACAATAGTATACAACCCTGCTATGCACCGTTTGCAGTTGTTTCATTTTTCATTTTGTCTGAACATTTCTCATTTATATTGACTTCCAAAGTCCATGCTTGACCTCAGAAATGTTACTAAATGGGCGTTGAGGTGAGATGCTTTTCTAAAATTAAAAATCCATCCTCAGTGACTTTTCACATGTGACTTTTCAAACTGAAGGCAAAGTCCATTAATCGTTAATGAGCAAGTCTGAATGTGCTGTGTAAATGTCAAGTGTTCATTCACCATCTCATCTCTGGATGCTGTGCTTGAAAAAAAAAGGAAACACACAGATGGAATCTCATGCAAATATCTGTTCATGTTTATAACTGTAGCTGCAGTTGCACCATGCAAAAGCAACTATTGTTTGTTGATCTTTGGTAAGGTAAAATCAACAGATTCTCCTCATTTATTCAAAGAAAATGACATCCATTTGCAAGGCATCACTAGTCACAAACCCAAGTCTAAATCAATTTTTCCCCCAGGTAAACACTCATTTTTCTTAGACTGCAATTTTTGACACCTTCTACCTTGAATGAATGCATTAAATATTCATATCATGCTTTTAAAAAAAGTCAGTGAACTCCCTTCTGCATATAATAAAGGTAAGGTAAATTGAGCTCAGAATGTATGAAAAGCAAACAGCTACGCTTCCAGAAAACACAGCTGCTGCTCTGAGCCAGGCAAACACTCAAAATCAGAAACACACACACACACACACACACACACACACACATACACATACACATACACACACACACAAGGGACTTTGGGTTGCTGCCACTAAGCCTGCATGTAGTGTCAGGCTTAACTTTTCCCCAGTCAGGGTAAGCTTGTCTTTGTCCACCGTTTCAACCTGACTGCCAACATAAAAGGTCAAACAATTACTGGCCCACCTTTCTGTTCCACATTGCTCTTTTCAGCTCGCCGTGCGCGTGTGTATACAGTCTAGTTGAATGTCAGCTTGTAGGTCACAGATTGCTGGTATAACAGCATTTTAAAGTGGCTCTTTTCCACTTTGTACCGTATCTCTCTCTCTCTCTCTCTCTGTGTCTCCAGCACCTTGGTCGTGTTCTGATGTCTGAATTAAAGGGTAGCATTCATTTTTTTTTGTTTGCACGTTATCTTTGTGGTGTTCTTGCTCAAGTAGATGGAGACAGGAGAGTGACAGTGACTACCAAGCAGAAACTGGGGATGACATGTGAAACAAAAATACTATTGACTTGAGGACCTAATGTGTGCTTCAGATCAGACAGATTCTGGACTTTGGAGCCAACACTTTCCTAGACAACCACAGCTAACCTTCCCTTCTTTTTGTTTTGCTTTAACATCTATAATCTATTTCCCCGATTCCTGCCTCAGTCCTGTGCCTCTCTACCTGTTGCTGCTACCCTAGTAGCTCTCACCCTCTCTTTCCCTGTGTGTGTGATTGTGTGAGTGGAGCCATGTGCTGGATTCAAAGCAGAGTCCCGCTAGCTGCAACCTGCTCCATGATGTGTAACAAAAATGTCCTCAAAAGTGTAAAATCCTATGAAACAATATCCGTTGTTTTAGAATCAGCTCAGGCTTCCCGTAGATGCCTAGTGTAACTACAATGACACAAAGTGTTCCCATCACAACAGAGGGGAATGATGCTGACTGAACCGTAACCACTTTTTAATAAAAGACCAATTTGGACCCCATATATTGGCTTGCCCGAACTAATGTGAACTCGCTGGTCTTTAAACCTGTTCCTCAGAGCTTAGAGCCCTGCTAGTTTTCATTCGAGCAATTCAATCAGGGACTGATTTACACCTGGCACACCAGGTGAATGTAATTACCCATGATTTTGCTTGAGTGGAAATCCTGCATTGCCCTCTACATGCTGAATAGCTTTATAGCCACAAACACTCAATACGGTGTGCGTGTATATTTAGACGTGAGAGGGAAAACAGATGCATGAACATTCAAAAGCAACAGCAGACCATATAACCTCCCCACAGGCAATATTAATTATTTAGACATGAATATATCTCCAAAGTTGTCAGCTGTTCGATTTCAATTTCACACCATTACTCAAATCAATACAAAATAACTGAAACCGCTGGACCAACCTCCCCATTTCCCTTTCTTTAAAGAATATAACAATTAAAATGTCAATCCTATCAAGAATCAGCTATTTATTTTCAATGATCCCTACTTTTCCCAACACTTCCTCAACTCAACCCACAAACATTGCAGTGTATCACCTGACCAATTAGCTCAAATATCTTATAAAATGGCTCAACCATCCTAAACTTGATTCTTTCAGGTTAGAAACCAGGCATTACATAATGACTTGCATTTATCAGCCAAACTGTCAAGCAACATCACCGTTAAACACAGCTTCAAGTCAGCTGTCATGTTGGTGGAAAACACTTCAAATCATCAACTCACTGTTGTATCATCCCTCCGCTCATCAGTTTGGAACAACTCAGACTTCTTTATCCACAAAAAAACAAACATTACATTTCACTGCATGGGAGGATGAAAGAATTACACATCTTCACCATATTATTCAAAATAGTACATTATTTAAGTTTCAACATGTAATCCAGAAGTTTGGCATTAGGGATACACAGTTTTTGGCTGCAATTAAAACCAACCATATTTTCAAAACTCAGTAGAACTCTCAACAGTCTAATACATCCAGCTCTATTAGAGAAAAATGTTGAATCTCTCAGGTCCAAAGAAAACCCTGTCAAGAATTTACATAATTCTCAGCAGCTCAGACACCTCAATATCTCTGCCAGTATCCAAGTGGGAACATGTCTCTCTCCATTAGTGCCGATACCGACTACTGGACCCAAATCTGCAAAATTAACTTCAACAAGAATAAAAACACAAGCTTACAACTCATTTTGTATACAGTTGTTTATAGAATACACTACACTGGGGAGGAATTACACATAAGGGGATTTAATGAATTTACTTTTAGTTCACTTTTTTTAGGACGAATTTCAGTCTCTGTCATTCAGTTCATTTACAGAACTTATTTAATGATTTTCATATTTACCATATTATAAGTGCAGTAATACAGAGTCACCCTCATTTTCAGCCCATAACGAACAATTACACTGAACCTCCTCACTCAACAACCCACTCTATCAACCTACTCACTCCATTTTCTTTCTATTCTCTCTCTTTTATCATTGTTTATTAATTTATGCTTAACTTAATACTCATCTGTTGTGTTTTACTCTTATGTTTTATCCGTCTCTTCATCCCAACCATGTCTGAATAATGACACCACCTTGGATTGTGGGAGAAGACCTTCTCCCTGCTAAGTCCCTCTCCAAATAGAAAGTTGGCCCTCATACCCTGTAAAACAGACCCCTCCTATAGGAGTGGGGGGGGGGGGGGGGGGGGGGGTGTTTTAAAGGTGACCTGCTCCATGCCAGCCACCTCCTATGGTAGCAGGGGAGAGCAAAGAAGGGAAAGAAAAGGAGAAGTGAAAATGAACGAACGATTAAAATAAATAAGGGTAAAACAAAAAAGGAGAGGAGAAGAATGATGAGAAAATGAAAACAATAATGAAAAAGTAACCTGACCTAGCTCTCCTGACCTGAACAGTCCCAGATCCACCCCCAGACCCTCAGAGAAAAAATGTAGCTATGTTACTTTTTTGGTTTTCTTTTTCTCTTTCTTTCTTCCTTTGGTTAATCCTGTCACATCATTTATACAGAAAACCCACACACACACACCTACCTACACACTGTACAATAAGAAAATCTGGGTCTTGTGGTTTTGTTGTTTCTTTTATTTTAGTTTGTTTGAGTCTAGTTCCTCCTCTTGTCTTGTACTGTGTCATTTTGTTTGTTTTCACGTTGCTCACTTTTATTGCACCATAAACAAACAAAAAAAAAGCATCAGAAGAGCAGTTCATGTTAGTCCTGCTGACCTTTAAAATGTGTGTGTGTGTGTGTGTGTGTGTGTGTGTGTGTCTATACATTCCTTGCAAGACTATGCAAGTTGGTCAAGCATGAAGTTTATCAGGTAAGCTAAATTAACCGAGGTATCTAAAGGATGGCTGAATCCATACACACACTTACACAAGGTGGCCCTGCGCTTCAGTGTGTAATTGACTGGCTACGTGGTTGGCTGACTATCTGAGGTGAGACTGACTGTTCGGCTGAGTGATTGTTTTAGCAGCTGACTGGTCCACTAATTGAGCGGCTCAGTGTGGGAGTGACCGGCTGGCTAAATGATTTAGACATAACTGGATGGTAGTGAGACTGACAGACTGGCTGCTGGACTGGTTACACCGATATGTGTTGTTTAGTCTTAATTGGAGGACAAAATCCATGTGAAAGAACTTGCTCATTAGCCTCTTTAGCCAATTTTTCTTTTTTGGTAAAACTTCAGGCTTATTGCCATGCAGTGGGCGAACTCAGGAACATAAGAAGCTGAATTACTTTAGAAACATTATATTTTAGTCAAACAGTCTATATGTTTGTGCTGGAGTACACACCTGACCTCTGACCTTAAGGAATAAAAGATGTCAAGAAGAACATATACAGAACTAAAAAGTTTCGAATGAACAACTTTTCCTTCTTCCAGATACAAACAGACTGAATCGACCATCTCTAGGGTCATAAATGAAGAAATAAACCTGCATTCCTTTCTGGTTGACGCTATCTCTCTTTTCCTCTCCTTTTTATTCACAACACACACACACACACACACACACACACACACACACACACACACACACACACACACACACACACACACACACACACATAATGAGTGTCTAAATCAGGGATGTCCAAACTATTCCACAAAGGACCATTTGGCTGCAGGATTTCATTCTAACCAAGCAGGAGTACAGCAGATATGACTCATTTAATCAACTGATCTCAGTCTTCAGACAGTTGATTGTTCAAATTGTGAAGCACACAATTTGACCAATCACACGGCCCATTATGGAATAGTTTGGACATTTGGACATATTGTGTTTCACAATCATTTAGTTATTCTGAACTGATGAAAACTTCAGCTTCTGGTACCACATTGTGACCATTTCAGGAACAACTTTCTATAGTATTGCATTGATGTATTTGATATGAAGCAGTGTAATTTAGCTATGCATTGATTCCTAGGATCATATAGACCTTAAATGCGTTCCGCTGCAAAATGGTTCTAAGCTACAGATGAGAAATGAAAGTTTACTGATTTTACTCTGTATTTATTGGGTTAACCAATGAGTGTTTTCCCCATGGTTTTGATGATATGCCAACATTAATGACAGGAATGAGAGAATATCCAATTGTAAGTGCATATCCTTCAAATACCCTACATAGGATCTTGGACAAATACGTACATTCACTCAGATACTAATCTCACAACTTTCAATAACTAAGATGAAGACTCTATAAAGAATGTTTGCTTCTTGGTTTATTGTTTTTAGCAGTCTGGGGATACGTGTTTGATTTGCACTCTAGATGGATTAGAAAGTGTACTTTAGAAATGCATCTACAGTAATAGACAAGCTCTATTAATAAATATTGTCTGGCATACAGTATAACAGGCATCTTAAGATACTCTCTGATAGAACCTGACTTCCCAAGAGATTAATCACATTTCTTTCATTACTCCATCTGGAATTCCATAAATAGTGGAACTACTGATGTATCTCCCTCCTGAATTAGCTTTTCCATCTTTGGTGAGTGAAAATATATTAGTTCCTTGTATTTTATGATAATGAGTGACTGTATTCATATAGACTCAAATGCTGTTTAGTAGATGACAGAATAAAGGCATAGACCATTTTGAGGCTTAATATATATGTATAAATATACAACGTAAAGTCAGAATAATACCCACTGTGATTGGTTTACTGATTCACTGAATCCTGGCTAAAAAATGCTTGTTTAAATTTTTTTTTTTTTTTTTTTTTTAATATGTGTGACTCCCTAGGATTTCTCATTCAGAGGGTCCAACTGAGTCATCTGGCTGCCATTTTATGCGAAAAGCAGCCTGTGATCAGCTGTCATTTCATTCTAAATGGTGGGCTCTCTGCTTTGACATTTTACTCTGAACAACAGCCACTGATTGGTGAGGAAGCTGATAGCGGGCTAAGACTGATTTTCCAGCAGCAGTCCGTGCATGCACACACACACACACACACACACACACACAGGAAATTTGTATTGCCAATGCATATGTGTGCACGTGCACAGTTAAAAAGGAAGTTTTTTATCCAACTTTGGAAGAGAGATCATGCTGAAATGGGTGGAAGTGCAAAAGGAAAAGAGAAATAGAACAATAGAGTCGTATAACAGATACATTAAAATCTGTACAGTTTCTTATTTGAACAAATTCAAACATCTATACACAAATGCTCAGGAACATGACAAATACACCTTCAAACACACACACACATACACAGATGAGTGGCAGATACAATCTACTCCACAGACCTTTCTGTATATGTTAACTTTCACATTTTGCTCCCCTGTACATTTTCTCCCTTTATTTGCATTTCTTCATTCTTGCGAGAGATGAAGGGAGAGGCAGAGATGGGAAATGAGTGAGAGCGCTGATTTGGTATGCGAGTGCCACAACATCACAACAGGGAAAAGGTAAATTGAAATGTCATTTTGTATTCATCACAAAACAGCAATGAGTACGTGGGTATATGCATGTGTGTGGGCAAGAGAGTGGTTGAGCATTATAGGGTGTTTAGTTTGTGTATGTGTGTGAATGTGTGTGTTTGGTAGTTACAGTACAATTTTTTTTTCTCAGTAGAATCTTGCATTTTCAAACAGTATTTATATTCTGTAGAAAACAGTTACTTATTTTCTATGTTGCCCCAACAAAGCATATTTAGTGTTAGGAGTCACACTTACAAATTAGTGAAGATATGAGCCCATTGGTGATTGTACCTTATACCTTCTTGCAAGACACTTATTTGTTCATTTTTTCATCCATAATTAAGCCAACCCAAACAGGCTCCATCCACTTAAAAATGGACATCATTCATAAAAAGGGAGAATGTTGAGTTGTAAGCAAAGAGTCTGATGTGTGTGGTTATTCTGCAGTAGCCCACTTCTCAGACGCTATGAATGTATTAACATATCAGTCCTACTGCCTTTAGATGCTGCAGGAATGCAACGAACTGAAGGAGAAACTTTTCATACAGTATAAAGTAGCTGTGGAAAAGTGTAAGAATGTGTGTAATAATCACCTACATTAAATTACAGGTCAGTACCATAGACTGTATAAAAGAAATGGATGTAACATCCATGACGTCACCCATTGGTTTGTGGACTGCTGCTCAGAAGCCAATAGTTTCGAATCTGGGCAGCACCATCTTGAAAATTTCAGGTGCATGCTGGGAAAAATAAAAACACGGATTCTACTTATATGGGCATGAGGTGGGGCAATGGGCGGGGCCAACGGCAGAGCGGGGAGGTTGCGATAGGTTGTGAGGGCTGGATCTCAAGGACATTGGTCAATCAAATATATAAGTCAAAATATAAAATCAGGGAAGCCAAAATGTCCCAAATGAACATCATACTGCATTGAAGAAGGCTTTAAACTAGCGATTGAGACCATAAACACATTTTGAAAACGTTTACTGAGGTTAGAAATCAAGTGAGAAGTTGAATTCTCCATTGACTTGTATTGAGACAGAAGTCCTTTTGACACCAAAACGGTCGCCCCCTGGTGGCCTTTTGATAGAATGCAGTTCTAAATCACTTCCGTGTTGGCGTCATTTCAGAGGACTGGAACTCCCGGCCTGGTCAGTACAGATGCTTTAACCACATTAAACATTACTTTTTGTGCCAATTTTTCCTTAATTGAAATAGATTAATGCATGCAATATAAATGTTATTATTGCAGCACATTTACAGAAAGTATTTAGTTTCCTCTTGTTGGTAAAATCACTAAATGGTAGCGATGTGACTTTGTTCTAGAAACAGATGTGGCTCTGACACGTTTAAGACACATTATCCACAAAAACAACGATTCACTTTGCCTATTTGCAAGTTTCCTCCCAGCAGTTCAAAATGCATGCAGCACTGCACAGCACAGTACCACACAGATAGGAACCAAATTTCAATATCAGAAAATACTGTCCATGTGCTGCTTAAGGTGGTTGTTGTAGTATCACAAAAATAGGACCCAGTGTTGTAATTGGTGTATAAATTATTGAAAGTAGTCTGAACTGGCAGCCATGATAGCCTCCATGCTCTGATTGTGATTGGATTTAAAGATCCAGCATGTTAGAGTAGACATTAGACATTATCGCTCTTACCCCAATACCCTTCCTTAGACGTTACCACTTTATTACTGTTACACCTAAAAGTGGGCAGACAGACTCGCTGTCCCTCCTATTCCAACGCCAGTGGTGGTGGGCAAGAAGTTCTGCTCCCAAGCATCACTGGTACATGGTACTTAATATTCAGAAGCTTGGTGCAAGTCAAATCTGCCACCCACCAAACAGCTGCAAGCTGTTCAGCATTTTCAAATTATCACTGCTCATCAAAAAAATTCTCCTTCACTGGCCGGAGAGAAAACAAAGTCCAAAGGACTGATCATGACAAAATCACAATGAACATAAGGGAGTTAAGACTAGTAAGATTTGAGTGCTTTACATGGTATTAAATTAGCTCAACACTGATATATTGTTTTCTTTTCCCACTAGAAAAAAACACAAATTGACAAATTAATGAATTATTTCATTAAAAGTCAGAGATGTGGTTCACTTTTTAATATAATACAGACAATTTCAAAGCTTTAGGTTTTCAGAGAATACATCTTTAAGGCAAATGTGTGTGTTCACATACATACACCAAAGAGTGACTGAGGTAATTTGTCCCTCTGGGGCTTCTGTTGTCTCACATCACATAACTACAATAAAAACAAACCCAGGTTACATCAACAAAGTGCAGTTATTCTTGTTGATAAGCATCATCACAATCATAAGCATCATGTGTCACAGGTTGTGTGACAGGAAATTCATAAATAAATACCTCATTAGGCCTTTAAAAAAGGAACAAACACTTTGAAGCCATATTACTTGGATGTTCATAATAAATTGATGCAGCTATACATAACCGTTTCCAATCAAATTTTCCTTTAAATAGGTATATACAGATCCAGTTGTTTACCTTTTGTATTTCCTCACCAAATGGGAAGACTGAAACCTTTTCCCCAAGTTTTAATACTTTCATCTGTCAAAAACATCTAATCCTTTTATGTCATGTCACACTGCATTGGGTCTTGCGGAGCAGTGACAGAGTAGAAGATATAACCAGCTTTGAAAATGGATATGACGGTTATATTTTTTGATACGTCAAATTAATATATAAACAGATATTTCAAACAGATGATGGTTTTACGAAACAGTCTCATGAGTTCAGACAAGTCCTGGATTAAGAGTCCATTATGAATTATAATTTACATAAACTGTACACGTAAATGCTACACATTCATACTGAAGTATCCTCAGAGACCAAATTAGTTAATCACACGCCGACATATGATATGTGTCTGTCATCTGCTGTCACTGCTAAAGGTCGGCCATATTGATTATGTCACTGCTTCATAAATGGTATAATAGCATCTATATATTTGTTCAAGTAGTCAGGGATTAGCCCAATGGCAGCTGTTTGAACCAGTTGCAGAAAGACTTGACCAATGAGAGTTTAGCAGGCAGGATTAAAGATGTCATCCTAACCTCTCTCTCCCTGTTTCCTGTCAGCTTCTATGTCACCTACTGTCAAGTAAAAGCCCAAAAATGTATCTTTTAAAAATAAAATTTAAAAATTACAACACAGGTCACCCTGGTAGCTTACTGGTTAAAATGCATACCAAATAACACATCTGCATTTTGGCAACATGTGTTGATGACGTTGACACAGCTGTACAAGATGTGAATCAATTTGAAGATAAACCCACTGAAGAGCCTGGTTGCACAATCAGATAAAAGCCCATCTTAAAATGAATAAACAAAAAACATGTCAGGTTAAAAAACTGATGTATTATCCTAAATCACTGGTCTGGTATGTGTGCACTCCAGGGAGTATCAATAAAACAGCTGATTGATTTTTATTTGATTTTTGCCAATTAATTCTTTCTCCGGTGTGAATACTCCTAGCCAATCATACT
Organism: Scomber japonicus; assembly: GCF_027409825.1. Classification (NCBI taxonomy): domain Eukaryota; kingdom Metazoa; phylum Chordata; class Actinopteri; order Scombriformes; family Scombridae; genus Scomber; species Scomber japonicus. The sequence goes on along the minus strand of NC_070593.1, from coordinate 22,299,987 downwards.
GTCAGGTAGTCAGGTGTTGCATTTGCAGAGAGAGCACTGACCAGGTTTTAAAGCAAATGATGTTGCATCATTTTCTAAATGTACACTGATTAGCCCACAAGGTTGATACATTCTGATGTAAAGTCTTAATGATTCCCCACAAAATCAACACAACTGTATTTTACCCTTACATATGATCTCTAGCTCTAGTAATATTGATTTTATCCAACATTAGTCTCCTTATAATGGCATTGTCAATGAGCAAATGTCACCTCATTTCAAATCGCCCTCATTTTGCCCTCTCAATAACTTTTGTCATTAGATTTTTTTTCGCTAATTTCTACCAATTTAATTTGAGAATCTAGTGGGAAGAATAAATCTCAGTTCAGATAAATCTACTAAGAGTGTCACATTATTTAGCAGCGATTTTTACTCCCTAACAATTTGACCTGTGACATTTTAATAATGATTTTAGTGTTGTTTCTAAACAGAGTGAGGAAAATGGTGCTCCATGGAGTTCTAATGGAACTTACTCTCTCTGCTCTAGTTCTTGCAAAACACATTAAATAATCCTCAAACGTTGTCATGAATAATATATTTGGTGCAATGTTCAGTGTAACGTTACATGCGGAACTGTTCGTCACTGCATGTTTGTGCAGATGACATACAGTACAGCTGGAAGTCTTTATCACTGTCATTGTCATTGTCTTCACAGATAATAGGAAGGAAGAGACAAATCTACATGACACGAAATCACATGTGAGAGAAATGGCGTGAAACAAAGCAGAGTTGGTATACTTCCTCCACTTGGTGTAAAATTAGATCAGATAAATCATTTCAGAGGGTTTGCCTTATTTTTTTCCCCCCTCTCTCCTTCCTGTCATCTCCCCTCCATGCTTTTATTTTCTTCTCTGTCTTTCAACCCGCATGACAAATAGCAGGAAACTTGAAATTAGAATAGCAGATGGAAATCTCGTCATGGCATCGGGAAGGTATTAATACATTTCTACCAAGTGTGACGGAGAGAAGGCAGCACAGGATGGCAAACAATTGTGAAAACTGAAAGAGTAAGATAGCGTAACAATTTCAGTTAATGTTTTGTTTATAGTAAAAGTTAGATAGTAGTAATTGTAGTGTGGGATTGCTTTTTTAAGATGGTGTGAGGAGTCGAAGAGAGGGAGGATCTCAATTTGTCAAGCAGAGAGAGGCCTTTATCTTGGAGTCTGTCTTTGGACCAGACTGGCACAGGTTTCTTGGCACTAGATAAAGACTGGAAGGCCTATTGAATACTAGAGACTGTAAGAAAAAAAAGAAAAAAGAAAAAACATGGATGTGGCATTAGAAGACCATTTTCCAGAACCCATCATTAGGAGGTTTACTTGCCATCATCTCATTGCTGATTTGGAACTTGAAGCTTAAAATTGGACTCAGACTCTGTGTGGAGCAGCCATTACAGGAAATGTAGCTTGGAAGTAAGACACTGTGTACTCAAAATCTTTAGTAGAGATGAGACATAATCAATTTGCAAATGGACTCGGTGATGACAGAGTTACATCACATTAGTTAGTAACATCGGCCACTATAAGCCACTGGTCATACTAGACCAACACTGTAGCAGGAAAACCCTTCAATGTATTGAATTGAGTTGTGTTTTTTTTTACTGTGTATATCATCCAAGTTAAAGCTATTTCTATATTCAACAAATCAAAGATGTAATTGATGTATTTACTGACTAAGAGGCTCCACATGCAGCCTTATATAAAATACAACAAACTTGAAAGAGAAACAAAACAAAAAGCCAGATGCGAAAGTTTTTTGGACAGCAATGTAATAATATTTGAAAAGAAAATGATAAATGAAGTATTTTTATGACTTTCAGTTGCTAAGGAAACTAGGGATCAGCTAGTGATGTACCTTGACTTACTGCAAGTCAAATATAACCTTATAGTTGCTGTCATCATGATGAAGAGCAAAGATGAAGTCAGGAATGTACTGGGACTCTGGCATATCTAAATCTACTGTGGCATTCTTTTGAGACAGCGTGATGACAAACGTGTAATAATTCAGCTATATAATAATATGTTGTCAGTCATCGCTCTGTCTTTATTGCCCGAAATTCCTTCATATAAGCAAAATTTGAACTTCTGGCAGGTTTTTGTATGAGACTGACACACTCTGGGTTTTAGTGTGTCGATGCTTTGCACAAAAGCTACTCCAAATCTGATTTTCCTCCCACTATTTATTCTGTGTGTTTAAAGCTTCACTGCCTGTGACTGTGGAGCCAGTCTTCTGATAGAATATTTTATAACATCCACCCACACTGTCACAGGGCTGCACAAACACAGACAGGGATCACTAATAAACATAATGAGAGACTGAGAGAATGAAAGAGACACTGATGAACCTACACAGTTATACAGAAAAACAACTCCTATACGTATTCAACCCCACTCTGTCACTCTTACAGATCTTTATCATACTGTTATGATCCTTTAGTTTTGTTTTCTGTGCTGCCTACATGGTGTCTCCTGTGCGTCTCTTTCATTATGCATGTATACGTGTTTTTCCGCTATGTAACTTCACCCAATGAGAATCACAGTTTGAATTGGGGTCATAAATACAGAGTACCAACCTTTTTCATTTTGGTCCCCCTGTGTTATGTGCTTGACTTGTACATTGCATAAAGTACCACTTAAAGTATTAATGAATGTATGTACTGTATGTTGTAGTTATTTTAAGTATCAGTTAGCTTTTCTTCTGCTCAAATAAAAGCCCTGAGGAGGTGAAACACTTAGCTGCTACAGTGTCAGTATGTGGTTCAGTTTAGCTGAAGAGTGTGAAGGCAAGAGCAAAAGTCTGGTTTGGTAAATGGTCTGCCGTCATAGTACAGTGTCAGTGTGGAGTCAGCAGATGGGACCAGTTGAATCATAGGGGAGGTGTGGGCAGGACAAACTCATTTTAAGCTGCATTTTTTAATATTTTTAAAACATGAACAATGGATCAAATATCTGTGTGTGTGAGTGTGTGTAATGCAGGGGTTATTTCTTTATATAATGCAGAAATTGAGAGATTTTGTAAAAAAAAAAAAAAAAAAAGTACTGAAAATCTTCAATTATTCATGCTGTGTTACCTCTGCTCCCCAATTTATGCATTCTTAGACTATTTCCAAAGGAACGTAAACTTTCAGCAGCGCAGACAACAATGTTGACTTTGAGACTTTTGTGGGACAAACACAGCATTGCTGTCTAATAAAAAAATATATAAAAGTCAGTGGCCAAGAGACCTTTCATTTGCTGCAAAAATGGGAGTTTTGGGAGTATGTAGCATATTTATTTATCTTTTGGAAAGTTAGTTACTTATAAGCGTACAGTGAAAATCTGTTCATCAATGGAACATAACTTGTTTTTGACATCATGTTCCCTCAGTGATTATAACATATAACATTACAACATGTTTGTAGTGATCAACACACAGATTATTACAAGAGAGCTCTTCAGCTCCACCCAGTTGTATGGGGCATTTTAGAGCTATTGAGCTCTTTGTTTTGGTATTGAGGGCCCACAACTTTACTGTGTTGGTTTAACCGAGGTTCACCACTTTTTTTTAAAGACACATAGGTAAATTGATATTTGAGAAGTGAAAAAAGTAATATTACCCATGACAACAAACATCTTTGATAGCAATCCCTTACTTTTGGTTATGACAGAATTGTGACCATGATACATACTGAGTTGAAAAATAAACTTAAGTGCCCCCTGATGGACAACATATGACATGAAGACGCCATTTATAAATGATCTCAAACATATCTTTGACATGCGATGCCATGTTATCGTCGACACATACACAAGTACATTAGCCAAGGCTGATTTACCTGTCTAGCTTTTAAATTGTTTGCTGTGGTCAGAAAACATAGAGGCTGTGGTCAGTTTAAATTCCTGTCAGTTATAATAAATTCTGATGGTGACAACCTCTAAAGTCAGAAAAAAGCATGAAAACAGCCAGAAACTTTTCAAGGATTACTCTGCCACTCAACTGAATGGCAGACCCAGCTGACATGCAAAATGGGCTGTTGAGCTGAGCCACAGGTGAAAATGACATTTAATGAAAGAAAATGGCAACTAAATGCTGCCAATGTGCAGCTGTGTTCCCGCCCTCCTGGATCTCATACTGAACACCTGAAACTAATTTGTGGGACTGTGGATTCTGCAGAACTGTAATGTCTCAGATGGATTCAGATACAGCAGAGCTTTCAAATTGTGCTGCATCCAAGGTGCAATTTTCCAACTTAAACATAATATGAAGCTTGCAGGAGGTAAACTATTAGGGATTGATGCTCAAATCTCTGCAGAGTTTATAAGAAAAATAACATTCAGATTGAGCGAATACTTTTGGTTAATGTTTGTATATTGAACTATTGTTGGTCTATGTGAAGCCTCATTAAAATGTATTACTCATTAAATGTATGTGAGCATTGTGGGAACAGCCTCATTGGTAGTCAACACAAAACGTCAATCCTTGCCTCTTGACAGCTTTGAAAGTGTGCTTTTAACTATCAGATTGTTTTGACAGTTATTCCCATATGAGAAGAATTTAGCATTACAATGGTGCAATGGAGTCACTACATAGTTCCTGTCCAATAATAAACTTTTTAATGCTTTTCTAGATGGACGTCATGACAGCTCAACAAAAGTGAAGCCAAAACATTTCGAGTGCCCCCTGGTGGCTGGCTGCAAAATCGTCCCACCTCTTTCATATTAGCAGAGATAGTATCTGTCATTATAGGTATTTTAAAGATAAAAAGGTTTTTGAGATCATGATAGACAGTTGTGTCTGCTGCTCTCAAACCCCCATCAGGTGGTGGGGTGGCTGAGGAGGCGTGTTCTGACTCTATTGTGTAGATTCTGGCTCCAATTGGCGTCACACAAGCAAGATGGCAGCTCCCAGAAATTACACATTTTGGCTTCACTTTTGCATTGCGCCAGAAAGTGGAGACATACACTTACTTACATATAGTCAATGGTAGAACATAACATTGTTGAACTGTTTGTTTCAAATCCTGTCACGCTCCTACCCACTTTACTTTTTACTATTTCTTCAGTTTTTTTAGTGTTACTTTAACCTTAGAGATGTCATAATAACCTCAAATCAAATACTTAAAAGAATAGTCAAATTTGGACAGGTTTGAGTCCTTCCTTTAGCATCCTAAAGTGTTGTGAGTGCAATGCTTTTCTTACTGTCAGCAAATCCCATGAATAGATCAAAACCAAAAACAAGTGGATCTTAAATATTGCTGTGTCATCAAAGCCTGATCTTAAACCTTTATTCCATAGAGCTCCATTGTTCCCCCAAAACAATTAAAACCACATCAGTTCACTATCAATCATGAATCCACAGCTGAATATAGTCACTAATAATGCATTGTTTACTCCTGTTGCACTAAACACTTGCTAAAAACTGCAGTGCACAGTATTTTTTTCCACAACCTATTTTTAAAGATGAAATCATTCAAAAGAACCAAACTTTCTTATACTTACTTATATTGTATAGATCACAATGACCACAAGAGGAGAAAAAAAAAGTTATTCAAAAGTTACATTTCACATCAGTTCAGACTGGCAGAGTGAGTGTGAAGTGCCTGAGTTTCAGTCTTCCTCCTATAATTCCTATAACTCTGCCACCTGACAACATGACCCCAACTTGAAACTTTGTTGTACAGAATAAAAAAAGAAATCCTCTGGAACCGATTGGCTTAACAGGATGACATCGGATTACATTCACCTAACCATGGAAACACCTACAAGGCTTCACATACAGACATTTACAGGAGGGAATAATATGGAACAAGCTTCTCTGCTTCCCTCAACACAGAATCACCTTTTTGTGTCAATGGCTACAGTACAACATTTAGTATAGTACACACTTGGCTGCCTTTCAGAAACACACTTTGTGTTTATCTTTACATTACATTTTGCCAACATAGCTGTTTTTTATTGTTGTACTTTATTGTTTTGGGTTTTTTTTTAAATTTTAGATTTAGGTTGCAGGGATTTCAATGTTTCAGGATTTGTGAATAAAGGAAAAGCAGAAAGATACATGAGTAAGATTCTGGGGGTAGTTTAAATGCAGGAGATACATCAAGCCACACAGTATATTATTACAACATTTCACCACACGAAAGAAGTAAGACAGAAATGAACTCATAGCTATAAATGTATGAAAAAATATTACACATATTATCATCTGAAATCCAATAAAATGACTTTCTTCACTCCATGCAGCACTTTATCAAACAAAGTCTAAACATTAAATGATATAAATAATCTTTGTTAGATTTAATGCAAAAGCATGAACATAAAATACACTTTAAAAACAGAAATATGAGCAGACTGGTTGTTGTTGTCTGTTTCTCTTAATTTGACACATCCATTCATATTTTCACACATTCAGATTTTTCTCAGTTTTTGTTGGTGTTTCAATAGTTATAATTATTTTTCAAAAAAGCCTCCCATGTGGCTAATCAAACTAAAACTGCTAATGAGGCCAAGAGCACTGAAAACAACAGTGGTCACATATTCATGGTGATAGAAACTGTCAGTAAATGCAGTATATTGAATGAAAGCGTTACAGTTCATTTGAAGATTTCAACGGATTTCAACTCAGCATCAACACATTCATTCACTAATAACAGTAAAATATATCACTACATTAGTTCTTTCCACTTCAGTATTTGTCACCAGAGACAGCAATCAGCCAGAAATAAAACAGTACCAAATTATAATCCAACACAAGCCACCAAGCCAAGTGTGAGGAAATGTAAAGACTTGCTGCTCTTTGAAACACTGTTCTGTCGGCTGTATACCTCATTCAGAGTGCTTGATGTTGAGCGAAATACTTGACATATTGTAATTATAGTGCTCAGCTCACAGTATGTGTAGGTGTAACATATTGCTGACACTGAAGTAGAAAAGGAGTTGTTGAGGAATAAAAGGACAATCAAAGGTTTAGAGATGTAGAGCAACAACTAAAGACATCTGGAAGCTGTTTTATAGGGAAGATATCACTGGAGGAAGCCTATACAACTGATTTGCTACATTTACCTAGCGAATAAGACACACCATTTGGCAGTGTCTTTTAAGTCTCCACCCTTAGCAAATTTCTTAGACATTAGTCTGTTTATGTGGGTGATTACATCCACACACACACACACACACACACACACACACACACACAAACGGGCAGACAGAAACATCAGTAGGACCATGAATGCAGTATTGGGAGCAGAGCTAGCAACGACCTGTGCAGAGACATGACTTTATGATATTGCTATTCAAGTGCAACATTGATAAGTTGTAGTTTCACAGGTGTGGATTGTCCTGTGTGGACATTCTGAACCTCCAAGTACTGTTTTCTTTTATGCTACCTGATAAAAAAAGGGCCTACTATCAGCAGCCTGCAAACTGTTGATGCATTTAGTTATCTAAAATGGAGCTTCTTCTCACATTTTTTGTACTTGGTACTAGTTGATTAAAAAAAACAGAACCATCTCCATAGACTATGGTTGTTACTTCTCACCTTCTGATGCATGAGATTATTGTAGGAACTTTAGTTTTGTTGTCTCTCAACCTCCAGCTACATTTGATAACAGTGAACATGGTATCTGCTGGATTCTAGTGTGAGGGTTTATATGGAGTGGCCCAAGTGTGGCTCTGATCTTTATGAAAGAGAATGATTATGCTTTATCTGCTTTTATAAGTGTAAGAGCATGTACAGTAGAAGTAAATTTGGGTTCAAGATTAATGTGTCATCATCATCATTTCACACAAAGATGTGCTAAATATATTACATATCACTGCTATGCAGACTGCACTCTGGGATTCAGGTTCAAAACCTTTCCAGGGTTGTTTAAACTTGTTAAACTAAACGAAATGAGCAATGACAATGACTGTTTTTTTGCCATTATCTTGTTGAAACATCTCCCTCCCACTACCGCCACCATGACAAGCACTCTCAAAAAACAGGAATAATGTGACATTCATATTTGAGAGTCAGTAGCCAGTTTCAGCCCTCGCATAGGAACCCAAGTGTAAAAAGGTTCTTAAAAGACACTTTCGGAAACTGACAACTAGCCCAGAACCAGCCAATGAAGAGAGTCAGATGTCAAAGTGCAGTGCTGTTCCAAGATCCAAGCAGCAGCAGCCTGTAAACCGAAGCAGACAGTAAGCTGAATGCAGCTGACACATGGCTGATTGAATCTGTCAGGTAGCTGAATGCAACAAGCTGAGAGCGACTCATCACCTGTAACTGTCAGCTGACTGTACATGAGTCATTGACCCTCCAAAGACACATTAAACTTCTTCTTTGAAAGGCCTCTTCTCCCTCTTTCCACTCCTATCCAGCCACTTTTTATGGTTTGCTTGTCTCCCCTTCTTCTTCTTCTTCCTTGCTATCTTAGCTCTTTCCTGGTTTAGGCCAGGTTACTTTAGGAGGTTGCTGGCCTGTTGCAAGTCACATACCCTATAGAAAAATCCCCCTCACACCTATTTGAGGACCATCTTTCAGTTCGAAGGGGAATTAAAATGGGGAATAGACCCTCAGTCAGGACCCCCAAGCTCCCTCAGCCACCTGGGTCCATTATGCATAGCCTTCACATAAAAAAAAAAGTATGGACACCAGTCAGTAAAGAAAAAAAGTATGTAAAAATATGAATAAATTAAAGGTTGAATATGTAGAATATTTATTAAAAGCTATATATTTTTTTAAATAATACAGCCACGGGGCGTTTTGAGGGGTACAGAATGAAAGTATTGCTTTTCCATAAAAAAAATATTTAGTCTGAATTAATATTTTTAAAAATTTTTGACGGGTTCGACAATGACGTTCTGACACGTTCTGTGTACATTGTACCAGCCAATTAACGGCCGGTGTCGTGCCAAGATAGTTACCCCCGATAGAATTTGTATCCCCTGGCCGCGGGAGCGCGCATACACTCAGGGAGCTGCGTTTCTTCGCTTCGGTTTATCAACAATGTTCATATTCTGCTGTATGCTACTACGTGTTAATTTAAATTTATACTATTCAGTGTTCTACATTCACAATGTCGTATCTTTTTCCTCCTATAATCTGACAGTGGTATTTAACCACGTAGGCTAGACGATTACTTAAACTGTGAAGTCAAGATCACATTGACTCGAAATGTAGGCTACATTAAACCACAAAGGTAATAAAAGGCTGGTCTTTTGTCTTTTATTTTGTGAATATTTCAGGTCATGACTAGTGAATATGGAGAAGATTACTCTATCCCAGCTCAAGTTACAGGGGGGATACTTATTATTTCAGACATCATTTCCAGCCTGAAATAATAAGTACCCCCCCCCCCCCCCCTCCACACTAGACAAATGAGGCACTATCATCTTGTGTTTCATTTTGTGAGTATTTCAGGTCATGTCTAGTAACACTGGTGAATATGGAGAAGATTACTCTATCCCAGCTCAAGTTACAGGGGGGATACTTATTATTTCAGTACGGATTTTCAACCTGAAATAATAAGTACCCCCCCCACACACACACACACACACACACACACACTAGGAAGATGAGGCACTATCATCTTGTGTTTCATTTTGTGAGTATTTCAGGTCATGTCTAGTAACACTGGTGAGTATGGAGAAGATTACTCTATCCCAGCTCAAGTTACAGGATAAATCAGGAAATGTAATGAAAACGTTGACTGTTATGTTGCAATAACAATACGTTAAATTTCTTTAAGTAATTACAAATTAACAATAATAAAAAAAGAAATTCAAAACAAAAAATAAATTCAAACTGCCACAAAACATATCCCTCGATAATGTAGGCCTACTGTCTCGCTTCTATCACTGAACTGTTGGTACTGTGTGTTTGTACTTTTCCATGACACGTGATTACTTCAATCAAGTATGCAAATTAGGTGAGGTCAGGGGTTACGTCAGTAAACCATATTGTTATTTATCTGTCAATACTGCCATTTACCACGAAACATGGATCCGAGCGATTACGCACAGATAGCCGTCTACAAAGAGAGGAAAGAATATCCATCAAATTTAACAAAGAGAGAAAAATTACTTCTTCGACGAAAAGCTGGCCTTTATGACATTGAAGGTAAGATGTATGTAATAAGCATATTTATACACACAATTGGCTGTCAAATAATTCCTCCTTATAGACCCCATCATTGTCACTTTCCATCATGCCACAGCTCTGCAGTACTATCCACGACATTTAAGTTGTATTATATAACGTTGTGGTAAAGTATATTCTGTATGCGACCCAATTCATCGCGCAGGTGCAGTTAATTGCCAAAAAGTCTGGATTATATATTTTTACTGTTGATGAAATATATATAACCTAACTTGCATAGCAAATATATCCACTTTAAATTAATGTGGAAAACAACATGTACTTAAGTAGGCTATATATTTCATATTTGGTAATTATTAACTTAACACACAAGATGTATGCATCTCAAAACAGATTTATTTATAAAATATGTTATAACCTTGTTATTGGTAATTATTTTTTGCTGGATATAAGTAACTTCTTGATTAAATCGAATATATTGCAAGGCTTTTTTTCTAGCAATAATTATACAAATCTCATGTCTCTGTAACACACTATTACACATATCATGAACAGGTTCCATCCAAGTTTTGTTTTTATAATGCTGATTACCTGACAGAATTATCAGAGTATATGAAAGCACCTATTTAAAAATTGTTTTTACTTGTATTTAGGAGGAGAGCTGTATTATTGGCGGTACAAAGGGACTGCCAAATCTATCAAGACCAAAGTGGTCTGTGGGGCTGAGGCTGCAAATGAGATCTTTATAGATTTTCATGCAAGCCCTACTGGGGCACACTGTGGCCAAACTAAAACAAGGGATGCAATATCCCGAAGGTTTTACTGGCCAGGGATGTCTGTAGACATCAACAAGTGGGTAAGTCAGCACTACATACGATCCTAATTATTAATATAGGAGCATCAAAACAAATTCTCTGCGACTTTATTTTTTATATCATTGAAAAAGATTTATTAAAACTTTTCTGTGGTATTTACAGCACGTGTTTATTAATAACTTGCCATGTTTACACAATTATGTCATCAGGTTTCCCAGTGCTCAGCATGCCAGGCGAGTGGTGAAACACTAAAAAAGCCAACAAAGTTGACTCCCATACAGGTAATCCATCCAAAATAATGCAAAAAGGTTTTTTTTAAATTGTGTAAAAGGTATATGGCCTAAAGGAAATATGTGCTTTTTAAATAGAAGTTGATTTGAGTGCATTTTATTTATCAATTAATTTTTTTATTGTTGTTTACAGTTGTGTCTGGAAGAAAACTATTTTAATGTGAAATGTTTTGCCATTTAAGGTTTCACAGCCTTTTGAATTGCTGGGGATGGACCTCATTGGGAAGTTGACTCAAAGTAAGAATGGACATCAGTACATCTGCGTGATGATCGACTACTTCACAAAGTGGCCACAGGCTTACCCACTAAAGTCGAAGACAGCAAAAGAAGTGTCAAAATGCATAATCAAATTTGTCCATCAATTCGAAGCCCCAAAAAGGATTCTGACTGACCAGGGGAAAGAATTTGTCAATGCCGTAAGTACTTAAATCCCAGGAAGAAGTTGTGTCCATGTTGTTGATATATTACATATTACTTTCTCAAAAACATTTCCCACAATAATGTTGCATTTCAGATTATGATTAATTTTGTTCTTGCAATATTGTCAAGGATAAATCTATCAATACATTGGACGCAACCACAAATACATCATAGACACAGACAGACTAGAAGGTTATTTTGACCAATAAGGAGACGGACGGACACAGTTGGCAAAATACCCCTGTCTCATCTAACAAAGAGCAAAACTAATCCTTTATAGTTTAAAGAGGACAAACTGTTATTGGTCAACATTTTATGAAAGCATGAATAGCATGAAATCATGGGATGTCCTTACTAAACATATGACATTTTTTATGGAAATATAACAGCATTGTTGTTCATCCTGTCTTGCTCACCCAGAATAAAACTAAGACAGTTTAACAGAGTTGAACTAAGGGTTAATAATACAGCATTGCAATTAAATATTTAACTAAAATCACCTTCACAGTATTAAGAAAACTAATACAATGTGAAATTAAAAATATATAAAACTTCTAATGTGTCATTCTAATTTACTTTCACTATATTTTTGTGACATCTATATTTTTTGGAGTTGTATTGTACATGCAATTAGTGTATTTTTGTAAAAAAAAAAATCCCTTATGATTGTAGATAAACAAAGGAGTGTGTCAAAGACTGGAAATTGAAAGAAGCCTCTGTTCGCCCTACCATCCACAAACGAATGGCTTGGTAGAGCGTATGAATGGCACAATTCAGAGGTGAGTACTTTGCTGTAGTCTTAATCAACCACTCTAAACTTGCCTCTGTGCACTTTTTGGCACTTACATGTTGTGTTCTCTCTTGACTAGACTTTTGCTTGTGTTGTATTAACTCTCTGGTGTATGTAGGATAAAATAATCAGCAAAATGAAATTGTAACAGCTTCAACTTGTTAACTTAAATGCATATGAGTTTTTATTTCTTTTAGGGTGTACCTTTCTACTGAAATTGCATATTGCATATAAATACAACTTGATGAAATGGTCATGCATATGTTTATTTTAAATTTTCCTTCATCCTCAGAGCCCTGAGCAAGCTGGTCGGGAAGCATCCAGACACCTGGGATGAGTATCTGGATGCAGTGATGTTTGGCCTCAGAACCAAAAAACAGATGACAACAAAATACTCCCCTTTTTATTTAATGTTCGGCAGGGAGGCTCGCTATCCATCGCAAGTCCCGGAACACTACATGGTTGGTTTATGGGCATTCTGAATTGTTTTCAAATATTTATTCTCCTGTAGATCAAATTTTCACATTTACTGTAATATCCCTGCTGAGTGAGCACATACATATAGGCATTATTTAATGTTTAATGTTAGATACATAGATAAAGTTAAATTTATTTTTCTTCAAAGATTGACACCACTGTGGAGGACATTGTGGGACAGGAAGACTTGTCCCAGGACATCATTCAACAACAGGCGCTTATGGACAATGTCAAAGACAATCTTAACAAGGGGCATGACAGAACAAGGGCCAAAAAAACAACAGACAATACTGCTAATTTAAAAGTTGGGGACAAAGTTTGGCGACAGAACATAAGGAGCCAACAGAGAAAAGGAGGCAAATTAGAGGCCAGCTTTTTAGGCCCATTTCTTATTCTGGCAATCCAGAATAAGAGTGCTGATCTCCAAAATGACCAGGGGGCAATAATAAAAAAAAAAAATATAGATCAGCTAAAGTTGGCCACAGAGGACACACCCAGAGTGCCACACAGGGTTATCAAAGCAAAAGGGAAAGTGACAGCCACCCCAGTTCCAGCTTCCCCACCAGCTACAGCAACCCCAGTTCCAGCTTCCCCACCAGCTACAGCAACCCCAGATACAGCTTCCCCACCAGCTACAGCAACCCCAGTTCCAGCTTCCCCACCAGCTACAGCAACCCCAGATACAGCTTCCCCACCAGCTACAGCAACCCCAGATACAGCTTCCCCACCAGCTACAGCAACCCCAGATACAGCTTCCCCACCAGCTACAGCAACCCCAGATACAGCTTCCCCACCAGCTACAGCAACCCCAGTTCCAGCTTCCCCACCAGCTACAGCAACCCCAGTTCCAGCTTCCCCACCAGCTACAGCAACCCCAGATACAGCTTCCCCACCAGCTACAGCAACCCCAGTTCCAGCTTCCCCACCAGCTACAGCAACCCCAGATACAGCCCCAACAATGACAGCCACCCCTGCTACAGTCCGACCGACCACACCTACCCCACCAGTGACACCCCCACAAGTGACATCCGCCCCACCAGTGACACCCCCACCAACCACAGCTACCCCACCAGTGACATCCACCCCAGCTACAGCCGCCCCAACAAAATCAGTAGCAGAGAAATGTAAGATTTGCTTGAAGACACACAAACATATACACACACATACATGTATATCTATGTGTATGTATAGTATATTGTGTATTGTATGTCAACAATATGGTAACAATAATGTATGTAATGGGGCATTACATTGGTTAATGCATTTCAATTGCTACTTGCTTTTTCCAAATTGACTTACTAGATGTTTTATTTCATTATTATTTTATGTCTTTTTTTTGAAGATGTACAGGATGCTTGGGCAGGGAAGGATGTCCATATCCTCCTCTCAAAGGTTGGGCCGTATAAATTATTTTATTGGGACATAAAGCAAGTCGGTCCAGACATGGAGTTGGAAAGTGAGGTATAATATACATTTTTGGAAAATATATAGGTTTAGCAAGTCAACTATATAGCTATCTATGTATTTTTCTGAAAAAAAGATCACAATCGATTGTTTAAAAATTTCTTTACAGGTCATTAATGCAGCAGTGGCGGTCATGGTGCGTAAACATAATCCGCTGAATCCTGGGGAAAAAGCAGGATTCATTGATTCCTTTGCCATGTCCGCAATGTGGAAAGGAAAATCACCAAGACTCAAGGTCCTTTTTTATATAATGAATATACGATATATATCATGAGCTCGCTCTCATATTACAATTAATTACAAATTATTAGGATGTAAGGAATATTTAGATGATTTAAATATTGTAAATACATTCACATCTTAATATTCAATATTTTGATAGACAGTGCATTGAACAAATTTTTTATTAGGAATTCATATGTAGAATTTCTTTTCAACCTTTGTTGTCCTATTTCAGATTAAACCCATGGACTACGAAATCATTGTGGGAATTATAAATGAGCATCACCACTGGACAGTTGCGGTAAAAATGATTCACACATAAAACAAATAAAATGAAGTCAGAAGACAAATGCAGTACACATTTCCTAATGCACTTGAGTTGGTGCAGAAACCATGTCTAATTCTTTTTTATGGAACAATCTACTTAGGTCATCTACCCATAAGAAAATAAGTCCCTGTTATTGGATCCATTGGGGGAGTCACAGCAAGCCATCAAAACTTGTTTGGAAACGACAAGGTAAAGATAGGTGTTCAAATTTAACATTAACATTTCAGCTTGTAATTAGGTACATCCACTATCCTGTGAAAATTGACTTACAAATGGACTTAATGGACTGCCTTTGTGGTCTTTAGAAAGCTGAAAATGCTTCACCCTACATGTCAACATTTACCCATCAATACATTGGTGGTGGTGGCTCTGCACAGGGTGCCAACCTGCAAAAAAAAGTAACATATACAACTGTTAAATTTTGTGTGTGATTAATAACATTGCAACACTTAATGTTTATTAACATTATTATTTTCTCTCTTCAGGGCTTTCATGCGAAGAAAAGGATGCAATGTCTCAAGGTGGACATGTGGTACTGTCCCACATCCAAAGCAATCAGACGGTACCTTGTGTGGTGTCTTTGCCTTGAAAGTATGTTTACTATCTAGTCCTCACCCTTACATTAATGTGTTATAATAGTATTGTTCATTTAAAAGTTTTACCAAAAACAAATGATCTTACACCAATGACTAAAACACAGAAGTTATTCACTGTCAGCAGATTTATGTCAACGTAAAGTGATATGTAGGCACTTTCCTAGTAATGGGTACAGCTTTGGGTAATTGTGTTAAAATGTCTTTTTCAGTTTGTGGAGCAAATGTTGAAAAGGGAGACAGTGGATTTTCCTGCTACAAGGGACGGAATCCTAACCCTCCGACAGAAAATTGCTGTCTCTCTTCTGCTAGAGACGGGTAAATAATATGCCATCAGGATGTCCTGGCAATCCAAACATTTTTCATGAAAACTCCTGTAAAAAATAGTTATCAAGTTATTCTAAAGTTACTCAAATTGTATGACTGTGATATATGACGAGCAAAATCAGGCACATTCTTCATTTCCCCCCCTTTTTTTTGTTTCCTTTAACAGATGACCTGTCTGACACATGTCACTCTTGTGGGGAAGAGGAGCATGACACAGACTTCAATTGGGTAACTAAATCAATTAAACGACTGAGATTTCTAAATATGAAATTGAATGTGTTCTGTTAAGAATTGTATTGCAAAATTAATGTCAGATTCTTTTTTTAACCAAGAACTAACATTTTTATTTTATTGTAGCTCCATGTGAAGTACTGTTTATGAAAAAGATATCATCATAACAGTAATAAAATGTGCATGTTCTTACTGAGGACATTTTATTTTAAACCCAATTGTCTTTCTTTTACAGATTCAGTGTGACATCTGTTTGAGGTGGTTCCACCATCTTTGTGTGAAAGGCCCACCAACAGACAAATCATTAGTTTGTCTCGCCTGTACCACTGTATAGACACCGTGACCTATTTTCATTATGTTTATTTGTATTAATATTGTGTAGTGTTTTATTTTTTTAAATTATTTTACTCATTTGTTTTTTGTTATAGTTAAAACATAATAGTTATTAGTTGACTACATCTTTGTACATTTATTCTAAGTTTACCATCTTTTTATAAAACAAATCTTTGCACAAAAAACTGATGTCTGAAATAATAAATATCCCCCCTGTAACTTGAGCTGGGATAGAGTAATCTTCTCCATATTCACCAGTGTTACTAGACATGACCTGAAATACTCACAAAATGAAACACAAGATGATAGTGCCTCATCTTCCTAGTGTGGAGGGGGGGTACTTATTATTTCAGGCTGAAAATCCGTACTGAAATAATAAGTATCCCCCCTGTAACTTGAGCTGGGATAGAGTATTCTTCTCCATATTCACTAGTCATGACCTGAAATATTCACAAAATAAAAGACAAAAGACCAGCCTTTTATTACCTTTGTGGTTTAATGTAGCCTACATTTCGAGTCAATGTGATCTTGACTTCACAGTTTAAGTAATCGTCTAGCCCACGTGGTTAAATACCACTGTCAGATTATAGGAGGAAAAAGATACAACATTGTGAATGTAGAACACTGAATAGTATAAATTTAAGTTAACACGTAGTAGCATACCGCAGAATAAGAACATTGTTGATAAACTGAAGCGAAGAGTGTATGCGCGCATCCGCGGCCAGGGGATACAAATTCTGTCGGGGGTAACTATCTTGGCACGACACCGGAATTGCGGGTTGCCAGGGTTGTCTGTTGTTCCGGTGCAGCTACTGTAGGCAGGCACTGGGTGAAATGGAGTTGTAAACAAACACGGCCGTGTTGGACTCACTAAAACCAGCGTTTTTTGCTCTCAAGTACAACTTTTCATCACAAAACTTCGAAGGTAAGACAGAATATCTGTTAGTCACTGTAAATAAGTGGTTGTTTACCTTTGTATTCTTTGGCTGCTGGTTCACTGAGTTTTTAGCGCAATAATAGTGGTACTGTTGAACTCACCAGGGTCTTAGCTTTCATATGAGATGCTATTTGTTTGTGTACCATGAAGTATCAAAACGGTAGCAATGGAAATGTGGAGAGTGGGTTGACTTTCTGACGCTATTCGGATTTTGATATTTGATCATTAACCTCTTAACGCACGCTGTTCCGTTCACTGGACGGGACGGATGTTAGGAGGTAGCCACACGGTCTTCTAAATGTTTTAAACACCAACCCTTAAACATATATACTCATGCCGTACATTGTTGGAAAGCTTAGATTGTTCTGATTCATTCAAGACCACTCACGACTTATATGGTTGCTCACAGCCGTAATAGTATTAGCGATTAGCTCGGCTAGCCACTCAGCTAAGTGAGAAAAGCTATAATGCCTACATACCTTCAAAGTCTTCCCTTTATCCACAACGATCATCTTATGACTCAGGACTTTCTGTACAGCTCGCCAAGTATCCATTCTTGTGAAATATGAAATCCGTTTTCATAAAACCGGAATATTTTCCTCAATATGTCCATGTATTTAGTCCAACACGTAATGTAATAACACAAATAACAAACCATATACGGTCCGTTTACGTCATTTCCTGACCTGCGCGTCCATCTCAGAGTACACGTGACTAGATGTTTACGACCGTGAGCCTCTTCTGCTTCTGATGACACCACACACAAGCCAATCGGTGTTTAGGATTAGGCAGTACATGCAGAGACATTGCTGCTACTCCCACTGGCGTTACAATGTAATGTACCTCGGTGGTTTCAAGTCAGTTACAGCGAGGGTATGTTCGCTTCCTGTTTTCAAAATAAAAGCACCAACTCTATCGTTATGGTTTTCTTAATAATAAAAGGCAACGGGTGTTTTATTTTGTGAAAATGACCGGAAGTGCGTTACTCGCTACGGCTAACTTGAGTGGCTCCGAATTCGCAGGAACAAAACTTTAAGCAGATGTTATTTGGACAAATTAGCGTCACATTGTGGATCTAAAGGGCTACTTTCTCGCCTAAAAAGGTTAGACATGTGGATAAAGTGGTATATTTACAGAGTTAGAACTAAAATAAAAACCGGCACCGGACCTGGCAACCCGACTGCTGGAATTACTTTTTGGTTGTTACAACTACGATCTCGAGACATTAGATGGCGTTGTTCTGCTCATTCTACATATTCTACCTTTAATAAGAACTATCTATATATTGTCTTTTCTTTCCTCTGCTCTCTTCCCTCTATATCCTTAGATACACATAACACGCACACCCCTACACACACCATGGGCATCTAGTATTAAGCCAAAATTTAATTTATTCAAAAAAACATTTCTCCCAAATCTACAGACACACACAAATATTCAGTATAGGCAATGATGTATAATAATTGTATATTAAAACATAATGATAACGTTTCACATCATTAAAACTTAGCTGCAACATTGTTACTGTTCATTTCATTCTTAAATACTGCCAGTATTTACACCTCCACATCCAACAGAGTTCAATTAACAGCTACCACACAACCGTAGCAGCTCTAATTATCAACAACATTTGTCACTGACAAATAGCAACAACTGAAAGCACTCATTACTGCTCATTAAAACTGCAACATTTGCCACAACCCCTACAGCCATCTGTGGCTTTGGAAAAAACACTTTGTAGGTGTTTACAACGAGGTTAGCAGCGCCAAGCAACCTCTCATACACTGTCAGATACATGTAGACTGTGTTGACTTTGAATTCATGTTTCCTTTTTTGTTCTCTTTTCTTTTTATTGGTGTTGAACTCTACTTATTTATTTACTCATTTTTGTCTCCCTCGTTTCCTCTCTCCTCTCCATCACCGCTGTGTCACTGTTCTTCCCTACTTTCATGCTCTATATTTGGGCCCACCTTATGCCAAAAATTCAATGCAATTAATCTTTTTAAATTTCTCTTTTTGACATTTATTTATTGTTATTATTAGTATCATTATTACAATTTTTTTTAATCTCTATCTCTATATAAAAATCAAATCAATTATTATATCAATGCAAAATTTAAAAAAAAAATATATATATATGAGGAAAGCAAGCAAAGTAAATTGCAGTGTATAGAACAAGCAGGGATAAATTATGTGGCAGTGTTTATACAGAGAGATACATCGAGTGCACTTTACATCCAGTCGCACCACAACACCATAAACCAGAATTATACATAGTGAGTGAGTCATACTGCTTCTCTCTTTGGTATCATTTATCTCACATTCAATGGCAACATCAGCATCAACATCTCCTATGGGAGGCCTTTCAAATTCAACACTTTTTCTAAACCCATTACTTAAAGGATGTGTTCACGTATTTTCAAGTGGATCTTCACACTCCAATGTGAAAACTGATAAAGAGTTATTGCTCCATTGCTTTCCAAACATGCAAAAATGCACCCAATATCAGGTCTAATTGTTTAATGGCACTTAACAGCAGCTGTGTGCATTTACAGCTTCATTGTGAACAAATACATCAATGCAACATTTTGTGCCCCTTTTTTCGATGATAATTTGTGTTAGGCTTATATAATATTTCATGTTACATGTGCATGTATGACTTAAAAAGGAGAGTTTGTTTTTGTTGTTTTTGCTACACTTGTCTCCAGTCAGTACTTATAGGGATGTTTGACTTCAGCTGCTTGCTTAGAGATCAACATATCATTCACCAAACTGTGAATGCGTACTGTGGCAAGCTTGAAGTTGTGGAAGCAAAGCTGTGAAAGAGTGTTACAATACTGTTAATACCGTCAGAGAGGAGCGCGTCTTTTCTTTTCTTTTCAGTGGCGCTCTCTGGAGGTCTGATGAATACATTCATGCAGTGTGACAGAATCATGCAGATAGAAAGTCTGAAGTAGCAAAACACCCTCACTTGATCATGTATCACCTTCACTATCTGCCATACTTTTAAGGACATTTATTCAGTCAGAGAAGAAATACAAAACCACATTCTCAGTCAGTCTTTAAGTCAACTTCCCCCTCAGATCTGGCCTGATGTGTTTGAAATATCCACCCTGACAGAACGGAAGTTCCTCAGTAGTTGAGTCCACAGAGGGGAGACGTGGTGAAACCGTCGCACATCAAACGCACCTGAAGGATTTTCAAAGCTGACTCGCTCTCTGTTTCTTAGCCTTTCTCAGTGAAGTCCTCAATGCAACAGACAACCAACTGAACGCTTTTCAACATACATGCATTGTTTTTGCAGTTTGTCCTCAACAAAAGCATTGCCACACAAAGTCTTTTTTTCCCCTGTTTGTTACGAATGCTACCTAGGAGTGGAAATCATCAGATCAGTGTTCTTTATCTACAACAATGCAATAGAAACAAAACTTTAGAAGTTTGTTCCGTCAGAACACTACAAAGATGCAAGTATTCACTTTCTCTTTGTGTAAGCAGTGGTGGTGGAGTAGACATAATATAAAAAATGAAATATACATAATCCAGTGCTGGTTTATTGTGGCTATTATGAATAGTAAAATATTTTAAAAAATGATGATTATGTTTATAATCATGCTTTTAACAAGCACCTCATTTTATTTATTTTTTGTTCTCTAGGATTAATTTACTTCAACACTGGGTTTTTAGGCAAAAACAACCAAGAATTACTTTTTCATATAAAATCACTATCATTCACATTCACACTGTAGATACAGTATGTGTATGTATTTAAGTTAGCTTTTTTTGGTACATAGTTTTTAATTCAGCTTGTGTGGATTTTAAAGACAGTGCAGAACATGGCCTTAAATGTGTCTTTTTTAAAGTTTTTTGGTGATGTTATTCCAGGTAGTGTTACCACGCCATCCAAAACCGGCAGATGGCTAGTTCAGCCCCAGCTGACGTCAGAGTCAAAGATCATTACTGAAATAGTGTGTGTTAAGGTGAACTGTCATAAAGAGTGACACTAATTAATTGGCTGATGGTGGCTGAGAATAACCCTGAGATTCTTCAAAATGGCCAAAAAGTAGAGTTGAGTCAGAGTATTGCACACATCTATATACAATGTAGATCTCAAGACAATGGCACTTCTGTTACCAAAGCAGTATAACTTAAAATCTGTGGTACTGTTGTATTTATAAGAGTGCCTTGTTGGAGCTGGAGGTAGGAACATTATTATGTAAAGTGGTACATGTTAATTCAGTTTTAATGTCACAGTGGGATTTGATAAAAGATAGTTACATGAATCTATAGTATAATTGCACCTGTGGATAACCTCTACTGAAATGTGAGAGGAGGGGAACAAGGTTATTTCCCCTCTTTCTCTCTCTGTAACACACGCACACACACATAAATCTCTCCTGCTCTCTGTCACCTTCTCGGCATAATCCCTCCTATTGTCTACTGATCTGAATTAATTCTTATGGCCTAAAAATATACGTGAGAAGCACATGTGTGCTCATGCTTCTTGAGACGACCTTGATGATACACTGTTTCACTTCATTCACTAAAACATGAAGGATAACCACAGCCATGTTCAGCTGAATTTAAAGCTCAATATTCAACTGTAATAAACATCCTCGACTGAGGAACTGCACCATAGTTGACAAAGAAGAGACAATAACCAATATCATGAGCACCTGCTGTAGTGTAAATGCTCTCTTTGTGACATAAAGACTGAATTATTCCCTCTAATAGCTTTCTATTCAATCCTGGTATGTAGGACAAAGCAGGTGAGTGCAGACACTCAACTGTGAGAAGACAAATGATGGGAACAAAGTATTTATTGTTAACACTGTGATGTTTTGGCAGGTAGATGGGAAACTGGGCTTGGGGTTTGGATCGGAAGCTGGGAAGAGTCCAGGGCAGAGAATCAGAGATGACACAAGGGCCATGGGACTACCATGAAACCGAGACAAGGTTAGGAAAGTGTGGCTGGAGAGGGGGCAGCAAGAAAACTGGCATTGAATGAAAAACGGCTGGAAGCATAGACTGACTGGTGCAGAGAGTATGATCTGGCAGAGTGGAAGTGGCAGGGCTGAGTATTTGAAGAGGGCTTGATTACTGAGATCAGGTGCAGCTGGTGTGGCTCTGCTCTGACTCCAGCACACCTGTCTCCACTCACATAATCACGCACGCACGCACGCACGCACGCACACACACACACACACACACACACACACACACACACACACACACACAGGGACAAAAAGGGAGAGAGCAGCTCGGAGAGTAGCGGCACTACTCTCAGTTTCTCACATTTGCAACAACTTTCTTCCCAAAAGCAGCACAGTTATTATATGAATGATATAAATTATATACATGATAAATACACTTTAAAAAAAGAAAAGCTGGAGTACCCTAAAGCTCATCCTGCTGCATGCACCTGCAGCCTTGTGGCAGTCGTGGCAGTGGAACAAGGGACTGAATGTTGAGACTATTCTCAAAGTTTTCTCTCCAGATATATTATGGCTTGGATTGTACCTAATTTATACTTTGGACAAAAACATGTCTCAAATGAATATGTGTATATTGTAAGACCATAATGCTTTTATAAGAATCCTATAGATTATAACTTGAAATTCAGAGAGAGCTTGCTGTTATAGTTTTTCAAAAAAGGGTCAATGATGGGATGCTAATTCTGGTGTCACAAAACTCCACATCTACAAAAGCAACACAGCAACAAAGAAAGATAATAACAATGCATGTACAGCAAGAAACATTTGTATTAATTTAAAACAAAAAAAAATTTCAGTATCAAAGCAATACAGCTTTGGTTTTAGCTTGACCGCAGGAGTTTTTAGAGTGTATCCAGCGGGTTAGAACAGGTCGGAGAATTTGTCACAAACCATAGAACCATGTAATCCTTCTATCTATCTATCTTCCATTTCTATGCAGTGTATGGGTGTTGATCCAGTAAAGTCAGTCCATACGCAGTGGATATGTTTGACTTTGACACAGTCTACTGATCACACTCCAATGAAGTGACAGCATCAATTTGAATCTTTTATGAGGCCATGTTTACAGTAAGCACATCTATGATTATATTCCACCTTTGCTCGGTCCTGTGAGTAGAAATCCATTAAAATAAGGTAAAGATGTACATAGTGAAGGTCATCAGAAGAGCAACTTCAATCTACCCTCCTGCATTTACAGTTAAATACTCAACACACATTTGAATACCTCAATTTCAAGGTATGAAATACTGGGAGCAAAGCAGTATTTTATTTCAATGGGATTATCATGTGTGTATACATAAATTTCAATCAAAGAGGGGCCTTCACTGTGTGTTAAGACTTATTTTGCAGTGTATAGAATGTAGTGGCGGCTAGTGAAATGGATAATATTCATAAGTATGTTTTAATTAGTGCATAATACCTGAAAAAAGGGAGTGGGTTTTCCTCCACAGTGCCCACCATGTTGCACTGCCATGTTTCTTCAGTAACCTAAAACAGATAAACCAAACTCTTTTGCATTTTATCACAAGTTTTTTTACCCAGGAGACTATTCTTTCCACCAGAGATTGCAGTTAGTACATTATGATACTTCTTCATTGAGCTTACATTGTCCTGGTATGATAAATGGACTGCACTTATATAACACTTTTCTAGTCGTTATGAGTACTCAACAAATTCACACACATTCATACTAGGGCTGGGAATCGATCCGAATTTCCTGGATCGATCCGATTCCGATTCATAAGGTCACGATCCAATTCGATCCACGATTCGATCCGATTCGATTCGATATCGATCTATTTACAGACATAATGCAAATAAATACTGTCCCATGTGCTCCATGTGTTTGTGATTGTGTACGTGTAAGAGGGACACAGAAAGAGAAGAGTCAAGAAGTATTATTTGAAATTTCAGTAACATATCCATGGCATTAAAACAATGACCAGAACTAAACAACAATGACCAAATAAAATATAAATAAATTAAAATTAAGTGGCCCTCTATATTGGAAAACTACAAGAACCCCCTGTACCCAGTCTTTGACAACCAGATACTTGTGAAATGCCATTTACAGGTTGTTCATGTAACAGATGGCTTGATTGAATATAAATAAAACGCCAAAATGCCAAAATGCTGCCATTACGATCAGCTGACTATCAGCTGATCGTAATGGCAGCATTTTGGACGGAGGGAAAGGGAACCGTTTTCTCCGTTTCATGTTTTTATGTATTTAATAGGTAAAGATACAGTATGCATAGACAGGCTAGTGTTGCCAAACATCAGCCTTCTTTCCAGAAGGTGATTTTAGTGGTGCCGCTTCAGCCATCTCGCTATCTTAAGTTTCGGTTTCGTTTAGCCGGCACTCGCTTTTTATAGTGCGCCTTGCGCGTCAAAGAAAATAGTGCCTTTAGTCACCTGGAAAAGATCGATCCAGACATTTTTGGATTGATATCGTGCTTTTTCAGCGTGAATCGATATCGGATCGCGGATCGATTTTTTTGACCACAGCCCTAATTCATACACTAATGGCGCAGCAACGGGAGCAATTTGGGGTTAAGTATCTTGCACAAGAACACATGTGGACTGGAGGAGCCGGGAATTGAACCGCTCTACCTCCTGAGACACAGCCGCTGATGTAGTAGAAGAGACCTAAGAGCTCAAAGAACTACAATACTCTAACTTGGCAGCATAAGGACCTGACTTAAGAAAAAACATATAGCCCAATAACCCAATAGCAGAACCACAACCTACTAACACACCTGTTGAAACCAACCTCAATCATTTTTTCTTTTTTTTGGCCACTTGGGGGCAGTGAAACATGATGTTCGTGAACATGTTAGCTACAGAGTTGGGTGATAATTCTTTGTGGGCTCACTACTACAAGTGACCCATTCAAATTACACACCATTACCAGTCAAGTAATACATCATTATTATTATTTTTATTAGTATTATTGTTATTATCATTATTAATAAACAAAATGCTTATTAACAATGTAAGCTTTAAGGATGAACAACACCAAGACCAATAATCCTGTATATGCAGAACTTTCCAGCTGTCTGTTACACGTGCAGGTAAACAACAACTGCGAGTAATTGTTCTTCTTAGCTACTGTTTTTTGTGAATAACCTCCTTTGACTGACAAAATTATGTGTAAGATACTTTGCTCAATAACATACATGTGAAAAATATTTGATGTGTTTCTGACAAGTAAAAATAACCTTAAAAAAGCCTAATGTGACTTTATTCTGAACTCAGTATTCTTCATTTGGGATGCTGTTTATCCTCGACCACAAATGTGTCTTTGAGCACAGTCTCTGAGCCTCAGTGTGTGTGTGTGTGTGTGTGTGTGTGTTTGTGTGGGAGAGAGTACATGAATAATTATAATAAGTAAATGAATAATCACCCCTCCCAGGAAGATGTGTCTGCTGCTCTTTATTTTTCACTCTAACACAATCTTGTACATATCATGGAAGTGGCCCCCACACATTAAGCAATGATTAATTATTCAGCTTCCAGTTTGATGATGCATCTTAGCAAGCTGAATGCATATCCGCTGCTATTTGTATAAGATCCCAACTTTGAGCATATTTTCCGGGCTTGTTAGTTTACAGTAATTAATGAATCTAAACTCATTACTTTATTTGGAGTAATAAAACAAGTTGTGTGTATGTGGTCTTTGCCATATTTCATTTTAATTGGTTTATTTTTGGATATCTAAATAGTCCATTTGGTATTTTTCAAGTGCATTTAGAGAACTGCATCTTCACAGAGGAATAATGCAAACATACTTTCAGAGTCTGGTCCAAATATTTGCCATATCCAAAATCAAATGAGGACACATGTCACATGTGTGTTCCTGTCACATAAGTTCACCACAAGATTCAAGTTTCATTTCCCTAACAATCAGACTTTAAACAGCTTTAAAAACATAACAGCTTTGGGAATGCAGTCCGCTGCATGGTGAGTGGAGTTGTGTTTAGACTGCGTGTCACCTTCGGGGACTTAGGGAGCGTCCGTAAATTATTCAGATCAAAAACCATAAAAATGACATTGAATTTCCTGGAAGATAAAACATAGAACAGGACACCATGAGATCATGCAGTGGACCAAAGTTTGATATCAGACCATGAGTCTGCTTTATAATTTATAGACTCCCGCCACAGAGGGTCTCACTTGGTTTGAGTTGACTTCTGTGAGGCTCTTTAACATGTATGTTGTCCCACAATTAAATAATGAGTTATGTAATCCTCACAGCGTGTTACAGGGTTCTTGCTGTTCAGTGCAAACACATTAGTAAATACCAGAATGAGTACACAGGGAAAATTATATAACAAAGGAAAAATCCTGCAGACAATGTATTTCTATTTAAAATACTGTGTTTGTATCTCCTTGAAGCAGAAAAGACTGGTTTAGTGTTTTAAAGATGTAGTTTATTATTATCAAAAGATCTGAGAAGAGTCTAAGAGGAGTAAATAAGTCACCTTTCAATTTTCCATTCAAATGAACAATACCTTCCTATCCTATTGTGACTTTGTTCAAGATATTGAGATCAATGATACAGAAAGGCATTACATTTTCTTATAATATACATTGTTTTTAGGAAACACACAGATGCATTAACTCTCTAAAGCTGTTTCTGTTTTCCCTCCCCTCAATCTGCACATCTTTTTCTTTGACAGTTCAGTTTTGGTCGCAGGGCCTCTTTGGTCCTCTCTCTTTCACCCTGCAGCTGTCCACTAGACCTGCAGGGGGCAAACTTTACTCCTGATGTCCTCTCTTTCCTCATCTAACAGATTAGCAAATATAAACACATTTGAAAATGAATTTGCACGGTTTTCACTGATAAGCTAGTTACCTTTTTTTCACTTTGGCTCCACAAATACCACTAGCTCCAAAATTTTTAGCTAGGCCTCACTCTTTGGTTACAACTGCTGCCTTCATTTGGAACACCTGTGTCATAGATGTATGGGTATGTCTGCTTACTAAAAGTAAATCCACAAATTGCAGCCAGTCAGTTTCAAGAATTCTCAATGGCCATGGTACAATGCAATGTCATCTCTTCTCCCGCTCCTTTGACTTGATAACAAACACACTTTGCAAGGACAAGTGAGGTGTAAAGGTGCAAACTTATGACTTGACATTGCCTGCCTGCCTGCCTTGAATCTGTTATTTTTAAAAAAGTTGGCTGTGCAGTTTTTCCAAACCTGACAAGAATACCACTCACTGAAGATGTGAGGTCAAGGTTGGACCTGCCCTGATGCAATATTGATGTAGGAGGTACAGTTTATTTTGTTGCAATGTGCCCCCACGTTCGTTTCAGTCACACAACTGAAGACAGGAATGTCCTGGTGTGTGCGTGTGTGTGCGTGCTTGTGTGTGAGCATGGCAGGAGTCAAGAGTGTTATTGACAGGCTGGATTTGGCTGTGAAAAAAAGACAGAATTCGTAGGCTTTAGAGTCCATGTGGTGGCCAGGATGGGATTTAGAAGAGGAGGAAAGAAGGATGATGGGAGGAGGGAAGATATGGAGGAAATGATGCGTGGATGAGTTTATGTGTCATTTTTGGAGCTCAAAAAATCGCCAGTCGTGACAAGGGTAAATATGTGTTTAGATTTTTTATTCAGAGTTAAAACAGGGATAATGTTAAAACAACAAACACAAACAATTAGTTATTTTCATGTTCTCTGTAAGCTTTGTGTGACTGTAGAGAATTCCTAAGCTCTGCAACTCACTTTTTCACTCTCAGCAGCTCCTACCTATGAACCTCTCGCCCACCACCTCAGCATCCATCAGCGGTGCCTCTGTGGCGGGGTGTGTGTGATTGATCTCTCCCTGCTGTTGTTTTCTTTTGGCGGTGAAATAGAGCCCCAACATCAAAATATTATTCCTTGACACTGGTATATTCTCAGTATAAATTTTCATGTTCAGTGTGTGAATTGACTGACTGAAGTACAAAGAAGGCATGAAAGTTGAAAACATTCTCTCTCTTTCACCCACTCTCACTTGCTTTCTTTCTTTGTGGGAAACACACACACACACACACACACACACACACCTTTGCCTTTCCCACACAGCAACTGAATATGGGACATAATATATAAAAGACAAGAACTGTATATGAGATCAATGTAGTAGTTCACATTACTTTTATCCAATACACTATGATAGTTTAGAGATAAAGAGCTATTTAACTGAATTCTACCTTATCTTGAAATCAGAGATCATGTCATTTGTCTAATCGTACATTCATTTTGAAATTGATGAACTTTATAAAATGAATCTATGTTGTTTATATTCTCTTTCAGCAATAAGCTGATAGAAAGGTTTTGGTGTTTGTCTTTAAAGTTACTACAAGGAACTTTTACTTTGTGTTTTTAGTACCCCCTCTGGACAAAAGTGGTAGTGTTACTCTAAATGAAGACTGGATTTCCCATGAGCACCACCACCTTGTGTTGTAAAGACCTTGGGGAGCGCATGAATTTGTTTTGAAAGCGAGTGAAAGAATGTTCCTACTTATATTTAACACTATTTTTCTTTTTAAACACAGCTATTCGCAGGATGCATAGCTATTAGGTAATATTTAAGGCTATGTAAGATCAATAGTTGTAATATGAATATGATGAAGCAAAGTGAGCTTTGTTTTAGTTCTGGTCATACAACTAGGTTATATGTAAGGCTGTATTCACACAAAATAAGGAAATGCAACACCTTCCTGCTGGGTTGTGCGGATGTGTAGGCATCTTTGTACTCCCTCAAGCTACCATGCTACATGTCATGAAAACACAGGCTCTTCCGGGCTGTGTGCCACAAGTCATTGCATTTGATTTCTGACCTGGTTCTGCAGGCATTTAGAATAACTATATAGAAACAGCCAGTCTCCCCGCTGATGGTCTTGTTCGCTTAAGCAGGTCATATAGAGTAGCAGTCCCCAACCATTTTTGCACCATGGACCGGTTTCTTGTAAGACTATTTTTCTGTTGATGGGGGTCACATGCATAACGAAAACACACAATAAAGTGCATAACATATAATTTAATTATGACCATGTGGAGAAATAGTGGATTCCATAATTCACTGAAGTATTGTCTGCACTATATGCGGTTACTTGATTTAATGATAAACCAAATTTGTCAAGGGATTGTTGTATGAAATCTATAATCCCAGCACCTGACTCATCTGGCATTTTCTCCAAAATCAAGCATTTTGTTGCAGCTCCCACTTTCTGGCCTGAAATATTATATGTCAGGATCTTCCGCCTTGACTTTAATCCAGAACCTAGGGAGATTTGAAGTTGTCTCCAAAGTACTTTTAAGGCCACCATCATTTGCGATCTCAAGCTGTTGATCTTCTAGCACAGACAAACTCAATCCACCTGGTTTATACACGAATGGGTCGCACATACATTCCTTCCCAGTTTGGGGGTCTGTGGTTGGGAAGTAATGCTCAAACTCTTTTGAAAGCTGAGATAGGTGATCTTGCACCAACTGGGAGAATGAAGGCCCAGGCTTAGTCTCTTCCAAAATCCCTGCTAATGTTTGAAACATGTCAAAAATCCCTATGTTCACTCGCTGTCCCTATAATTCCAGTTTGGCTTTGAATGCAGCCACTTTATCTGCCAACTTGACCTATCGAATTTGTTGAGCAGGTTGAATATGTCACACAAGTAAGCTTTGTGACCCATTCTGCACTACTGAAATATGCTGCCAGTGGTGACTGTGAATGCTGTGTAAAATATACAACAACAGCCTCATCATTGTTGATCTTCTGAAGGGATCTGGAAAGGGGAGCAGATGTAGTGGAAGACAAGACAATGCTGCACTCTTGTAGAGCCGGTGGTGACCTGGAGTATTCCACTGTCAGAGACTCCATGAAGGCTGATGCATATGCTGGGGGAAGGAAATGAGTTTAGATCACCTTCATTGTCATATTAGTGTTGACTCATGGACTGACTCACATAAATTATATTTAGGAACTGACTGAAACACCTAACCGTATGATGGCTTATCCTTGACAAGACGGACTACCCAGTCACCTTTGTGGAAACTTGGGTAGCTAACCGCATAACACACCTCACCATCACTGGTTCGTGCAACTTCTCTGTTGCCATTACTGTTGAAATGCAGGACTGCCAAGAGACGTGTGTAGGAAAAGTAGAATGTACCCATCACAAATTATGCGTATGTGAATGAACCCATAAGTAAAACATGAGGAAAATGTGTACAACCTAATTTTTCTTGTGTAGTTTGTAAAGGCAACATTACCACTCTGTGACTACAAAATGCCATTACTCATTGACAAGACAGAATATTCAAATAGAATAAATACTTAGTTCACAGTGTATAGGGTACCTGAGCTAAAACTCATACAGTCTAATACAACAGCTCTACAATAAATTATCATAATGAAGGTTATAATGTTTTTTGTTCAAACTGTTTCAAGTAGCGATGATTCAACTTTATGTTCAGTTTTGAGTGCAGTATGCAATACTGTTGAATTGTAATGTGTAATACTGAGAGGTGTTTGTGTTTTATTATTGAAGCTTTGGCTGCTGTGTTAGACTGCATTAGTTTTACCAGTACCCATTCTTTCACCATCACATACTTACCTGCTGTACATCCCAAAGAAGGAGAACCTGTGCTTTGGTACAAAGTGCAGGATTAAATGGCTCCAGTGAAAAGGCTTTGTGCTGTGGGAACAGCTGCCACACATCCTTTACCAGGGCTGTTCTATAAGCTACACTCTCCAGTTTAATTGCTAAAGTTGATTTTGCATTAACGCACATTTGGTTCTGATAAGGTATGATTGTATGATCACTATCAGGTGTGATTTGCATCACATCTTGTTCATGCTTTTTACTCTTTATCTTGACAAAGCCTGTTGGGATGAAACACCAGATTGAAAATATTGATTCATACATGATGAAGTTGGAGAATTTAACACATTTTTTAAATATATACTGTGGTGTGTTCTTTATAAAATAACACAAGACATTCTTGCACACTGGGTTATATATTGATTGAACCATAATAAATCAAGCACCAACAAGCACAATGAAAATTGAACCCCAAAACATTTTCAGCCACATACTTCACACGCTATGTTGTACCTGGTTCCAGCAACTCCTTATTCCTTGCTTCTCCCTCCAGAGGTGGAAGCTGCAGTCCAATAGAGGTGGTTAATAACAGCTGGTTGCCATAGCACAATAAACTACTGTAAACACACTTTTGCAATGCATGACGGGTAACAATTCAGAATTTTACAGTAGACAAGAACAAGGTAAGTGAGGTTATCTCAGAGTGTAATTATGTGAATTAATTATACTCAATGTGTGTCTCTTAATTATTAGCAAACGTGTTTGTGTTACGTTATTAACAGTGATGTTAGCTAGAGGAGTGGACTGTGTCACTACCCGATGTGAGTCACTACCTGATGTGCGTCGCACATGCGCAATCGGGTCCGCCAGGATCCACCATATTGGACAGTTATGTACGGCAACTCCAAGAGAATGGTTTTCATGTAGGTGTGCAAAAGATCACATCATTCACTAGGTCAGCTAAGGCTAACTGATCTTGTGTTGTACCTAAATACAGTAGGCCTATCTTGAAATAGTCGACTCTATAAGTTGAGGTCAAGATTGGCTCAACAACTTCAAGGCACGCCACCAGCTCTCCTGCCATATGCCTTAAGCGACATCCTTGGAAAAAACTACAGCCTTCAAAAGAACTACAGAGGGGATGATGATTTATAATGTTGAGGAAACCTTGAGAGGTGGAAAGATGAGAAGTAAGTTGTTGAGCATGAGAGTAGATATAGTATGAGAAGTCATATTTGCATTGCCCTTCATCATAGGAGTATTCATGACACATTCGTTTCATTTTACTTCTGTATAAGATAGATAGATAGATAGATAGATAAAAATGGTTCAACTTACCCCACTCTCCCCTACCTGTGGTTCATGGTGGAAAAGTTAATAGTTGAAATTTGCCCAAGAAAGGTATCATAGCCTTGTTAAGCTAAAATGAGATGTTAGTTTTAGTGTTTAGAATTTACAGGAGGAGCTTGATAGTTGATTCAGAAGTACTTTGACATTGTTGGTTAGCTAACAGCTGCTAACTGGCTAAAGGCTGAAAGATGGAGTATGTCCCCCCTCCTCTCAAAAACATGTTTTCCCCTTATTACTTAATGTTTGAGTTTCATTGTGCTGAATGATTGAGTTTAAGGCTGTGTACATACACTGAACATTGATTTTACAGTGAAGTAGGAGAGGAGTCCAGCAGTTAAAGTTTTTAAATGAACAATATTTACATTTTCATTTATGAATATTTAATGAGGAAGAAAGAGTAGATGGTAAGGATAATTAAAGTTTATTTTGTGGACAAACATACATCTTGAAATATGGATCATAAAGTATAACTACACAAGTGTTGTTCGTAGTATTGGTCAGGGTATGATGTGCTATAAACAGGCCGTTTCAATACATCGATTTTTTTGTGTGTGTGTTTGTTTTCAACTTTATCTCTTAAGAGAAGAATTCCACTTAAAGCTGAGGTGAAGAGAGAGAAGCAGAGGTATTCCACTGAGCTGAAGGCATGTTTTGCGTCTTCAGAGCCTCACTAACAATGTGGAGACTTGGCTCAGCCCCTCTGACTGCTGCTGTAGTGAGGATCAAATGTCTCAACAAGCAGGGAAAGTCTCTAAAGTCAGGTCCTCACTTGTACCTGAGGAGAATTCAGACGAGATCCAAGCAAGTCTGGTCTCATTTGTTCACGAGAAGGCTTGTGTTTTCCTATGCGTGTGTGCGTGGTATTGATTTTCTGGCTATCCGTCAGACAGAGAGATGGACAGGAAGAGAAAGAAGCAGACTGCTAGAGAAGAGAGAGAGTGAGAGAAAGAGTGACACAAATACAAAGTGAATAAAAGAGAGCCAGCAGCACTGAGAGAAAAACACAGGGAGGAAGAAGAGAAAACAGAAACAGACACAGAGAGGACGCCTTAGGCTAATAGGTCAATTTCCTGTCTTTCAATTTTCTACTTCCTGTCTGTGAACTTCAACCTGACCGATGATACGCACGCACACACACAGTTTAAATGTGAGTATGATTCCTCCCTTGTGCTTAGTCCTGACTACAGGCATGACCTAGACTCAACTTGGCTACACTACACACCTAACACACACCAACACACATCACAGTATGCCTTCTAGGCTGTGGTATTTTCTTCAATAACAGGGCCATGGAAAAACACCAGAAGGCTTTTACAATTTCCTATCCCATTTTTCCAGCCCTTTCCTAAAATTATATTGCAAAAAGTCTAAAATAGAACAGTGGTGATACATCCTGTTGGCTTCAGTTGATGGGTGCGACACATTTTGAGGCCATGTGGGTCCAGAGGAAAACAACACAATATGTTAAGCTGATTGGAGCAATACTTGTAGAAAATGACATCCAGAATACTTACATTTGATTGGAAGGTACAGCCATGAATGATTGTTGTGTTGGGTTTGAATATATCACATAGGATACTGCCAGGCTGTGTGGTACAAAATGTTTTACTTAACTGTCTCATTGGGAACAAAGAGGAAAGAGGAAATGGATGTTAACAGATTAATTTAAAGGCTATATTTCTGATCTTTGGAAGCCATATTAGCTGACAATTTAATAAAGAACGCTATGGTTTTAGGTAATGTATGAAATTATGTCCCTGATTAACAATTATGTGATTGGTATGTTATAGGACACTGTAAGTCACGTTATATATTTATATACGTTATATATATATTATATTTTACTCATTAAAATGGCAAAATACATGTGAATGTGATCATTTCAGTCAAATTTTCATCAGCATAAGCAATACAGTAAAGCTCAATTTGCCATGATTTAAAAAATCACACAACTCTGCAAGATGAAAATGGATTTATGTTGTATCACATTATATTAACAGGCACATATCATCACTTATTCTGTGAGACATTTAATATATTAATGTATAAATCAATGACAAATAATTAGCTAGGATATTACAAAATGATTTAAATGGATAGGTTATACTAAGGATGTAAATAAGGATCTTTTCAATTAATTTCCATGGAGGAACTTGTTAAACCTAAACAGCTGTACTAGATATCAATTAGTAGCAGCATGGTTTGAAAGGTCAACATGGAGCTGAGATGCTTCAGATAAGTGATCTTTCTATCAGCTTCTGCCATCTTTTGTGCGTTTATACTAGGATGAGCACCTATGGCACGTACAGTAGCAACCTGTACGTGATGTTGGATGAGAACAGATATGTCTTTGGGGTTATCGGGTGTTCTTTATTGTTTTGTCCATTGTATTGAATTAAGCCTCAAGCACCTCTGGAGCGCTGAACATGATTAAACTAACATCCCCAGACCTGCTTCTATAACTACAGTGATCAGACTCAATGTTGGTGAGAGTCTGGGCCCCCCTGAGCTTCTTGAGGGGGTTCAAGGTGGTCCCCGGCAAAAAGTGGAATCATTTATTTTCACATATGAGATTCATACACTTTCTGTCATAAAACATCTATAACAATTCTATTATATGTGAGACCCTGGGACAAAACCTTATAAAATGGGGGTCCATGGTCTAATTTGTGTCAATTTAGGGGTCCTGGATATGAAAAGTTAATGTAGCTTCTTCAAATCAGCTGCAGCATCTTTTTTTGAGTCAGAATTATAACATCAGTGATCACAGTAGAGACGTTATATATTAGAATCAGGTTGACAACCAGACAAAATGAATGCAGATGAAACCAAATGTGCCCACAATGCAACATGACAACAGGACCCAGCACTGTTAAGGCTCTCTGGATAATTTCAAGGACATGTTTTTAAAAAGAAAAATGATTAAATTTGTATGAAAAGCGAGAATCCATTCTTTTGTCAGTTTGTACTCAAGTAAACATTTCCCAAAAGGGCTGAGGAGAGAAAAAGAGCACTTAGGCTGAAACTGTTATTTCTTTTTACCTCTCCCTGACATACTGCAGAATAAAATAGCTCAAGACAACAGAACAAAAGAATATAACAAGACAAGTTTAGTACACTCAACAGTCTATCAGTGACTGTAAGGTCTGCTTACTTCCACTTCCCTCTAGTGGGCATGTTGTTTATAATCTATTAGGCTTATGAACAATATAAGCCTAAAGATCGTTTTGATTGAATTTCATAAGAAGACAATTACAAATACAATATGCTAAACAAAGTGCAATCAAACAATTACCAAATTGCTGTCCAAAGCAGCTGTCAGTCTACCTTGAATGGCAAAAAAGTGACAGGAATTTGCAATTTTTTCTATTGTGTCTAATGATGTCATTTTCTTTTTATTTGTGTGTGAGGTTTGTGTTTGTGTGGAAGTGATGAAGAAAAGAACAGCAGGTATGTCCCAATAACACTGCCACAGCTGCTCAGATATATTACATCCTGTTTGGGACCAAACACACACACACACACACACACACACACACACACACACACACACACACACACAACTGGTCATTCTAGATAATTGTTTGGCCTGCTGTACCACCTCTACTCTCTCACTTGAGGGAAAGATGGCAAAGGCGAGATTATGAGATTGAGCAAAAACAAAATAATAAAGGGGATGAGCCCACTATATGTCTCAATGAACATGTGCATGTTACATCTTTATTATTGCAGATGGGTTGATAATTGCATATGTCACCTGACCCTGTTAATGAGGTAAACTGAGCAGGAAAAGAACAAAGAAGACGAAGCAGTGGTGTGCTGTCTTCACTCATCTGTAAATGGTCAATGGACTGTACTTATACGGCACTTTTCTAGTCGTTATGACCACTCAAAGCGCTTTTAGATTATATGTCTCATTCACCCATTCACACACATTCACACACTGATGGCAAGGGTGCCAACCTGCTCATCAGAGACCTACATGCTAATGTGACCACAAAGTGCTTTATAAATATGTGAAATCATTTTAAAACCAATAACCCTTAATGTTCAGATTTGACACCAAGTTTTCTTGTTTATGTTTTTGTGGCCTGTTTCTCCCTCTGAGCTTAAATTTCAGTTACCTGGTTGAGCTATAAAAGGTTTTGTGACATCCAGACATTAATATCTAAAATACACCTAAAAATATGATTAAATTGTTCCTGTGTCATCAGGAGACATGGCCATATAAAGTTGTGTGTCATCAGCATATCTATGGAATGAGATGCTGTGTCTCCTGATGACATCACAGCGGGTATGCAGAAGTGCCCTAAAATTGATCCCTGGGGAAGTTTATTTTGAAGGTTTGTGAAAAGTTATCACGCTCAGATCAAGTAGGTAGGTAGTAGGTTCATCACTAAGAGCAACACCTTTCACATTACACATTATCTTTTGATACATACAAATAAACAAATATTGACTTTAGCTGCTTTAAGTTTCTGTAGGTTTAAGTGCACACTGTTGCTAAATGAAACTGCGGTGAAAGAATAGTGAGTAATTAACGTGGATTATGGACACTCAGCCTAATAGTATGAACTACAGTATATACTGTAGTTTCATCACAGTATTTTCGAGGAACACTTAGGAGACTTAAACCGTCAGACTTCAAATGTGACTAGATCCTTTTAGTAAAACACATAACCTGACAGTCATGACATAAATAGACAGACATAAATATTTTTTGGAGAAAAACCTTATATCTTCACCTTAGCTTTTAATTAGCTCTTCTATAAGGTACAACTGCACTTCTCTTAATAGTTGCATTTTACTTGATTTCATGTAGTTTTTATACTATTTTTAGCTACTTTTACTATGTACAATGTATATATTATTTTACTCTTATATTCCATCTGATATTCCATTGTTATTCTTTATTTTTCCTTTTCTTTTCTGTTCTTTTTAAAATATTGTTTTATGCTCCTTTATGTTTAGCACTTGGTGTATGTAATTTATTTTGTTATAAAGCACTTTGAGCTGCTTTTCTTGTATGAAAGGTGCTATACAAATAAAGTTATTGTTATTATTATTATGACTAAGAAATAGAGAGCAGGAGCAGGTAGAACTTTGCAAAGTCTGTTTACTTTCCTCCACATCTTTCCACTTTCCTCTAAATGTTTATAGCAACCCTATGTACCTTATACAGTAGGTGTGATAAGTGGGTATGCCCTTCTGAGTATGAGGGCTAAGAGTGGAGGGTTTCTGTGCGTGTGTTGAGGTGTGACATAAACGTAATTACATTATGCTAATTGTAATTGGGTCCTAACCAGACTCGTTCCTTCGTCGAGGTGCAAGGTGTTATTGTTTTTCCTCATTTTAATCATGATCTGACACCTTGGGTTTTGCAATTATCAGTAATGCATTCTCTAGTCGCTCCGATTATAGGAAATTAAATAATTCCCTTTAACAACTGCGATAAAT
Organism: Scomber japonicus; assembly: GCF_027409825.1. Taxonomy (NCBI): domain Eukaryota; kingdom Metazoa; phylum Chordata; class Actinopteri; order Scombriformes; family Scombridae; genus Scomber; species Scomber japonicus. The sequence continues at coordinate 22,262,269 of NC_070593.1, read as the reverse complement.
CAGGAAAAGGGGGTTAACATATTCAATCATAATATCACTACAAATAATTGAACATCCTTTTAAAAAAACAAAGACTTATCCTCTAGTCCAAGTGGAGCATCCTCAAATAGTCAGTAGCTAAAGGCAGTGTGTGTATTTTACATTTTTAGAGTTTGATAGAGGACATCTACATATGTAAGAGCATAAAAATCAAAGGTTTCACTCCTGGTGTCAGAAATAATACTTTGACAGTGAAGCTGTATGAGAGGGGAGAAATCAAAGTGAAGCAGATAAAGAGGACACACACACTCACATACACTTACATCCACACAAAGGGTCATTTTAAGTGTGATTACAGTGTCTAGTACAGACTATCTAAAACGCTGTGGGCCACTGAAATGCTGTTGATGCCCACAGCAACCTCACCAGTAGGTGGGCTATCTAACAGCTGGTTGGGAGAGATAATGGAAGTTGTGTGTGTGGATGTGTGTGTGTTTCTGTTCTTTTATATAAAAGTGCAGGTACCATGGGCAGAACTGATGCATGCAGTACCTTATGCCAGTTTAGATTTCTTTTTCCCCCACAGAGGTTTAAACTTTTCAGTCAGTTGAGCATTTCCAGATGGGGCAGTAGACGTTAGAAAATCTGGTTTTGAATGCTTTGACAGGCTGTGATGTTAGAAAGTCATACATAAAGAGGAAATAAGTAATTTATCACAGCCTTCCAAAATGGATGTTTTCTAATTTGCCAACTGTACATTTAATACTTGGCTAAATTCAGACAATGTAAACTACTTGGCTAAACTACTTGATTATAGTTAAATAAATATACTTCTGACTTTGTTTCTAAGAGTGGACACCATTATTCAGCCAGTTTGCGTGTCAGGAAAAAAATGTTGTTCTCAAGCATTTGAGCAAGCAACTGACTATTGTTTCTCTTGTGAGGGCAGTTGTGAAACTGTATGTGGGGAAATGAATATGTGACAATCTCCTCCAACAGACACATTGTGCAGTGAGAATATGCACAGCTCAAGCATACTTCTAGTCATGCATACACATGGTTTTCCAATAAAATATTGTTCAGGTTCTTGTCCAAAATCCTTCCTTATGTGATTGTTTTGAAGTCCACATAGGACTTGAACATAACTACCATTGCATTTAACTTTACATAGTAAGACTAAGATCAACAGATAGTATAGTAAACATACTGCTAAATCATAAAAGTGGATTCAGTGTTCATTTAGTCATTTAAACATGGGTTGTATCTGAAGCTTGATGTTGCTTTAAAAGAACAGTGTTAGTGTCTTTCCCTGTGTAGATAAAAGTACATCAAATAAGGGTTTTACATGAAAATGCAGCCATCTAATGAATAATCTGTATGAAGTCACGAAGTAAAGAATGAAATTTGTGGTAAGAAATACAAAAGTGTCTCCTACATAGCACTGAGCAAGCTCTCTAACATGAAGGCACTAATTTTATTGATTGCTTGAGAGGAAACATGGGGATTAAAGTCCTCCAGAGTAAAGTGGTTTCCATTTAAAGGGGCCTGTAAGAGTTGCATTGTGTTACTTATGAAAAGAAAATATTTCAGCATTCCAATCATTGCACTGTAAAATACACTGGAGGGTGTGTTTGTGGAGATTCAGCCCTGCAATGGTTTGGTTGCAACATAAACAACTTGCCCCCCCTGCAAGATGAAATGAAACCTGCACACCTGCTGCTCCATATATTTTTATGAAGGTAAAGGCCTTCAATGGCCATTTTCTCAAAATGAAGTGCTCCCTGGTCGACTTCTCCTACGGGTACAGCCTGTTAGCCATAATATTTGGCCATATTTCAGTAGTTTTCAGTGGTGCCCATGTGAGCTGTGCAGCTCTGATCCCAAGGCTGTTGCTATTTCTATCGAAGGCTCTGCACTCATCTACAGTATATCGTAAAGACGTCACTTGCGCCCTCTGTCTCTCTCGCCTTTCTCTCGTTGCCTCTCCCTCTTCTTGTGTTTTTAACTCCGCTCATTAATTCACAACCTGCAGCCATATTGGTGAGCGAGAAGAGAATAAAGAGCAGAAAACAAGAGAAACAAAAATGACGGAAGGTTCGTGAGCGGAGGGCACATTTGTTCGAGTGCTGCTGTGTGCTTTTATGTTTATGTGTGCGTGTGTTGGGGACATTTGATTTAATTTGATAGAAGCTCATCTTTGTTGTTGCTCCAACTTATGTAAGTGAACTGTGAATGAGACATCTTTGTCCTCTGGGTCACAGCCCCTTCTAAATAAATCAAACAATGCTCCATACAACATAAGCAGCAATGAAATGATGATCACAGAAAGTGTGTAAAAATGAGACAAAACAGGCATGATAGTGCTTTAAGTTAGGTGACTCAATGCGTGAGTTCATGCACTATTCAAGGCATAAAACTCATGAAGGATTATTAGCTGCATAAGATCACAGGATGGTTGTATAAGATGAAAGCATGTAATGTTCAGTAACACTCACTAGGATGCATTTGTGAGCCTGAGGTCAAGAAAAGAAAAAAATACCCCTGGTCTGTGTTTGCTGTTTCAATAATGCAGTGTCATTTGGCAGATGGCAGGGGAGCACACAGTCTCAGCTGGAGGTGAGTTGGGTCACTTGATTGAGATGTCCAGTATGGATGGGAGTGAGGACCCTAGCATGTATTATGGCGTGTTTATAACTTTTTTACAAGGCTTTGTGGTCAAAGGCTGCAATATACAGTAGGGGAGAGCTGGTATTAATGTAACATTTTTCAGATACACTTCATTTTAAAAAATGATGTTACAGACAGGAACTAATTTCCATTGTGAACAACAACTCACATACGTGGTTGATCAATACCAGGTGCTAAAGAAACATGAACAGTATACCAGTATAAAAATAACACATCCCAGAAAGAATAAGTAATGGCCCCAAATATACCAAAACAAATTTGGGCCATTTTGGGCAAAGATGCAATGCTCTCTGTGATGTGTAAAATGGATGTGACTCCAAAGTGGCACATGTGATACATAGTGGATATGGCCTAAATATAAAAAAAACAAATGTGGGCCACCTTTGGCAAAGATCTGGTTTCATAGTTGTGGGCGTAAACCAAAAGTGGCCCACACATTATGCAGCAAATGTGGTCAGGTTATCTGAAAACCAGGGCCAGTTTTGACAAAGATAAAGGGTGAGCTTTCCATGGCCCACATTTGATATGGTGAATGTGGCCCATATACTGTTAAACAGTATTGGGCCACTTCAGTCAAAGATGCAGCACTACATTACAGTACAGTACTGGTTAATCTGAAAGTGAGCCTGAAATGGAACATATTGAAATAGTTAACATAGTTAATATGTGCCCACTTTTGGCAATAAATATGCAGCACTTTTGGTACTGTCTAATCTGGATGGGAGCCTGAAGATGCCTACACACTGGCCAATGGACTGTATTTATATAGCGCCTTTCTAGTCTTTATGACCACTCAAAGCGCCACCCATTCACACACATTCATACACTGATGGCAGGGGCTACCACGCAGGGTGCCAACCTGCTCATCATTCTCATTCATACACTGTTGGCGCAGCAACGGGAGCAACTTGGGGTTAAGTGTCTTGCCCAAGGACACATCGACATGTGGACTGGAGGAGCCGGGAATCAAACCGCCAATCTTCCAATTGGAGGACGACCGCTCTACCTCCTGAGCCACCCCGCACACGTTTACAAGTGTAAAGGTAAGATTCTCTAGAAATGCTCCCAGAGGATTATTTTTCTACAGCAATGTGTGTCCTGGCTTCCTCCTCTTATAAACATGGGCTTTACTGTTCCATGGTAGTCCAGGGATCAATGACCTAACAGTCCAGACACAGTCCCCACCTCCAGTCTAAGAACAGGTTTCCACTGCCTTGTTTGGTGCAATTAGAGTTGAACCCTACATGTAGCTAATGGAACTGATTTACTGACAGCACCTAGTTAGGCGCTGCACAGCTTAAGTCTTTCCAGTGACACACAGATGCCTTATTCACAAATCCCAGAATTTGCAAACAATGTTCTATGCGGTGACTGCAAGAACAAGGCTGGAAAAAAACAGCTCCCAAAGAAGCAACTATCAGTAACAAGTCATTCAACAACACAGGTTGCATAGTCAGAGTTTACATATGCTACAGTCAGTTGACTCACGGTTTATATTTTGTGGGAGTGTCTGAGTGAGAAATGTTACAGATCAAACTTGTTAAGTATAACACAGTTGGGACAAATGGAATGTGGAATATGAAATTCTACGCATTATGTGGACCGGATGAGGATATGAAATGTGGGCCAGGTCTGGGCCAGAATAAAAATGAACTGTAGCCTAGATTTGGACCAGATCTGGTCAATTTGGTTTGTTGTTGTTGACACACAGCATTGCTAAGGTTTGCTTGTAGCCCAGATGTAGCAAACAGGAGCGGACCATCCAAGTGCCATCATTCCATGCAGTATGTGGGCCAGATCTGGTCCTCAGCTATTTTGCTATCTTGGATTTTCTGCATTACTAACATAAACTCAGATTTTTTAATTCATTGTCACAGTTGTGCGAGACAGTACTCTGCGCCTCCAGTACATACCTCATGGGACGAGTGCAGACAAAAGAGACATCGTACTCACATTTCCCCATGGATAAGCTGAATGTCTCCACACAAAAGACATTCCCCATCATTGTCCCAGGAAACTGCAGGTTTGGTGGATTGATCAGAGAACAGCCTGCTGTATCACACTCAGTGTGACCGCATGAGCAGTGGGATGAAAGAAACAGCTGTTACTATCATCCCGACAATGACTCCTGACAGTTAAACCTGACTTGCTTCAATACTGAAAAACTGTATCATGGCAAACTTCAGGGTGTGTTAAGTAATGATCATGACTATGACACATGGAACAATAAACCAAATTTGTCATTAAAAAAATGTACAGCTTAAGTGGATTTACTTATCAGTGTGATTGAAAACAGCTTTATGGGCTAAACTCTACTGAAATATAATGTATCCACGTGATATTTTTGAGGTTCTGGTAAGTGTTGCGTGCTGCACGTGATGATGCCGTTACACATATCAAATTTGTACGGGCTCGGAAAAAATCGCCTTGTTTCTTTCATCCTGTTTCATACCAGCTTAACCCTACAGGGAGTATGGTCTCTGTATAAAATGTTTAAAAGATTGACTTACCGTATATGGGACACATTTTGCTTTAAGGTGCTTTCCCTGTGGCAGATTTTTATCCCTAAATACTTCAAAGTAGTAATTCCACAAACTGCTGCCCTCACATAATCCTTTAAAATGCTTCATCTATAGATTTTCTTCTACACAACATATATCAAGATACATCACCTCCTTGACCCATGAAAAAGCTTGTTGCATTCAGCAGATCTTAAAAGCAACATCTGTACTATGTAAAAAAAACTGCATTGTTTTATTCTGCTGAGTTTAATGAATGAAGTCCATGCATATGCACAAGCTGAACAAAAGAGTGTTTCTTCATGAAGAAAAGTGGTGTGTGTGTTAAAGCAGAAAAATAGGCTGCTGTTAGTTAAGGGTTATTAAGGAAAGAGTGTAATTACATGAGGGACAGCAGGAGGAGAGGGTGTTTCAAAAAGACAGCTTAGGTCATGTGATCCTCACTTTACACTGTAGCAAACAGTGAAAATACAGTACAGAATCATTTCAACAAGACCATGTAGGATAAAGTAGCATCACAAAACATTAAACCTGAGTTTTGCCCTGAATTTTAAAAATCATCTCATGTAATACTTGTCAATTTACGCCACACTTTCAGAAGCAGCTCTTTAAAATCCAGGACCATGAAATGTAGAGATCTGGACATTTGTATCCCTTAACAAGACAGAGTGTCCCCTCATGCACTGTGACAGCGCCAAGATCACCAAAGAGCATCACTTCGACAAGACAAGAAGTCAAGGTCCAGGAGCCTGGATGTGCCAGTCAAGAAAGTTGACAGTGTTGGCAGAGGACAATGGTTTATTCTGTCATGTGGTGGTATGTCCACTCGCACTGCTGAACATCATGCCTCCCAAAGGTTTTCATAGAAAATAATAGGAGTGGCTGATTTAATATTGAAACCACTTACAGCTAGCAGTCAGGTTCCATGTATTGACAAAATTAATAATGGAGTCTTGGTATTTATCAGTGTTTCTGCCCCTTTTTGATGATATAGACACTGCTCAAAAAAATAAAGGGACCACTGAAATCACACATCGGATCTTGATGAACAAATTATTCAGTTGAAAATCTTTACTGTTGTACATTGTATAATTTGTTGAGAACAAAATGACAGAACAGTCAATGGAAACCAAAATCATGAGGGCTACATTCAAAATCACACCGAAAATGTCATTTAAATCATTTAAATCACAGGCTTGATCCAACTTCATGGCAACTCTTATTGTGACTCAGTAGTGTGTATGGACCCCTCATGCCTGTATGCACTCTGACAACTTCTGGGTATGCGCCTGATGAGTCAGCAGATGGTGTCCTGGGGGATCTCCTCACAGACCTTGATCAGGGCATCAGTGAGCTCCTAGACAGTCAGTGGCTGTACTTGGCGGCGGTGGATGCACAATACATAACGTACCTTAGGTGTTCGATTGGATTTAGGTCAGTGGAATGTGAGGCCCAGTCTATGGCATTAATACTTTTGTCATCCAGGAACTGCCTACACACTCTAGCCACATGAGGCTGGACATTGTCCTACACCAGGAGGAACCCAGGGCCTGTTGTACCAACGCAAGGTCTGACAATCGCCCTGAGGATTATTTCACAATTGACCCACAATCACTTGTGATTGACTGTTTTTTCAGCAGTGTATTTCAGTCGGAAGATGGCATCATCAGAGTAAGTGGCTGATTGAAGACCAGGAAAACACAAAATGTTTTCTTTCTAACTGTTTTGTAACCCTTATCCTGAACACTGAGAGCAGTGTCAGTTTCACAGGCATATCTTACCTCACAATGTGAAAAGTTATACTTTTACCTACCCGTACTTGTTTGTGCCAATTGGTGAATAAGACTTTCTTGCTTCAACTATCAGAACAAAGCATTGTCCTGATAGTTGAAGTTGATTTAACATACTTTCACAAGGCTCTCCAGCTTACATGGAGGTATTGTGTTTGGCTAATTGGGCTTATCCTCAGAAAAGTCAGTACTCGTTGCTGCTGCTCAACCATTGAAGTATTTACTGCGTACCCAATTTAGCATTGCAGATATCACACATACATCCTAAATTAAGGAACTGTGCAGGAAGTGACAGTACAGTTAAGTCATTTTTAGCCCTCAGAAGCCTGAATATACCTCTGGGGTACTGTGCATATTTTACAGACAGGAGAACACAGCAGTCATCACACTATAAATGAGCTTATATATATTCATTTGCTTTCACAATCTTCTCTTATCATGTCAGACTTTTTGGGAAACAGCAGGAGTCAAAGTGCTGTGTACCTATGTCGCCGGTGATTTGTTGAGTAAACTCAAATATTGACCTGCTGTCTGTCTCCACGGCTCGTTATTGGTTGAACTCTGTTGTTTCTGATTTAGAATTGGATTGTTCTCGAGACCTTTACCTCTATCTGAGCTCAGAAACTCTTAACCCTTACTGTCCACATCAAACCAACCAGAAACTTTAAAGCGTTGCAATATGGAAGTATGTAATTATATGAGAAGAATTATCAAAATTCAGCTTTTATTTCTGGTAAGTCATGAGTAAGTGAATCCCTGAAGGATTTTAAAAAGCTGTAAAACTCTCTGGTTTCATAAGTTTATATTAACTTGGCTTTGAGGTTTTTGCATCTTAAGCTTTAAAGTTGGCATGGCAGGTTGGCATCACAGTGACTTACTCAGTGCAAAGCTGGTATTTCATGGCACAGGAAAGCCTGCAGCAACAGCTTGCCTCTAGCACCTGAGACATTATTGTGTGCCAGTCACGGTGTAGACTTAATATTCTCTGTTTCCCTTTTATCAGGCACATTGATACATTTTTGTTTGCGAACTTGAAATCTGACATGAGATATTCACAGATTGTGGTTTGATGATTGATCAGCAGCTCAAAACAAGGGCTGATTTTACATTCAAATTAATCAAACCCAACTCTAGTTTCCCTTTGTGTGTGTGTGTGTGTGTGTTTGTGCGGCATTAGCTTCAAAGTACCCGTTCCGAATGCAAATGGACTCTTATCACTTCTTATACTTCCTTCTGGCTCTTCAAAACAGGAGTATGCAAAACAGAGTCAGGAAGAAGTAGAAGAGTGCTCTGCATGGAAGGAAGCAAGAGGTTTCACTTCAAGTACTGTAGGGTTTCTTATTTAGTCTTAATTTCATGAATTCTTGTTCACGCAGAGTTTTGCACTACAGGAGGCTTCACCACCAGCATTTTAACCATTCAGTAGCATTACATATTTGTCTCGTTTATACTCTCCGCTTTTCACTATTTGTCTCTTTTCTTCTCTCTCCCACGTCTCTTGTCTTCCTCGATTTGTAGTGTTTACCTTTCTCTCTGCCTCAATGTGTCCTCTGCTCCATCACTGCTCTGCATCCCAAATACACCAAAAGCCTGCTGTCTTCTTTTTGTTTTGTTTTTTCCCCCCATATATACTCAATCTTTCATGCTAGTATTGGCTCATCTCCTCATTCTTGTTTCTCTCTCAATGTTTCAAGGTTTAATTTCCCTCTGGTGCCCCCCTCTTCTATTACTTTTTATCCTGTTTTCATTCTGTCTTCCTCTTTGTCTCTCTTGTGCATTCAACCAGTTTGTTACAGGTCTGATGTTATTCATTCATTCACACATCCACTCTTTATTTTTATAACTTATGTCCTTATTTGTATCCTCCACACATATGGAATCTACATTTCTCTTTTGATTCACTCAGGATTATTATAGAAAATAAAGAGGAAAGGGAAGACTGCCTTATGGACAGCTTCCCAGAAGACAGAGAACCTCCAAATTTTGCATTTCCTTAAGAGTCTGTCTCACACCCAGCGACATTCAACAAGCTGTGGCTTCCTTTATTCATTCTTGGATTTAAAAGAAGAGATATTTTGTAGATCTGATCCGGCTAGGACACAAAATATGCACATGAAATGTAATGCTACATAAATACTGTAGTTCACATATAAAACATATTGAGATGAACTGTTTATTGACTGTGTTTCCCAGGCGAAGAGTTAAATATCACTTCACGGTTAGCACATGTCCATGTAACAGCTGAAATTGTCAATGTTTTTTTGTAATTTAATTATTTAAAGTCTTTTAGCTCTAAATGAATGACGGTGTGGTGTTGTATGCCCGTCAAATGGCCACAATTAACAAATATATAAGGTTGATAAGAATGATAATAATTAGGGGTCAGAGATTCCATCCACCATATCCCTACACTGACAGAAATGCAAGTGCCACTGTGTTAATTAGAGCCAGACCATTATATTGGTCAACCTATATTTCAGCCAATATTGGCCTGTCATAGATACATCATCATCATATTGGTGTTTATTCCATCCAATATGGGCAGATATTTTTTAAGGACTTAGTTATATTTAATCCTTTTTACTAAATCAAGTTTAATATATACATGCTGATTTTACAGTTAAGTTTACTTTTCAGTGCACTGATGTAATTTTATAAAAAAATGTATTCTTAAAATGTTAAATATATGGCCTCCATTACGTAAGTGTTTGATAACCACAGTGTGTTAATGTACCTAAGAGAAGATAAGATATTCCTTTATTAGTCCCGCAATGGAGAAAGTTGCATTATTACAGCAGCAAGTGGACAGTAAAATAAAAGAGCAGCAATAAGAAAAATAATAAGAACAATAAATAATAAGTTTACATAAAACAATGAGAACAATAATAGTAAAAAATATAAAGTAAAATAATCCTGACATTATTAACAAGAGTAATATAGGTATTGAGTTGTAATATATACCAGAGATGATATCATTACTGCGCAGATTAAAGTGAAAGAAAACATGTATGTATATTATATGTATATTGCACAGTTGAATTGAAATTAGTAATATATATGAAGTCCTAACTTTTTCTCTATATATAAAATTATCAGCTGATATTGGAATTTGTTACTCCCTAATATCGGTATTAGCGTCAGCCTCAAAAATCCAGTATCAGTCAGGCTCCAGGGTTAACTGTGCAAAACAAACTAATATTGGGGAGCCACTTGTGTGTATAAATATCTACAGAAAGAATCTTCAAAACAAGGTGAATAATGCTGGTGTTAGCATTAAATACTACGTCCAACTGATCCTGAGCTCCTACTGGTTGAAGGCAAAACTGACAATAACACAGCTCCTGTAGCCAGGGGCTGTGTTATTTACAGGGACATGAGTCCATGCAGTGTTAGTCAGAGGGATGACACTGACCCAGGGACTGAGGCAAACAAAACACAGTCACAGCATTTTAGTGGCTAAAAAGTCATCCAGTGTGTCTCTGTCCCGTTTAGTGTGGCTGCATACACATTCTCCTCTTCCTCGCCGCCGCCTTCTCCTCCTCCTCTCCTCTCTCTCACTCCTACAAGAGTCTGCTTCCTCTGATTAATGAACTCTCCAGCTCAAGGATACATTTATGTAACACACACACACACACAGATTTATCTCGTGTCTTTATGCCGCAGTGCTCTAACCCAAGCAGAGCACATTTCCTTTGTTCGTCGTCTCCCTCATTATATAGTGAAGTTTTTCCCATCAGTCATGGCAAACTAGATATGATCCATAACATCAATCACAGCCTGCTGTGTACAGTAACTTTTCTGAGTCACAGCCACTTCCAGGTTTGTTAAGATAGGGCATGTCTTTATTATGATATCACACACATTCACCATGACATCAATCATGGTGTTGCATGTAATTTAAATCTGTGCCAGGTCTTTATCATTTCTTTGAGTTTATTAGATATGACATCAATCATGGTTGAGTGTATGTACTTTAAGGTACGACGTGTGTGTGTAGGTGTGAAGCACTGATCATCAATCATATAACATGGGATGTGTTAGGTTTTTATCACAGCCCAACACATATGATTTCACTGTTGCGTCAGACTGTCCCTGATCCTTATTTTGTTTAAAGAGTGAGAGTCATTAACCAAATTTTGGCCTGATAATATTTTTTTAAAGCTTTGTTCCTACAAAGGCTTTCTGTGATGCAAATTAATTATGCCGTTGTGATCACTTTGTGCCAATTCTTTCAAGAAAGGAAGAAAAAGAAAAAGCGTAGGCCATGAGCGACTGCATTATAGAATGAGTGTTTCTGAGCAGCAGGTTGCTGGTTCGAATCCCCATCCTAGCACAGACAGAATATCTCTAAGAAGATTACTATCAGCTCAGCGCCTCTGCACTGTGTTTTACATTGTGTGGCACCCACGTTTTGCACTAAGTCTGCTGGATTACTTCATGACTGTTTACCTTATGGCACAAAGCAGGAACAAGGTTTTTTGTTTTTCCAGCACAAATGGAGTGTCTGGCAACAGCGGATAATTAAAGGATTACCCCTACGTGCAGATATTTGCTGCTGAATTGCTCCACAAACTCCAAGTAAAAGCGTCAAATATTGTTGATTTACATTTGAAATTACAGACACACAGACAGACAGACACACACACACACACACACACACACACACACACACACACAAATTCAGTCACTTCAACCTGCTGCAGAGAAGTAATTTATCTAGAAAAAGAATGAATAAAATATCAACAGTGTTCCAGACTAGCAGACTGAGCCATCAAGGAGGATTGGGTTGTGCTGATATATTGATTAGCTGATTGACAAAAAACGAATCTGCAATAATCTTAATAATCAATGAATAATTCTAATAATTTCAGAACTTTCTCTAGTTGCAGCTTCTTCAATATAAGGATTTATTTTTATTGCCATTTCTTCACCTTTTTCTGACATTTTGTAGACGGAAGAAAATGAATGTTGGGTGTACACCCAGGTAGTTGATAGAGAATAATTACTGGGCCTAGAAAAATCTGGATGGGCCTGAGTTTATATATAAAAAATGATAGGGGGGGAAAAAACTGGCGGACCAGTACTGACTTGTAGTATGCCACATATTCATGTCAGAACACCACAGATGCCCATCCATAGATCCGCCTCTGGTACGTCTGCTAAAGAAGTCTGGTGAAGACAGACGTCCATGGTACTGGTTTAACCAATTATAAACTTGGGCAGCAGTATGGCCACTGCAGACTGAACACAAACATGCATGATAATGTAGTTAGTGAGTATAAAGAAGTCCAGATTCAACTCATTTTAATTTTGAGAAACACAAGCACTTGTGTAGCAGCAATAAATCATGTTGTCCATGTTTCTGTGTTTACTATAGTTATAGTCAGGAACCAAAGTATATATTTGACAGTGATTTATAGTTTAAGTCAAGTCAAGTGAAGACAAATTCATTTATAGAGCATTTTGTTTTTAAAACAGCAGTTGACCAAAGACCGCCAGATCTCCTATCCTGAGTGGCAGGTGCGCATCCCGCCTTAGTCTGAAGTCCAGGATGAGCTCCTTTGTCTTTTTGATGTAGGTTGAAGTTGTTCCTGCACACCAACCTGTCAGTCCTGTTAGAGTAGTCGACAGGTTAACATCACCTGTCGACTATATTATTCTCCTCTAATATCTCTGTGACTGTATCAGCCCTTGACCACCTCTCAACATGGAGCACTTTGGTTTAGAAATACATTTTTAAGCATTTAACTTCATGTCAAAGCATTCCTTCGCCTGACATGTCTGTCACAGTGCAATCTGTTCTGATGACGCATTAACTGGATTCATATTTTTTAATTGTTTCAGGGTCCTACTGTCACTCCTAAATGTGTTTTGCATTTGTTTTCTGATTTCTGAAAGCTGGACTTGAAGTTGTGGTGAATGACACGCGCCCAGAAATGGAGTGGAACATGGAGACCTTTTATAATATTTTTAGGAATGTGGATTAAAAGTTAAGAGGGTTTGTTGAATCCCATGTGAGATTTTCTTATTTTCCTCTTGTTGCTTTGTGCATGAACAAATATAATAGAGAAATAAGAAAACATTTACACATGAGGTCCATTATTCATGGTACTGCTGCACAGACTTAACATGTCTTTTTATCTAACCTTAACAGTATAGCAGGTAGTGCAGCATCAGTAATCACGCCAACATACCTCACCATGCTGCACTCTGGACTGGCCTTGTCACAAAGAGCCAAAGCAGAGATGATTTATCATCCATGTCTTGATGCAGAAACAGCCACTTAAAGTCCCAGGAGAGAAACCTCATATGTCTTCATATGGAGAGACCTGCAACCTGGCACATCTCTCTTACATGACTGTAGGACTAGAGAGAGAGAGAGAGAGAAAGCTTAAAGTTACAGTGTGTAGAATTTAGTGACATATAATGGAACAGATTTGGCATTTGCACTGCCATGTTTTTTACGGTAGCCCAGAATGGACAAATCAAACACTGGCTCTAGAGAGGGTCTTTTGTCAGCCACTGTAGGCTTATAAGGGGGGAAGTTAGGGGTGGGAGGTGAATTCCATTGGTTTGTTCAACATGAAATCTCACCAGTAGATAGCACTAAATCCTACACACTATAGTTTTAAATGTACTAGCCTACTACTTTGGCCTCATGTCTTATATCAAAAGTTTCATCTTTTAGTTTAATTTCTACACTCACAGCTGCTTGAGAAGGCACAATGAAAATTTTAACACAGTCTCTACCTTCCCTTTGAAGGCACTACTGTCAGGATGTCTTGCTACTGGTCAACAGCAAAAAATTGCATCAAACTAGACACAAAAGAGTTGCATAGATTTATTTCGCCACACAATCAAATACACAGATTGTGGCAATTGTATTTAATGAACTAAAGTGGCTGTGAAATTTTGCGGTTTTAAATCATGGCATGACATTAAACCTTGCACCATCTTTCAAATGCTGTAACAGAGTTAATTGTGGAAAAAACTAGACCACCGTAGGCAGTTCAAGGGCCCTCGGATATTAAATCAATTTCAGCAGCCATTAAAATAAAAGAGGATGACAGATATTGATCAGCAACACATATTACTGACCATTACTGCATCATCACAGTTATAAATTAATCATATGAAAGACTAATAATACAATGTTTTTTCAGGCTACAATTAGAATATGACATTTGCATAGGGTACCTCATTTAACATCCAAACTAATGCTTTTTGTGCTGTTTTTAGATATTTTTTACTACATTGGGACATTGGAAATCCCAGCTGATTTTATTTCATGGTTTCTGATTTGCACATGGAATTAACTGTGAAATGAACATTTAAGCAGAAAAATAGAGCACCTGTGATAAATCATCTACTTGCAGTGTCCTTGTGTCAATGTCATTACAGCACACTTCTGCACACACACACAACCCCCCCCCACCACCACCACCACCACCACCTCACACACACACATACATTTGTCATGCTGTCACAGAGCACGTGTGTTTATGATCTGTCCTATAGAGCAGCAGTGAGACAAACATGTAGTCTACAAGGTAATTATGGAAATGTCACATGGCTGGCAAGCAATTATAAAAGTGTTTGTGTGTGAGTTTAGCATGTGAGAATGTGTTTGGATAGGTGATCTACAATCTCATAGGGGAAAAAGTGAGACTGATGTTGATGTGAAACACATAATGTTAGTGTGCTGTATTACACAGAACCCAGTGGGGGGTGGGGTTGGGTGGAGAAATAAAGGGAGAAGATAAAAAAAGAGAAGATGAAAAGAAAAGATGTGATTCAGAAGCATTCCAACTGACATCATACATGTTCATTTTTTGTGCCTATTGTATGTAATAAAATCTGTCTCTTTCTCTCTGACACACATAAATGGAATTATGTGGTTGACAATGGCATTTAGGAGATGGCATTTAGAGAAAGAAATCATGAGAAGAACATGTGAGAAGATAGCATCACTCACATCCATAAACAGAGCTGGTAATATAGTTATCCATGCAGTCATTATCAGAAAAAAAAGAAAAAGTGAGAAACAGACAATGTGTGTGTGAATGTGTGTGTGTGTGTCTCATACACTTGACAGTAAACTCTGGGAATAACTTTCTGTCAGATTTTAACAGAGTTTTATTAAATTGTGACAATTTTTAAATACCTTTTTTCAGTTCCTTTTTGACAATTTGACGGCAGCTCAGAGGTCCAATAAAAGCTGGTTTTATTAAACTACTGCCAACTTGTATGGCTTCACACTGTTGTATTGCTGACATGTGAACAAGGCGCCTGATGTATGGAAATTTTTATATCTGGCTGTGGCATCGTAATTGTTATGTTTTTTCCATTTAGTTTGGTTAGACAGAAACGTCGTCTTGCAGATATTTCATATATTTCTTTCTGACAGTTTATTAGGAGACAAGAAGTCGAGCTTGTGGTGCATTCTTAGCTTGGACTGTTATATCAGGCTGATACTGACCTTTAATGAACAATCGTATGACAGACAGTCAGTGTCAGCCACATCTGATATGACACAGGATGCAATACATTTTACTATTTTTTTATTTCCATATCAGAT
Source organism: Scomber japonicus (assembly GCF_027409825.1). Taxonomy (NCBI): domain Eukaryota; kingdom Metazoa; phylum Chordata; class Actinopteri; order Scombriformes; family Scombridae; genus Scomber; species Scomber japonicus. Next base: position 22,246,715 of record NC_070593.1, on the reverse strand, counting down.
CAGAGATTAGATACTACTTTATTGCGATGTAGGAGAATTTTATTTTGCCACCCAGAGTTAGAAAAAACTGCCTCATTCAGCCTTCTAACAACCCAACATACTTTTTCTGTTCCACTGTGGACACTTTTGAGGGCACTCTATAGTAAATACATTTCACAGAACTTCAGTGAAAACATGACCTTGATACCTCTCAAGCAATTCAAAAAAAGACAAAATGTCAACCTCATGGTGGCACTAGAGGTCATGTAACAAGATCACCAAAGTCAGTAGGATTCATCTTCTGGGCACTTTGAATGTCTGTGGAATCCATCCAATAGTTGTTGTGTTATTTCAGTTTGAACCAAATTACCAACTAGCTGGTTGTCTTTGCCATCCCTAACAGCCTCTAGCTAAAAATCACTATTTATGTCCTCTGTGGCTATAAAATCCCTACTTTAGATTTACTAATGGCCTTACACATTTAAATATTAAATTCTTTGGACATTTAAAAGTTATAACAACTTTTTAGTCAAGGAGAGTAGAAGCTTGAACCCCACCAAGGTGGCAAATAACAAACCTGCCAGGACTTCTCTCTTTTATCTCAGTCTTTCTTCTCACACCATCTCCCTCCCTCTGCTGTCTCCCTGTCTCACACTTTCTTTCTACATCTTGTTAATTTCAGGGACATGAAAGGTTCTCTGCAGAACAAAGTCAATCTTTTGTTTCCTGACATCAAAGGTCTGATGACCGACTTTTTAAAGAGAGAGAAAGGTGGGCTCTGCTGAAGAACAGAGTGTGGAGTTGACACAGGGAATAGATCAGAAACAATGCTCCCTCACCTCTCCGCCTCTTTTCCTCTTCATTTTCACTTTCCCGCATCACAATGAGTTGTGTAATTTCAACTTCAAATTAATAGAAGAAGCAAGAGAGAGATACAGAATTGGAGAAAGATGAAAAGAAAGCTATACGGTAGAAGAACTATTAAACTCTGTCGATAGCATCATCACCAGACCTATCTTTATCCTAGAATCTGTCCAGGTTCTAGGATATAGATAGGTCAGGATTATGAATCCTGAATGTAAATGACTGTTTCTGGATTAGCCAGCAGCATTAACAGGTGTGGCTGTGGCTCAAGAGGCTGGTTGTCCACTAATCATAGGGTCGTGGTTTGATTACTGATTCCTCCGGTCTGCATGTCAAAGTGGCAGGATACTAACCTCAAAGTGATCCTGATGGTCGTGCCAGCATCCTATATGTCAGCTTCCTTTGATGTGCGAGTGAGTGTGTGAATGACTGAGTGAGCAACAGAAACATTGTAAAGTGCTTTGGATAAAAGTGCTATATGAATGCCGCCATTTACCATCAGACTGAAACCTCTATAGCTAAATATTCAGCCATGACAGAGTTGGAGAGAGGAGCGTCTGGAGGAATTAGATGTGAAGTACAGAAAGAGTAGATTAGTGTAATCTAAATGACATTATTGAATATTTTAGTGATTTGGACAATAACTCAACTCTCATGAGATTTCAGAACAGGACCTCTCCTTGATCGAGACTTGGTTAGACACAATAACAAACAAACTTGATCAAGCAAAAAGTCATGAAAGACATTCATGGGGCGCTATAGCTTGGATTACATTTCAGCCCATTTCATGGCTGCAGGCTGAAGTGCTCTGGTTTAAACTGTTGTCTCTATTAATCACTTGGACACAAAGTCATGGATGGATGAAAATAGGGTGCAGATTGAAAAGCTGTGTTCAGTGGTTGATATGTGTCATTTCACTAGCTGTTACCACTAGTAACAACAGGTGTTGCAAAATCAACCAGGACTGACATTTTATGGATCAGGTTGTTTTATATATGAGGACTAGACAGTTGAATGAGACTGTACTGTTGTATCATCGGCTCCACCTCACGGGTTGTTTGTAACCTTAATGGCTATCGAATATTTCATTTGTAGTAACTCTGTTTGAGTCAAGTGTTTGGTTAACTCAGTTCAATCCAGAGGAAAATAAATGAATACTGAGTGAAAACAGGTTCAAAGCATCTCTCGATGTCATAGATAATGAGGAGCTCAGGAAGTGGAAAGACAGACAAAAATAGGATATGCCAGAAAAAATCATTTCAATGCTTCCAACAGTCTGACGGGAAAGAGTGTGTGAATGATAGACAAGCTGCACAAATGTACAATTTATGTTCTGCTTTAATGGTATTATTTCACTTTTAGAAGAGAAAATGTTCCAAGGATGAGGAATCTCTTTATCCTAAATTATTTAACCATATTTAAGATATTGTAGTATCTAATAAAACTAATGTGAAAGTGTGTTTCATCCTCAAGTATTTTTACGAAAACAGTTCAACAGACATAATGTATAACAGGGATATAATGGTATAACAGGTATAATGGTATGTTACTGTAATCACAAATTGCTGCATGACTATTTTATAATAATGATATTTATTTGTGCTATGTTATGCTGTAGTTAAGGTCTGGTTAGGTTTAGACACAGGGTTAAGGATTGGACAGTGGTTTGGACACCTTTGCTTCAGTGACTCGTGGTGTCTTTTGCCAGGAAAGACGATGAGGTGAACAGTGGTCCCTTGCAGCAGAGGCAAGATTTTGCCTTTTTATTAACTATCTAACCATCCTCCTCCTGATAAGGGTTATATTGACCACACCTTAACAGCGTAACTTCCCCGGGTCATAACTACAATGGCCACTAGATGGCGTGAACATAACCATAAGGTGTTTTTGCCAGACTGAATTTTAGACGTAGACTGTCGTTTGGTCTCATGAGGATGGGCTGGTGTGTCTGACTGTGTGCCTGTGGTTGAATAATTGCTTGTGTGGCCTGTGAGTCGAGCCAATTAAAAAGTCAGCTACTTTGTTCAACAACATCCAGAACATTCCTGGATCGTGTTAATTAATTGATCATTAATCATGAGGCTTTCATTAGCAAGGAGAAAGTGTGTGTGTGTGTGTGTATGTCAAAAAGTAGGCTGTCTCTCTGGAAATAAACACCCTCTCTCTCTCTCTCTCTCTCTCTCTCTCTCTCTCTCT